>NC_133754.1:180799787-181099787 GCF_036562045.2 Rhinolophus sinicus
TGATAGAATTCTATATAATTATTTTAAATAATGTTTTAGAAGAATGCCTACTCATGGAAAATGTTCGATATATTAAATTTATAAAGCAGTTTATAAAATAGTAGCACAACATGTTCTTGTTCTTTTCCCAAGTTCCTTCATATAGGGCGAAAAATATTGAGAGAATAAAGACCAAATATTTATATTCACGTTATGGTTACCGCTCAGTAGTGGATATGGGATTCTTTATGTTTTCTTCTTTATATTTTTCTGTATTTTTTTCAGCTTTTGCACAAAGATCATATATTTGTTTTATAGTAACTTTTTCTTACCAGTTGTTCGAAATGAGTCAAGCTTGGTCTAGTCTTCTCTAGTAGACTATCAACCCATGAATTTGACCTATAGAATGGTTGTAATTGCAGAGGCACAAATAGATCACTGCAATCTAAATTAAGTGCTATCTCCTCTAATAGCTTTTTGGGATAGGTTTGTTTTCGTATTATCTTCGTACACGGAGATGCTTTGCACGGGGGCTGGCACACAGCAGCATCAGTGACTATGTTGAATTGAATAGGTGCCAGGTGTGGTAGGCTGACCGCGCATCAGCACTACACCTAACAAGTTGAGTGTTTATGTCCAGTTCATTGTTGCTCTTTTATCCTGTATAATTTACCTTGAGTGAAATATTTCCAGTCTCTGCCTTAGAGAGCTAATGATCTCCAGTCTGGAATCTGTGGGCTGCACGTAGGGTGGGGGGTTGAGAATAACTCACCTTGTCTGATGCACAATGATCACGTCCTCTGGGTAGCATGTCACTCACCTAAAACCAGCTCTTCATATTACCTCTTCATTCCAGCAGTTTCCCACACTTTAAAAAAAAATCTTGTTCTAAATTATTTTAATTTTCAGTTCTCCAGGGGGAAATTATTGTCTACGAGTAATATGGCTTATTTTGAAACTCGATCACATCTAGTTTCATGCGTGTTATTATTTTGTCTTTTCATGAAGATAGCAATTGTGGCTTACACTACTTAGGTATTTTTCCTCAATACCTAGCACTATATTTATTCTGATGGTAGATGCTCAATAAATAGTTGTTGAATTAGTGACAGTGTTGCTGTTGAATTATTACTGTAAAAATGAACATTGTTATGGTCAGTATTTTTTAGGATGGAAGAGATGGAAGAAAATAGTCTTTTACTTCATTGTCTTCACTGAGTTACTACCAAGTTAAAATTTAGTGTGGGATTGGAAATTAACAGTTCTTTGAAATCCCCATTCATTCAGAAATATTTACTGAATGCCTAATATGTGCTAGGCATTGTTTTAGATGCTAGAGATACAGCAGTGAACAAACCAAATTCCTGTCCTTATGGATCTTTACATTCTTGTGGATATAATCATATGTAACTGGCTGCCATATCCAATCTTTGATAATGGATGGTGATTTCCAAGGAGCCATCAGCAACATCTTAAATATGTCTATCAGCTTGATCTAGAATCAATTATTTATTAGCTTTTGTATGGTTTTAATGTAGGTTTTGCAATAGCTTGGTGTAGTGAGAAGAAAGAAAAGAAACATTTATTGAACATTTACAATGTGCATTTACAATGTGCCATGTACTCTATTACGAATTTTGACATACCTTATCTCATTTAACTTTCACAATAGGTCTGAGAAGCAGGTATTATTCCTATTTTCATCAGTTAAAAAACTGAGACTTAGAGATGTTAAGAAGCTTGCCCAGGATCACGTAACTAATGAGTGGCAGACCTTTATTCAAACGTAAGCCCTTCTAATTTCAAAGTGTTTCTTCCATAAGCATTGCTGTGGAGAATGTTCCATAGATTATTAGTCATTTAGATGAATTTTTCAGAATGATATATTTGCAAATATGGCAGATATGATATGGTTTCCTCATGTGTGCATTATTCATTATGCTGTACTTTATACGGCAGCATATCCGTAAGGAGTCTGGATAATGTGGGGAGTCAGTCTGTTAGGCAAAAGGTCGTGTTAATGTTCCAAAGTGGCTTGAAGTGCTTTGTCACAACATTCAACGTGCACATTTTAAAACAGTGCACATAACGAACCAAAAGTAGATGTTATTCTAGTTCATTTGACCATGTTTCATTGATTCTAAGATATTGTTTCCTCCCCACATTTTAACATTTTAGAAGTTAGGATGCCTCTAACAATGGATGTCGTGTCAGAGTGTAATTTGCAAACCTTTTTTTCTTTAAAATAGCACATACATTCATGGTGAGTAATACAACTGATGGTGTCTTAGATTTGATGAAATATAAACGTTTATATTTTGGCAAAACCCTAAATATGTATATGCACTGTATTTCCAAAAGGCTCCATTGACCCTATTTGAATTGTCAGATTATTAATTTGTGTTTTTAATGGTTTAGATGTGTTAGATAAATGCTTACACTGAAAAATCGCCTTTTACTTACTCTGCAGTATAACTATGTTTGGATATTTTTAGAGTATCTATTAATATGCCAGCAAACTATAGGTATATTAGCTTATAGTATAGTTTGAAGAATTACATATTATATGCATTCTGTGAAAATGTATAATGGTTCCAAAGGAACCATCAGGCTTTTCAAGTCATTGACTTACTTCTTTCCCCCTTAAATCTATATTTAGATAAATCATTAACTGTGATTTCAAGATTTTAGTCTCTATTTCTTTTGATAATTAACACTTAAAGCAGGTAACCTAGTAGTAATTAATATAAAATTGTAGCTTAAAAATTGACTAACAAAAATAAGATGAAAATGCCTAGTTCTTTTGAGTTTTGGTCTTACTCCATCTATGTCCATGAGAGTCTGCCGAATTTTCTAAACGATGCGAGAGATGGCACGATTTGGAACATATGTGTCTTTGATTTTCCCATGTTCTAACTGATGTCAAAAGGAGTTTTTGCATTGGCAGACCGAAGGTGGTCCATGGCATTTAGTATCTAGCTACGTACACTGGAAGTTCAGACTTAAGTTTGAGTGGAATGCTGAATTGTGCTTTTTTTTGGACATGGTTTGCTTTTTGAAAACACAGTAATGATGATGTGCAGTATTACCTCTTACAGTGTTTCTTCCGTATTTTTAAAATATCCAAACCACAGAAAACACTATTTTCATGTAGTAGTGTTTAGGTAAAGTAGTATGTGATTGTATAAGAATTCATTTACATTAAGAAAGTTAGAAATTTTAAAATAATTCAGTGAAAATAAGGTCAGTACTGTACTGAAAAAATTTAATTTTCAATGCTTCTACTCTTTGCCGAAGTATAAATAAGTACATGAATTAAGTTTATAAGCCTTATAAAAACTAAAGATAAAACTGTTTGAGAAAATCAACATTTTAAATCATGCTAAGTCTCTTCCTATTTTTACTCATCCTCTTGCAGAGAGCATTGACAAAAATATGAAATTGATTTGGTTGAAGGGTGTTAAAGAGCCGACAGCCCAAATGTCACAAACAATGAATGGCTGCTGTGTTGAAAAAATCAATAGGGAGGTTAAGCTGGTCTTGTGAAAGAGTTGGCAGACTGTTCTGTTCCAGGAAGATATCTGTCTTCTGGCCTTGGTTGCATGATCAAAAGGAAAACTTGATAGGTTTAATGAAGGGAGATACTGTAAAACTGACAACAGAAATATAGACACTGTGGTAAACTGTAGTGCACATCAGTGAGTGGTGCTATTAGATACACTTTTCAGCCTGAAAAAAATATTTATAGGTAAAAATGTCAAAAATATTAACTTTTTTTTTTTTACTTCTTCATTGATTCCTCTATCAGCTAATAAATTTGCCTGAAGTAAACAAAGGTTTGCATTTGGCTAAGTGTATAACAAGATGTCAAATGTGTAGGACACAGTAATTGTTGTGTTAATTAGTAAGTTAATTTTCCAAATCTGTTCATTATAACATTAAAATCTGAATCAAAATTGCATCTTCGTCAATCTCATATTTCCCAGGTTTTCAGAAAGATCAAGAGCCTAGGTAAAAAAGACAGCCATTGACTTGTCAATGAAAATAGAAAGTCTATCATTGGAAACCAAGATAGGATTTATGATTCATTAGTCCACCCCACAGGCCATTAGAAGATATTTTATAGAAGCATTCTCCTTTACACTCTTATTGATAAACAGTATGTTGACCTAAAAAAATACTTCACTGTGTCTTGATCAGAGCTATATATTATGAAGTCTGACATTTAAACACATATCAAATAAGATTAAGATCATTTATAGATTATGTTTCTTTGCACTTTACTGTAGTTCATTGTTTATCAGCTTTATACCAAGTAATATTTTATGTCTGCATTATTTTTTCACCTGAATTTCTTCAGAACTCTTATTATACTCTGAAATCAATTATTTCTTGGTGCTGGCTGTGTGTAAGTCACTTTGCTAGGTACCAATATCTTTAATTAAAGGCTTTTATTTATACGTTTAGAGATTTCAAAAATTTTTTGATTTTGTTTTTGAACAGGCAGCTCCACTTTATTTTATTAGCCATCCTTAGATGTGGCAATCTCTTTGTGTAAGTCTGTGAGTGGGTTGAAGAAAAAGGAATCATTTGTTTAAAATTCCTAAATGTGATAATTCAGTTTAGAGAAGATGATAACCTGTTTAAAAACAAATAAATAAAAAGAGAAGAAAAAAGGGGAAGATGTCTGACAGATTTTCTGCAAGTGGACGCTGTAATAAAAATGCCCCCTACTTTGTTGGGATGGTATTTGGAGGGCTGCTGCCATATGTTACTTTCCTTTTTAGCTGGGATTATGCCATCATTATTGCTGATAAAAGCTGTTTACTGCCTTGGCAAAGGAATGATGCTTGGAGCAGTTTTGGAAACCGCCATTCAGTTTACAAAAAAGTTCATTTAGTGCCAGATGCTAGAATCCTAGGTCTTTGTTATCTTTTCCCATTATTAGAGCCATCCATTGTCTTATTTTTTCCCTTTTATATTAGAATATTGTCTCTTACTACCTGTTTTAACTCAAGCTGTTAATGTGAGAGGTTATCCAAATTACTAATTCCCCATGTTATAAGTGATCAGTGCTGAAGATGGGCAATTTGGCTTTCAGAGTCATTGACTGTATTTGGAATAAGCACTGTACTGTGCAACACGATTCCAGTTTCTCCACATCAAGGAGAGGTTGGTTCCGTCTTTGAATAAACTGTTGGCTAATGTGCAGTCTCTGGAAGCACTGAAGGTAGGTGTTGTTTTCGGTCACTTTGTCACATTGTTTTTATACTGTTATGAAACATGTTAGAATTGAAACAAAATTCTGTTTTTCTTCCAGGAAATATTACATTCATAGTTCTTATAACTTTTTATGAGACTATTCCCTTTCCAGTTATTCTTCTGAAACTTTTCCTCTGCCTCTAAACACAATATTTGATAGTGATTACATGATTGGATTGCACTGCCTTGGGAATTTATAAATGCTAATAACAAACTTTTGTTGTTGTTAATTAGCATATACAGTGATAACTACTAGGCCTCTGGTACATACTACTCTAGTATAAGGCAAGAAGACTGTTTCATTTTTGAAGTTTTTTGTCAGCATTTATTAAGATATACTTATCTTTCAGTGTCTAAGTAAATTATCCTTTTTTTCAATTTGCAGTTCTGTCCTATGGAGTCAGTGTGTGTATAGAATGTGAAGTGTTGGCCTACCTAGAGGTCACACCCTTGACCTTGGTCATGTTGATATTGTGCTTCACCATCTTTTTCCACACCTCAGAATTTAAATTATACTCCTGACTTGAATTTAGAATGTCTGTAAGAACAAAAATTAACTCTTAGAAATAGTGTTAACAAATTAGGGTTTTACTGGCTTATTTAAAAATATAGTCCATAGTTCTAAACATAGTTTTCCCAAGTATATTTTACTCTAATGTTTTCTTTTTGTTGGAACTGTCATCAAGAGAACAAGGTCGAAAGTGGTGTAATAAGTCACATTTTTAATGCAGTCATTTAAAAAAAAAATAAGGTCAGCCATCTGCTAGAAAACTATTTATTTATAATACACTGAAGTACACCCAGCTCTGGATGCCGCAAAGGATCCCTGGCAATTCAAACTTTTGGATGGCTTTAGGTGGGGAAAGAAAGGAAAAGTCATCTTCAAATTTATCCAAGTATAAAGTTTAATATGAAATTTCAGTGTCAAACTGAAGTTGAAAAATTATGATCACCTGAGTAAAGGGGCTAAGTATTCCCATTAAAAGTTGAGGGCATTTAAGTTTATGTATACCTTTTTTATGGTTATGAATGAATGCTGATCACTGATCAACTTCAGAATTACCTATAACTTGTCACAATTAAAAAGAGTATTAAAATACACCCAAATGGAAAGTTTTTAGATAACATTTTACATAGAGTTGATACTTTAATGTTTAATATTAGTTAATAAATGGACATTAATATGAAAAACTGCATGTATTTAAAACAAGAACATCATTTGGCTCCTATATGTGTAGAGACATAGCACTGTGATAGAATCCCTGGAGAGCACCAAGCTTTACATCAAGATAGTTCTGCCCTTTGAATAATGAATTTATTTTTAATATTAAAAAATTTCAGCTATTGGGCACCCCCTGCTTCCTAAATAATTATCTTTCAAATTGTATTTGCAAATTGTTACTGAGAAAGCCACTAATTGTAGAAATTAACATTTTCCCTGCCCCAGCGATCTAAATACACCTTTATAATTTTCAGTGTGTTTGATGCAAATAGTTTCTACTAATTCAGCTGTCTCAAATTTTTGAAAGAGATGAAATGTTATTGCTTTCTTTTCCTTTTCCATTTATATAGTCATGTTCATTTGTACTTATAAGCATTGCAATCGGTGTCATTTAGGACAATTTACAGGTAGCTTGGGTTTAAAGAGCTTCTGCTGTGGTGTCATTTTGCCTTGGGTTCCAGACTCCCACTTTTGCTATTTATGGTAGTTATGACTTTGGATTACTAGTTACTGAACTTTTCTGAGACTTGGTGTTCTCATTATAAAAATGTAGTAATATCTGTTTGTTAGGGTGTTCTGAAAGAGACTGTGAAAAAGCTGGTCCTTGGTAAATATTATCAGTGAGCTAGACTGAATCAAACCTCGGGTGACCAAGTCATATTAAGTCAGTTTAATTTTATCTTTCTGGGTTATCTGCGTAGAGGTCTCTATAGATGAATTCCATCTTTTATTGATTAAATAACTTAAACCCATTCTATGTTATTTATAAAATCAAGAAAAGTTTGAGATGTCATAAGCAAGACTGCAACAAAAACAGGCAGAATGGGAATCAGAACTTACTTTAGTTTCCTTTTTGGTTGAGAATCAATCTAAGAAGGTACAACTTTAATACACTGATTTCATGTTGAGCCTGTGATATTTTCATCAACACCATTTTGCAGACTGTTTTTCAGTTTCTTTCTGCTAATAAAGCTTTATAAATCTAATAACTTACATTTATGAAATTTATAAAGCACTTTGTCAATATTCATAGAATCGATTTCAAATATTACAAATGTATTATTAATATTTCCTGTTAGTATATACTTCACTAGTGTTATTCTAATTGGTCTTGATTTACTTTCAATTTCAAGGTCAAAATTTTTTTTCCTTAAAAAAAATCCTTCCAATGATAATTATCCTCTCATCAAATTATAGATAGCATCTTGACAATATATCAAGACTATGCTTTTACTAGGGCACAGTGTTACTTTTGATTAACTGTGTGTGTGCATGTGTATTTTATTGTTTGTTTTTTTGTTTTTGCTTTTATTGTAATTCTATGGGGAGAATGTGACTTTTTTCCTGTTTAGATAGATGCATCTAGAACCAAATGAGGGCAGTAAAGTCTAATAGAAAGCTTTACAAATGAAAGTTTTGTTTCTGTTTGTGCAATACCTTGTTCCCCCTTCATGTATCCTGGGAAATCATACTGATCAATAGTTCCCATTTCAGTACAACTGCAGCAAACATTACAACTGTATAAAATTTACAACATTGTCTGCTGTAAATTTTAATTGGAAAAACCTTATAGCTTTGCTCTCTATCTTTGGAGGTTTAAATCTATATGATTTTTTTTTAAATAAAAAAATTTACAGCATAATATCATGTCATACAATTTTTATAGACATGTAATATAAATAGGACCAAAACCATAGCCTTATTGGAAACAAATAACTATAAAAATATATTTTAACACTTAATACATTCAACATTTTTGCTATAGAAACAATGGACTTGGTAAAGTAATTTAATGAATGTTGTAAATAATTATGAACAATATCAGACAAGGAATATTAACAAATAAATATATTAATAAAAGATATAGTCTGTAGTTTCTCTGTGTCCCATGTGGGGCCTCTTTCTGAATCAATGTGGAATATTCTATATAGAGCTAGTGTTCTGAACTAGAAGAGTATGAGAAAAATGTTGCTTTCTGCACAGCTTTATTTCTGTCACAGGTCAGGCTTAGAATGCTGTGTGATACAGTTATTGACTCTAATCTGGGCATAAACACAAGTCCTCAAGCACCAGCCCAATTAATAATTTGCATAATTAACACGCATATTAAATAGGGACTGGCCTTGCATCTGTATTTGCAGTGATCGGGGTAATGAGGGCTAACGGAGCGGCGCCTCGGGCCTGTGTTAGCAGACGTGTGGCAGTAGTAATTTTTGCTTGGATTGACAACTGCTAGACAAGCGGTCCCAGCATAAAGCTAAACCCCGTTTGGCAGTATTAATCGTTGACAAACTGCTCTTAAAGCTGTAACATTGTTTCTGTCAGTTGTTTGGTTTGATGTCACTGTTAGACATAATAAATCAATAGTGTCAGAATTTGGTAATGTTTATAGCTAGCAAGGTTTATTATTTCATATGACTGTCATGTACAAATAGTGGTTATCATGGCTGCCTCTAAATTATCAAAGACAGAATATTGCTTTGAATATACTTCTGTAATTCTTGTTTCAGTGCATTCTTTGCCATCTGGAAATGCTTTTGGTTAGTATGCCTGCCCAATTTCAGTGTAATATTCATTCCTTCATGCAATATGTTCCATGATTTTTAAAAGCATATACAATTTAATTTTTGAAAGTTGATTATAGTTTTAAATTAGGAATCTATACCTAGCTCCCTCAGCTTCACCTTCATTCAAAACTTGATGATATTAAGCATGTGTGACAGAATGTAGGGGTACCAAGACTCCTCAGAGTAGGATTTTAATTTCAGAGGATTGTAAGTATACGTAGGAAGGAAATAGTATAGGCAGTTGTTATTTATAAAGAGTAAATTCTTCAGTTACCTTTTCCGAAAATAAAATTCCTTCTCTCCCCATTTGTCCCCTCTAATAATTTCTCCAAAAGTTTAACATATATGTTATACTTTCTCACACCTGACACCCATTATTAAATATTTTAACATATTTTTATTTACTCAGATTTCAAATATGTTTCTTTAAAAATTACCTGAACATGTGATACTATTTTTATTGTCATTCCATTAAAAGAAGTCCTATTTATAGTACTGTTAGTGGAACAGATTTTTACATGTGAAAATACTAGCTATCTGTAAACATGTTTATTATGTAGCTATAACATTTATAATAAACCATAGTAAAATAATAAAGACTATTTTTAGTGACTTAGAATGAATTTCTGTATCTCTCTGTATAGTATTTTGATGTTTCAACTAAAAATGTATGTAAATACCTTATGAGTTAGTTAAGGGGTTTTATGACCTGCCAAAATCTTTTCTTTGGCAAAGTAATAGACAACTCTTAATTAATAGCATAAGGGGTATTTTAGTTCAAAAAAGGTGGAGTCATTTGCAGTGGGGCTGACTTTGTTTGCCATAAAAACATTCCCTCTTAAAAAGAGACATGCAGATCAAATATATGGTGATGGAAGGAGAACTGACTCTGGGTGGTGAACACACAATGGGATTTATAGACGTTGTAATACAGAATTGTACACCTGAAATCTATGTAACTTTACTAACAATTGTCACCCCAATAAATTTAAAAAAAAGAGGCATGCATAAAATACTTAAGGAAATTATTAGAGTCCATGGCCAAAGAAATATTAAGTAAGCATGAGCATTACAAGAGCATCTAGTAAGCATTTGATAAACATGGTCTCCCCATTGTACTTCTCCTTTACCCATGGTATCTTTAAAGTTGTAATTTGAAAGCTTACTTCCCTTCCGTCAGATGCCCATGCGTGTGCATAGCATTATAAATGTAAGTTAGCGTTATGCTACAAGGAAACTATCTGAACAATAAGGGGCTTGGGGATATGAAAGTAACATGACTTTTTTTAAAATCACTACATTTAAATGAATGGAGTCTAGACAAAACTTATTTCTAGAAAGTAAATGAATATTCCACTTTCGGGAACCCTACTTTTGAAAGACTGGCCATTCTTTTAAATACTTTAATAGTGGCAAATAGAAAATGAACAGCTAGAGATGATAGTAAGTCAAATGAGGTTGTGTGACCCCCCCTTCTGCCCAGCCTAAGACTGGTGCATGTTTACAGTCAGAGGTCAAGTAGCCCGTGGAGGGTGATGGGGAGTAGTAGAGAGAGAAATGATAGTTGGAGGTAGGCCAAGGTGACAGAGGTGGTAAGTTAAGACAGAATGGTTAGATACTTTTTCACTTTTCAGGTCTCATCTTAATTGTCACCTCTTTGGAGGGACTTTCTTAACCACTCTTGCTAGATCTTCCCTGTGATTCTAGGACCCCTTCCTTCATAGATAGAACTTACTACAATTTGTACTTTTGTTTGTTTGTTTGTTTGTTTTACTCTGCAGCCCATGAAGGTAGGGGCCGTATCTGTTTGTTTTGCCATTATCTTCTTCAGAGGGAAGGTAATGAAGTACATGTCTGTTGCAAAACTTCACATGGGTGGGGTTGGGAATTTGAGGCAGGGACTTATGCCTTTAACATGAGCTGCGTGCTTATGCTTTACATGCTTTTATCTCCTTAGAATAAGCTTATCAGGCAGTTATTAATACTTCCATTTTATAGATGAGAAAATGGAAGCTCAGAAGTGAAGTGACCTGCCAGAGATCACATAGCTAGTAATGGCTGAGCTGAGATTTGCATCATATTTGTGTAATTTCAAAACTCACAGGATACCACATTGTCCAAGCTCTGTGGAGTGTGTTGTTGTGGTCAGTGTAAAAGGCAGTTAACAGATTTGTAATGGACTTGCTAAGCAGGACTGGGTACTCCGTTATAATCACATGGCGTGCGTTTGTAACAGACCCAGTCTTCAAATTTCTGCTGTTTTCTCTAGCAGTGTGCATTAGTATAAGCATAGGGACAATGAAAAGACGTGTTCTAGCAGCAAAGATAAGCTTGGTGAGCCCTTCTTAACTAGGGTTGGCCTATTGTTGCCTTCCAGTGCTCGAGTTGTACTAGCTACGTAAGGGGGGATTGAAAAGATAGTCACTCATAATTTTCCGTGGGCTTAATTCTCCTGTGGAACTGCAGCTGAATAAGGCCAGGTGAGGTTGTACCTCTGTAACAACCAACCTCCACATCTTTACAGCTTTAAGATAAAGGTTTATTTCTATTATAATACCACACCCATGTATCTGTGGGGGGCTGTGTTAGGAAAAACCACCCACCCAATCTTCCGTCCTGTGTGTCTTTTACTACCCACACAGAACAATGTCACTACTGACACTTCTGGTCACCAAATGTCTGGGTGTTATTCCCCACCAAGCAATTCTCTGCGACACCAGCTGGGTGTCCTACAATTTAATTCAGTTCTAACACTATCTACCTGGAGTTAGGCAGATCCCACACGTTAAGAGCTCAGTCCCACAAGACTTGCCTCCCCCGCCTTCTGATGCCACTCACAAGGCCAGCTTGTCTCGTGCTCTGGACCAGTTGACTATAAACCAGAGGTTCCTATGATCCCCTCTTGGGTTCAATTAATTTGCTAGAGTGGCTCACAGAGCTAAGTAAAACAGTTACTTTCATTCGCCAGTTTATTAAAGGATCTGAAAAGGACATAGATGAACAGTCACATGAAGAGATGTGGCGAGGTCTGCGAGGGTCCTGAGTGTCAGGAGCTTCTGTCCCAGTGGAGTTGGGGTGCGTCCCCCTTCCGGTATATGGGTGTGTTCACCAAGAAAGCTCTCTGAATCCCATACTTTTGAGATTTTTATGGAGGCTTCATCCCACAGGATCAATCATGAACTGCATTTCCAGTGCCTCCCTCTCCCTTCTCTGGAAAAGTTGGAGAGTTGTTCTGAAAATTGTAAACTTCTACTAATGGCTTGGTCTTTCTGGTCACCAGCACCCATTCAGAACCCATAAAGGAGCCCAAGGGCAGAGACCAATATATATTTTTCTTACTACCTCACAGTGGCTATGTGCATTGTAGTCACACAGGAACCCAGGCTAACGGCACAGCCACCATCTCTCCAACATTTCCAGTTGTCCTCCCAGAAGTAAAGCAACTTGGGGATGTTGCCTTACCAGCAATTAAAGGCTATAGCTCAGAAGTAACAAATGTTTATAATTCTTGCTCACAAATCTTTGGCCGTAGGCACATAGCCAACCAGAAGGGACCAGGTAGTACAATCTCAGCATGTGCCTGGAGGGAGAGGAGAGCTGGGTATCTGTGAACAGTACTGAATGACAATCACAGTTAGTACACTAGGAACTGAAGAACTCTATGTAGCTGGTGAGAGTACTGATACCATGATTGATTTTGGATAGTTTGAAAGTCTGAGGGCCAATCAAATGTGGTAGTACACTGGGCAAATTAGGAAGGTTTCAGTGAAGAAAAATGACTGTTAACATGGTATGGGGAGCACATTTAAAAATCTTCAACATCATTAACTATCATGATGGCGCTCTCATACAGTTTCCTCTGTTCTCGTAATACTTTGCCCAGGTGTTTATTTTCTTTTCATTTTATACTAATCACACTTCTTAAAATCCCCGAGTAAGAACTTTTTAGTTCCAAAATAGGTATTGTCATTTGAACTTGAGAAGTCCCTATATCCTCAAAGAAGCAGATAGCAATAGGAAAAACGGCTTATAAAACAGTAGAGAGTGTTCCAGAAAGTGTGTTCCATGGAACAGATGTTCTTAAAGATAATGCGGAAAGAATAAACTATCCATTGTCAAAGTGAGTTTGAAAACTGCTAGACAAACCAAAGTTTAGCAGAACTTCTCAGAGCCTTTAAAATGCTGATGTGCTTTGGTATTCCCTATAAGAATAATGCATTTTGCAGTATTTCTTAAACTTACGTAACTTTGCATTTGTAAAAAACTTTATTTGTATCTTGAGGGACCAGTGTCAGGAGAACATACTCTTTTTGAGAAGTATTTTGGGAGTCATTAGAGCGTACTGTCTGGCTGTCTGGCATCGCCTAGATTATAGAGGACACAGCTAAGCGAGAAATGAGGCGTCATTAGGTCAAAATTTCATGTTTAGAAATGGGTAAATTGAGTCTCAGAGAAATTAAATTACTTGCCTGTGTACTTATAGCTACATTTGTCTTTCTGTTTTGCCAGTTGCACATGCATAACAATAATACTAACATATATTGTGCTGGTAGCATTCTGAGTACTCCCCATGTATTCATCCATCCAAGCTGACTAATTTATGGCCACGGTGGGATTTGAACCCAGACCTTCTGGCTCTGGAGCCTCTTCATGGTAGAGAAATCTTAGGATTGGTTGATTTCATTACTGTGAGGAAAAGTGATTTTGTATAAGACCAGATGACCCAAAGAAACTTCCCAACTTCATTCCCTTTTATTAGAAGAGTTCTTGTTTCCTGGCGAGTGTCAGGAGCAGTTACCGATATGTGAACATGCCCTTACTTTTAGCCTAAATCATGTATCTTTGTGAAAAGAAATTCAATAATCCAAGAGAAAATAATTGTGTGTCTTAGGGAATTTCTCTAGTATCTTTATAACTGTATTTGTTCTAAATTATAGACTGTAGCCTTATCTGTAATGCTTCATTAGATAGATGAAAATATAAGCTTCTTTCCATAATAATTCCTGTTTAGTATGATTTATAAAATTATTATTACTATGTTTAAACAGTAATCTGGATGTTTTTGGCCTCTCTAAATGAGTGCGGGCTCCATTCTTATGGCCCTTAAGAGATTTTCAGTAATAAGGAAGAACTGATCTGATTTTTTGTTGTTGTTGGCATAATATTCTCCTTTTCAAAAGATCCCAAAGCACCTTATAAATGGGAGGATGGTGTCACCTGTGTGGAGCACTAAACGCAGTAAGTCACGTGTACTGTCAAATAGCTAAGGATTGGAAGAGGTAAGGATTGTTTAGTTTTACCTGTAGAAGAATTTGTGAAACTGCTATTAGCCGACAGTCTATATTATATTTATATTATGTTACATTGTATTATATTAGAACCGGTCTTATAGTAAAATAAGACTGGGTCATATATTAATTTTTGCTCCAAAAGACACATTAGAGCTGATTGTCCGGCTGGGTCTTATTTTCGGGGAAACAGGTAGTTGATACGACAAGACTGTTCTCTGTGAATCATAGTTAAGTTAGGCTTAGGGAATGTGTCAGGACGAAGTGTGCTGTACCGTCGCTTACCTGCTCACTTGCTTGCCTGCTTGTCCCATTTTTTTGTTTGTTTAAAAAGAAAAAAAAAAAAGCTTTTTTCTGATTATAAAATAGTCTTTTTGTTATTGTTTATTGTTTTTGCTTATTGTTAACATATTCAAACAACACTGAAAAAGTATAAAGAAAAAAAGCAATAATCACCGAAATTCCCACTAGTCAGAGATAACCACTCTTCTAGGTAGTGGTAAACACTTACATGTATGTGTTATTTTTCTAAATGAGTTAAATATGCTGTTGTATAGCTGAATAATATATTGTGGACATCTTTCCATGTGAGCAAATATGGCTCTATATCATCATATTTATTTGGCTGAATAGTTACTGCACGTTGCTTTTTCCATCAATTTTATCATGTACTACATATTTGCTTCAATCACAAATATCTCCTTAGTTACTTTATACATCTTTTTTTTTTGGGGGGGTTAAATTTAAAATAGGCATTATTCTTAACTGGAAGTTAAATTAATTCATCCAGTAATTATTTATTTAGTGTTTAATTTACTATATCTTAATCACTGTAAAAGGAATTTAGAAGATGTCTGCTGCCCTTGTGGAGTTTATATTTTAGTGGAAAGCGAAGTAACATTCTAGAAATGTTAAAATAGGTGAACAAAATGACATCTCTCCGTCTAGATACAAGAGGAGACCAAGAATCAATCATCGTGGTTGTTTTGTTAGAGGACGGGTTAGGGGCCAGAGGCCTCTGCCTGTGTCCAAGAAGTTTACAGATACATTGTTTTCAGCTTCTCATTTCTAGGTAGCAGGGTCATGCTTTGTTCTAAAATGTCAGATTAGTTTGTAACTTTGCTTTAATGTAGCATAATGTTTCTACTTAAGAGTTTTAAAAATTTCAGAAATGTCAATTATTTTTCTTGAATATCAGTATTCCTGTTTGAGAGTATCCAAAACTGTACTTTGGTGATTTCCCTATGATACTATAATATTTAATTTGCTGACTCTATTAGGCCACTGACTCTTTTTATCATACTTACTTTTTCACCCATAAAGAGGTGAATTGATTTTTATGGTTATATTTAGTAAATACAAGATATACTACCTATATGTAATTATAATCTAATATAGTAGCAAATCTAACATCCTATGACATCCATTATAGAGATCTTACAATTTTCTTCAGTGATCAGTTCACAAAAACATCAAAAATTGAAAGAATTGGAAAGCAAGATCAAGAAATGTAGTTTAACAATTGTAGTAGTGATTGATGTCTCTGGGGCCTTTCACCTGAGATGTGTCCTTGGACCTACCTGAAGTAGTTTTTTTTTTTAAATCAATTGTTTGGATAGAAAAGTAGAAGACATGGGTAATATATTTACAGGGTATATGTTGCTGAAGGAAATAACATTTCAGTGGTAAAACTGAAATTCTAAAAACAAAATTTAATATGTTATAATATTGGGTGGACCCAAATCACCTCTAATAATAATGATTGCCAATATTTTTTAGATGCTTCCTCTGTCCTATGCCCTTTGTATGAATTTTTCTATTTCATTTTCACAAGAACTCCATGAGGTATAGGTATTGTTATTATGCCCATTTTGTCAAGAAAACTAAAACTGGAGACGTTACATTGATTTTATTAAATTTCAAATATAAGGTCTTGCATTTGCATTTTAAAAATAGCATGTGTTCAATTTCTGGCCACGTGGTAGGTTGACTGTGCAGAGAAACTTCATGTGGTATAGAACACTTAAAATGCCAGCTAGAAATAAACTGCATTTCCAAAGCATGACTGAGCTGGTAGTGAAGTAAGGAGTCATTGGCTCGAAAGAAGGACAGAGAGTGATTCCGCAAATGCAAGAGCTGGATTTGTTCCAGGGGGTGGTGGACGGGGGTGTCTGCCAATCTTGACCTATTCGTAGACTGTAGGTTTTAAAGAGCCATGTGCAGCTTCAGAGACAAAATCAGAGATCTTCACATAAAACTGGAACCGTTAAAAGGGGGTCTTCTGAGGATGAACTTGCCCTTGGTACAGAGAAGGAGCCTGAGAAGTTCTAATCACAGCTGCATTCAGTTGATTTGGGGATGGAATTCAACAAAAGTCCAAGGTAAAGATTTAGTTTGAAGTTAGAGATTAGTGCTCCTAGGCCTCTATAAAAGGTGTATCTTTTCTGGGAGAAAACACTTTATACATGCGTGTCACAGAATTCACACAGATGAGTTTCTGAGGGACATGGGCTCACAATTTAAAAAGGAAAAAGAAATACCCGAGTTAGCAAAAACATGAAACTGAAGAATCAGGCTCTCAAAGACGAAAGATATTAGTGTGGTCAGAGACAGCAAATAAAATAACTGAATTTAAAGAAGTTAAAGATTGAAATAAAACAAGGCACCATTAAATTTAACAAAGCTAATGTGAAAAGCAAGAGTAGTGAGAAAAGAAAGAAAATTTGTGGGCAATTATAACAAATGTTTGCTGTGTAAAATAATAATAATAATACCCAATTTGTGGGGATTAAAAAAATCAAGACAGCTTAAACTGGATGCAAGCTGAGAAGCTTTGATCAGAGTTAAAGCATTGTAAGGTCCTTTTATTATCTAGACAAGGATAAGGATTTTGATTAGCTAGGAAATATAAATTAAAACCACCTTGAGATATTGTTTACACATCCCCCAGACTGGTAAAAATGAAAAAGTTTTAAAATACCAAGTTTTGGTGAAGAGGTGAAACAACAGGAACTTTTATTTACTGGTGAGTATGTAAAGTGGCATAATCAGCTTAGAAAATAGTTTGTCATTCCTTAGTAAAATTGAAAGTCTGTATACATACCCTACAACCTAGCAATTCTATGTCTAGCTATACAGTCTTGAAAACTCACATGTATACCAGAGGCCTTTACAAAGGTTGTTTAACACATTATTTTAAGTAATAACTAAAAAACTGGAAATACCTCAACTGTCCATCAATAATAAAATGGATAAATTGGGATTTATGCTAATGATTGAATACCACAGAGCAATGAATATGAATGAACTATTGCTGCTTTTAAGAACATAGGCGTTAAAAAAAAAGAACATAGCTGAATATTATCCATATGGTGTTGAATAAAAGAAGTAAGACATAAAAGAAAACATACAGTATAGTTCCATTTATGTAAAAATTCAAAAACGGGAAGAAGAGCTACTTTGTGACGATAATATTATTATTTTTTTAAATACTGAAAAGTACAAGGAGCAGCTTACCACAAAAGTCAGGATAGTGATTACCTCCAGAACACAGGCTCAGTAAGGTGGCCCCTGGACACATGTGTCGAATGGAGTACTTGAAATTGAGATGTGCTATAAGTTTAAAATAAATTTTAGATTTCAAGACTTGGTACTATAAAAGGAATATATAATATCTCAATAAAATGTTATATTGATTACCTGTTAGTGATAATATTTTAGATATAGTGGGTTCAATAAAATATACAGACGGTACTAAAAAATGTATACACATTTTAAGAAAGAACTATATTAAAATTGTAATACTCGATATATACCGATAACAAAAGAGGACTACAAGTAATGTGTATACATTTTTTTTGGCGCCCCCGGTTTTAAAATTTAATTTTACCTATTTTGTTTTTACTTTTAAAAATGTGACTACTAGAAATTTTTAAATTACATATGTGAAACTCATTTCATTTCTATCAGACAGCTGCTCAGGAGGCTGAGGATGGAGTTGAGATTGATATGGGGCATGGGGTTGTTTCTGGGAAGGTGGCAAAGTTATATTTCTTTTTTTTTTTTTAATTGCTCTTTTGCTGGCATGGTACGGTCACTTTTTTTTTTTTTTAAGGATTTTTATTGGAGAAGGGGAACAGGACTTTATTGGGGAACAGTGTGTACTTCCAGGACTTTTTTTCCAAGTCAAGTTGTTGTCCTTTCAGTCTTAGTTGTGGAGGGCGCAGGTCAGCTCCAGGTCCAGTTGCCGTTTTCTAGTTGCAGAGGGCAGCCCACCATCCCTAGCGGGAGTCAAACCGGCAGCTTTGTGGTTGAGAGCCCACTGGCTCATGTGGGAATCGAACCGGCAGCCTTCGGAGTTAGGAGCATAGAGCTCTAATCGCTTGAGCCACCGGGCCAGCCCCACAAAGTTATATTTCTTGACCTAGGTGGTGGTTAGGGATGTTGCTGTAAAATTAATTATTCATTTACCTGTATGTTTCTCTGTATAAATTTTCTGTGTGTGTGCAAAGATACAAAGATCTATGTTTATACATCTTTAGAAGCATTTTTAAAAATACGCTTCCAAAAAATTGAGATTAGTAGACTTTATAGGGTAATCTAAAAATACTGAAGTAGATTGTGCAGCTTCCAGACTAGTAAAGGAAGAAAAATGAAATGGAAGGAGCAGATAAGAAATACAACAATTCATTCAGTCCAGAGAAGTCAAGAAAGGAGAAAAATAGAAGAAACAGAAGTAGGACAGATAGAAATCATAAAATGATTTGGGTGACAACTCCAAATATATCTTATAATACATAAAAAAGGACTTGAAAAGATTAAAGATTAAGAGATAAAAGATAAAGACTATCAGAATACTAAACAAAAAAGTATCAAACAAACAAATAAGCAGACAACCCGACAGCCTGCTTATTTACAAGAGACACACCTAATTCAAAAGGACACAGAAAGTTTGAAGGTAAAAACATGAAAAAAACAAACCAAGCAACTAACAGAAGGAAAGCTGGATTAGCTATATGATAACATAAACCTGAAAGTGAAGGGAAAAACCATTTCTAGGGATAAAGAGGATCACTATATATTGATAAATGGTTCCGTTTGCCAGGAAAATTGTAACGATTCTAAAATTATATGCATATACCTAATAATATAGCTTCAAAATATAAAACAAAAATTGCCCTAACCGCAAGGAAAAATAAATTCATAATTATCGGACATTTTAATATGTCCTATAGGGTAATGATAGAACATACAAAAGAATGCTGTAAATATATAGAAAAGCTTAATAATACAGTTAACAAACTTGACTCCATGGACATGTAGAGAATATACCACCTGCAACTGCAGAATGCACATGGTTTCTAAGCATACATAGGAACATTTTTAAAACTTAACCATGAATCAAGCTTCAACAAATTGAAAAGAATCATCACTCCCAAGTATCATATTCTGTTATGACAAAATAAATGGTTCGAAATCAACAAAGGAGAACTTAAAAATAAAATAAAATAATTCATACTATATTTGGACATTTAAAATATTTCTTATATTCAAGTTGAAGAAATTGTAAGGGAATTTGTAAAATATTTTAAACTGACTTGAAATGATGAGAACATTAAACTTTTTAGCCTTAAATACTCACATTATAAAATAAAAGGTGTAAAGGTAATTAGCTGAAATCCAATTTAAGAGTTTAAAAGAACAGCTGGATTAAACCCAAGGAAAATAGAAAAAAATGAATAATAAAAATTTGAAGGGGAATTAATGAAATAGAAAAAAGATACGATGGAAAGCAATAAACAAAGCCAAAACTTCTTCTTTGAAAATTAATAAAATTGACAAACTGCAGGTAAAGATTGATCAAAAACAAATTTAAAAGGAAAAAAAAGGAAAGAAACGAGAGAAGCAGCACAAATAATACTGGATTTGAAAAAAGATGATAAAATATGCAGCAAAGATTAAAAAGAATGGATATTACGAACATTTTGTCAGTACATTTAACACCTTAGGTTAAATGGAATATTAGTAGAAATATACAAATTACCAAACTTTACTAACAATGTAGAAATGTATGTAGCCTTATAATCATTAAATAAATTAAACCAGTAGTTTAATTTTGCCACAAAGAAAACATTAGTATTAGAGGATTTTGTAACTGAGTTCTGAAAATTCAAGGAATGAGTCATTTCAATCTTATACAAATTATACAGTGTTGCAAACAGAAGTATACTCTTCAATTAATTATATAACCCTAATATAATTGTGATATTGAAATTGGTACGTATTTAAGAAAGGAAAATGACAGGCCAATCTCATTCATGAATATAGATGGAAAAATTCCAAACAAAATGTTGCCAAACGGAGTCCAGCAATGCCCAGAAATATACTAACTATATCAAGACCAGGTTCAGCTTGTCATTAATGCAAGATTGGGCTATCATTAGAAGCATTAGAAAGGGTATAGAAAACTTGAACAACACTGTCAGCCAATTTGACCTAATGGACGTTTTCTTCTACTCAATAACAGCAGAGTATGTGTTCTTTTCAAGTACACATGGAACATTCACCAAGATAGAATGCATGAAATGAATCTCAGTTAATTTAAAATTCTGAGTGTTGGCAAGAATGTGGAACAACAGGAACTCTCATGTATTGTTAGTGGGAATATAATTGGTACAACATTGGAAAATAGTTTGTCAATATCCAGTAAAATTGAAGGTTCGTATATATTATAAACCAGCAGCTCCACTCTTAGGTGTAGATCCTAGAGAAAAACTGACACGTGTATCTAGAGACATGTATTTGAATGTCCACCGCAGCTTTGTTTATAATAGAGTAAGGGGGAATTAACTGTCTTAAAGTCTGTCAATTGTTTAATCAATACATAAGTTGTTTTACATTCATTCAGTCGAATATCATGAAGTCATAAAGTAATATTGATAAATGTTGATTTTTTTAAAGCAAGTAACAGAAGACTTCTGCTCCTGGCTATGACTAAGACCCATATGTATCTCTCTGTCCAGTGCATTTGAGTTTATCTGGGGTAGATGGAACTTCTAGGTTCCAGTGTGTACACATTCATAATAGATAATGCTAAATTGCCCTTCAAAAGAGTAACCAATTTGCATTCTCCCCAGCCTCCTTATTTTCAATGCATAATTTTGTTTTATAATTGGAATCACATTTTTTTTACAATATTGTGTGTCTTTCTCATTAGTACTACAATGTAAGCACTTTCCATGTTAGCATGTTTTATAAATATTGTTTATTGCATAATATTTTATTGAGTGACTATATTGTTGCTTTCTTAACCATTTCCACGTTCTAGGATATTTCAGTTGTCTTTGGCTTTTCAGTATTATAAATAATGTTATACTGAACATCTTTGCAAATAAGATTGTTTTTTGAAAGCTTAAATAGGGCTACCTAGGATAGAGAGCAGGTGCAGAGATAGATTTGAAAGACAAAGTTTGGCATTTGGGTGGCACTCAGTGATTATTGAAGTCGATTCAGATCTGATATAACCTCAACATATTTATACCCTCAATGGAGGTTTAGATGTAAGTTCAAAGGAGACAGTGGTGTGATGTGTTTGTCAAAATTTGATTATTTTGATTTTTGTTACTAGAACTGTAGGGCCTACCCCAGAGGAAGTAATACTCCCATTCTGATCTAAATTCCTACTGTGTTTATTTCTGGTCATTAAATATATTTCCCTAAACAAGAACAAAGAACACCGTAATGTATTTTGTGCTTGTCAAGTATTTGGAAGTATTATGTTGTGCGCTTGGGACTCATGTTGCAAGAGGGATTTTGAAAATGGTGTGCTCAGAGAAGACTAATGGGAAATAGTGTGTGTTTTGTGTCTGTCAAAGAAGACTTCAGTGGGGATGGGGTCAGTTCACAGTCTTCAACTATATGAAAGGTTATTATATAGTGAAAAAGGGAGCTTTTTATGTTTATAGTGAACAGAATTAAACTTGTGTTTATCAACAAAACTAGAGAGATGTTTTGGGAAGTAGTGAGAACTCATACAACCTGAAGCTGGGTAGAGCCACTTGGTAGAGATACCAAACGTCAGGTATTTACTTAGAGGGATTGGATTTAATGGCATCACAACACTGAGTTTAGTATGTACATGTTTTTTCGTAAGATGAAGGCATATCCTATTAAGGCTGTCTTTAAAATTTTTTCTTTATATTCATCCCTTTCTGGTCTCAGGATCTTTATCATCTTTTGCCTAAATTATTCTGATAACCTCCCAACTAGAATTCTTGGTTCTAATTCTTGGTTCAGTCTTAACATTCTGATGTCAAATTACTTTCGTAATAGAACTTCCTGTGATACTGCATATATCATGCTAATCACACCTTTAACTATTCCCCGTTGCCTGTAGGATAAAGTTCAGACTTTTTAGTTTGGAATTCTTAGCTGTTTATAAATTGGGCCTTCCTTCTTTTATTCATTCAACCACCATTTATTGCACACTAACTTTATGCGAGGAATGGTGATAGAGATGCGTAAGATAAAGCCCTATGCCCAATAAGAGTAAGTTCAGAAGAGCTGGGAAGATGGACTTAGAACATTTTGTTTGTTTGTTTGTTCAGTTCTTTTAAAGCAAAAGTATGGATTTTGAAGAAAATATTTAATGAGGCCCCCTAAGCCAATTCAGAGACTCAGAGAAGGCTATTTGTACTATTCCCTTGCAAGAACTTTCTGTCCTACTCAGACTGGTGGTCTATTTTCTTTCTCCAAAGACACTTGAGTAACTTCTGCCTCATGGTGTAATTTTTGTCTTTTTTCTAATACCAAAATGTTCTCTTCATACCAGTTTCCATACTGTATTTTCACAGTAAGTCATGTTTCATGGCTTCTTTTATCCCATATATTATGTACCTGCTTTAGGATACTTTCCTTATCTGAATCAGAAAATTGATTTTTTGTATCACTTACTTGCCTCTTATTTATTATTTTATTAATAGCAATAATTTAAGAATGTAATTACAGAATACAACAATATTGTTTCCTCGTCTATATTGCAACTAAATTGTATTTAAGTTTGGTGTTGTTATTTTACTGTTTGTATGTGCATGTCTGTCTTCCTAGTGAGATTATAAACAGTTTGAGGACGTGACGTGTCACTCATACTGCTCTTTCCCCCAGACACTTGTACACAGGTCCTGTGTGAAAGGCATATAGAAGGGTTTCAATAAACGTTTGTTGAATGAATGCATATTGACTTTACAAACCAAATAATCAAGGTGCTGTAATAATCGAACCTTCCATACTTGGCTGTGAAATATTCTTTTCTCATTACAAAGTAAGCCTTCTTTGATTTCCACCCCATTGCCATTGCCCGCCTGTGTTAGACATACGTATTTGGGGTTGGAAGTCCAGCTCAGTATGACTCTCCAGCACGTCTAGGATTGGGAGTCACTGCAGTATTTTCTGCCACACCAAGAGAGTGGCATTACCTCTTTGCTCTTTGGTGTGTATGTCAAGGAGCTACATAAATGTGCTAAAACAGAGAAATTAAGTTATTTGTAAGTGTAGCCTGTAAAAATCTCTCATTTTCTCGGTTTTCTCTTTACTAATGTATTATATTCTATTTTCTACCTCCTCTGCTTTACAAGTGAAATCTTTTATTCCCATCTTCCACTTTTACGTATGCTTTATAACGTTTGCAAAGTCTGGATCTGTCTTTCCATTTCTACATTACATTTGATTGTCCATATCACCATCGTTAACCCCATGGTCAAGAACAACTCTTGAACACCTCTTAAGTGCAGGGTATGGCACTGGGGCAGCTTGTCTTATAAGATCCATCCTCAGTTGGACTAGCCATGAAAGTGGCTCTTCATTGCTCGCCTTCTTTCCATTTCCACCCAAGCTTTGGTTCATAAATTGCCTTGCTTCGAGTTCATCATACCCGACCGGCAGCTGACTCGTTAGCAGCTTTATGTTCCATTCTGTGGTGATGGTGGTTTCTTGGTCATGGAATGAGAGAAAAACACAGGGAAAGTGGACAACCATAGTAATTCTACTTATTTTGGCACCATTATGGCAAATTGTTTGTGATTTGTGGAAATGGACTCTCTTTTATCAATGGTTGACTATCAGTTCCTTTTTCTGGAGAGAAGTCATTAGTTAACGCAGCTCAAGGATTTGTCTGAGAAGAGCAGCACATCAGTTAGAATGCTAATTCACTCAACTGGCAGCAAGCACAGTGAAATGACAGCTTGGAGGGGGGTAAGAGGAGTGTCTGAAAATGGCAGCAGATTGGTATTTCGAAAGGGGAGGGAAATTTCATAATGATGAATAAGAAAGATGACATTTGGTGCTCACATTTAACTTGCATTGGATGTCCATATAAGGGTCAGTATGCATAACCTCTCTTGATTAGGCCTCCGGCTGCCCAGCAGCTGACTGGGTGTATACCCTTCAGACTGTAACCAAAAGAAAGGCCTAGATAATTAGGCCACGTTGAACTGCAGGAGGTAGCCAGCTTCTCTGCTGCCTTTTGTATATTCATGACCCAGCTTGATTGATGGAAGGACAGTGTTTGGTGACACTGTCATTTGCAAGTTGAAAGGTAGACTACAGGCTGGAGCCAAGATCAGATGTGCTTTAAAGAGTCCTACAATAAACTCATTTGGATGCTGATGATGTTCACATACGCATTTCTTTGTTTCTTACTGTTTCTCATGGACATCTGTTAATTTGTAGAAATTAGCTTGGTTGTTTTCAGTTAAAACCTCACACTAAGTTATGGATAGTTTTGTTTAAAAAGTTGTGCAAAGTTGCTGGTGATTCGGGTCTCAGATGTTTTTATGTGACATTTTCACTTATTTCTTATGTAGGAATTTTAAATATATTTCTTGAATTGATGTACCATCACTGGAAGCCAGTGACTTTTTTTCCAGGAAAAAAGTTAACTGACATTTTTCTCATATTTCACATATTTCAGGAATCTTAAACACTGCTGTCAAAAAGTTTTACAGAAAATATCGCTTTTGTAAGGCTATTCTATTCTTTATCAGAAAGCATATGAATATCTAAGGTTCACTTTTAATATTAGGTTCATACAAAAAGGTCTTGTATTTCTTCCAAAATTTTTTCTGTTTACCCAAAGAGTTGGTTGATTCCAATCTTGGCAAATGAGTTAAAAATACTAAAGGAAGTTAGAATCCTAAAACGGAAACTTGAGGTTAACCTAAGGAGCATCTTCAAAATGTAGAACCAATGTTACCATAAATTATTAGAAGAATGAATACCATAGTCTGTTGATTAAAAGGACATGAAGAAAGGGAAGGAAAGATTGTTTGGAAGGATTTTTAATGTATGTGTTTCATAAATATTATGTTACTACTTAAATAGATCTTTTAAGAAATACCACATAGATGTGAACTACTTATTTTTATTAATTTTATTTTTCAGTACTTTTATTATTACACTGATGCTTTTGGAAGATAGAGTTGCTCTGGTATTGCTAAATAATCATCAACCTGAAAATGATTTGATAATTTTTATGAAAAGTCCTTAGATATATATTTTAGATATGTTACCTAATTTCTGTTAGTTACCATAACTTCAGGTAATAACACATCAAAGCGCTTTGTTAAGCTATAAAGTGCTATGTAAACATAAGTAGTCCGAATAGCTGTTGCTGTTGTCATTATTAACAGCTAATCTCAGGTCATTGTAACAGATGAAGTGGTCCTCCCATTACATTTTTGTCAACTAAATGTGACGATCAGATAAGAAACTTTTTTTTTAATAAAAGCAAGCTAGCAAAGACTTTACCAGATCTTTCAGTTACTTTCCATATTAATTATCTGACTTTGCTCCTCCCCACCAGATGCTAGAAAAGGCAGTGTTTCCAACTGACAGTAATGTTTTTGTAAAGAAGGTTCTAGGGCGTGTTGAAAACTACAGAAATCATGCATACTCATTTCAGTCTTATCTGACATTGAGATAAGCATCTGAAATGTAGTATCCTAAATCTGTCTGCATAGTATTCAGCAACTCTTTGCTGTAATTTGTGGTAATTATTTCTAAATCAGACCATTATTGTTAATGAAAATGTCATTTTTCTCACTTAAATCATGTCTCATGATTTTCAAATACTGATTTTCTTTTAGATTTCTTACCAGAAATTAAAAGCAAGGTGTATGTTTTTCTGTGAAATAAGGTAGAAATTTTTAAACTATCTTATTGAATAGAAATAGTTCCAGGAATTTTCAAAAGAGAGCTTTGCCTTCTTGAACTGAATTCAAATGTATTGTGTATTTTTATGCTACAGAGCAATATTCTTAATGTGTTAGTTACTGTCCTTCTCATTAAGTCTTTTCAAAAACTTAACGGTGTCACTTTGTCAGGAAATTCTAGGTCTTTCCAGTGATAAAATAAACTTGACACTTGTTCCACAAAGGCATCTTCTCCCTGCTTATCAGCTCTTCAATTTATGGCTGTGCTTTGAAATTTGTGCCTGTGACTCCCATCTTTGTATTTACTCCAATTAACACATAAACCCTAATTAGCCAGATCAGGGGACTTGGGAGTCCATAAATGGAAAGTGACATGGCAGAGCTTGGCAGCTGGCATCAAGGCAAGGTGACAAAAATAGGGAAGTATCAATTAGATGACATTGATGGTAAAGCTATGTGTTGGGATAGTAAATTGTAACAGTTCTCTGTGTCACTGCTGACTCCAGGATAGGGACAGAGGAATCAGTCGGTAAAATGACAGCTAAGTGTAAGTATTGAACTTTAGGTAAATTTAAAACACGATGATGATGAAACCTGAATAGCATTTTAATTACATTTTATATCATTATCACTGGCAATAAATTACACATTTCTACTAAAATAAAATTTTTGTGAATTTCCCTATAGTATGACTTAGTTTGCAAATTATTACATAATGTGTAGCAGTTTTTATTTGAATAGGAATGCAGGAGTCCAGAATTACAAATCCTTAGGAGCCTTACTCTCCTATTCTAAATTTTTTTTTTTTGGAGGGGGGAGGTCCAAATGGTTGGGTTTGGGAGTATCCATGACCACCATTAAATATAACTAAGTTCCAGACTGCAGTTTTGGGTTACATAGATACAGCTGACCCGTGAACAATATAAGTTTAACCTACACGGGTCCACTTATTAGTGGATTTTTTTTCAATAAATATGTACAGTATTGTAAATGTATTTTTTCGTATGATCTTAAAAACATTTTCTTTCCTCTAGTTTTATTGTAAGAATACATTATATAATACATATAACATACAAAATGGGTGTTAGTCAACTGTTTTATGTTATTAGTAAGGCAACAGTTGACTATTAGTAGTTAAGTTTTGGGGGAGCCAAAAGTTACACACAAATTTCGACGATGCAATGGTTGGTCCCCCAACCCCTGTGTTGTTCAAGGGTCAACTGTAATTCAACAGTGAAAAAAATTATTAGGACTTTATAAACATTATTCCAGTTTTAGAAATCTAATGTTACAGAAAAGACTTGTTTCTCCGCTGAAGAGTGTTATCAGGCTTTGTGCATCTCTCATTACTTCACAGAGTAATAGAAGTTAAATATACAAGAATTGGGCTGCTCTAGTTTTGTGGTTTCAGCTGTCTGGTTTTTACATTGGTCCATTCTTCAAGCAGGTACTGGGTATTTGTAAAGAAGGTTCTGGAGGATATTGGAAACAACACACTGTGTGATCACTGCACAAATCATGCATATCCTTTAAATTTGTTGGAACAAAAGAATGATGGGATTTATTTTTTTTCTCCTAAAAACTGGCCGAAATTGTGATTTGAATATATGTTGTCAATTAGATAGTAGAGGGTATATATTTAGTTTTTTTCATTTTAGATTGCCAGTACAATTAGTTGGTATTTTGCTTGAATGTAGATATAGTCTAGTTAATTTTAAATGACTTAAAAACTATGAAAGTATTTTAGTTGTTACGTACCTCTATTTCAAATGCTGCAGAAGATAAGGGAAAGAACTTTTCCTTCAAAAGTCACTGTTCTAGAGGAGTATTTGAAACATTAGAAATCTGCCAGAAGGTCCATTAACATAAATGTTTAACTCAGACACACAAACATGTACCAAAATGAAAATGTTTCATGCATTAATTTGCTGCAGAAGGAACTAACATAACAATTAGAACAACATTCTGCCTACTTAGACTTAAATTTCCTAGGGCAGTGATAATACATAATGTTGATGTAGTTTAGGTCTTTTAACACATACAATAGTTTATTCTGTTGTTGAAATGAATTCTTCTGTTTTAAAACATGGTAAAGCCTAGATAACTGGAAAGAAGTGTTAGGAGTATAATTTCTAGACTAAGATTTGGAAATTCCCTCATCAGCTCAGGGTCTATTAGAAATATTTGGAAGAAACGATTTCTTTTCTAGCTTTGCAAAGGAATGGTGTCTACATTTTGTAAATGTGAAAATACCAGATGCTGTCATGAAAACAGGGAACCCAACTAATACAAAAGTAATCTATACGAGGCTTTTTTTTTTTTGCTTGCCATTTCAATTTCAGTCATTCTTGTCAGTGGTACTTTCATGTCTGAGCTGGTAACCTGCCCTATAAGAAACACCCTAGCAGCAACTAAATGATGTGCAATAGGTTTTTTTTACACCAACGAAAGAAATTGAGACTTTCAAACATCAAACTGTTTCCATCCCAGTTCTGTAGCCGATCCATTGACTTTTTTCACATGCTTATCCCAGTTGTGTGGTCATATGTTGTAAACCACATGGAACTATTTCAAACTGTGATGGGGAAAGTAGCAACTGCAAACATTCCTCCTCGAAGCAAGTGGTTGTCCTAAACTGAGCACTGTAGAATAAAAATGGAAACATAAAAATAGCAGTTGGAAAGATAAAACAGCATTTATAGTACTAATAAAACCGTTGTGGCTTCCACAGGAAAACATGCTTTGTAACCTAATGCTTACCTGAAAGGACTGTCGAGTTTCTGAGAGTTATAGCTGTTTTTGTAAGAGAAGCACAGAGATTTGCTTGAGGGCTGAGTGATAGATTCGCCTGCCTGAAGCATCCCAGTGTGTTTATACATGGCTTGTATGGCAGCTTTCATAAGACATTTACCCCATGATTTGCGATGAGCTTATGTGTGAATAATTAATGGCAATTAATCCTTAATTACAGTAATTAGGCAAGTCACAGGAAATTAAGCTGCAGCTGGAGAAGACCATGCCTGGGAAGAGAGGATTGGGGGCTGTGTGAATGTGCCATTTACTGACAGCATTACTAGGATGCGCAGGATTCAGCAGCTTTGGCATTTCTATTGGCAGCCTTGGGTAGGACAAGAGAGCTCCGCATTAGAAGCAATCTATAGTTGTCTACAAGAGTTTTAAGTTCAAGTGCCAAAATGTTGTGTTGCATATGGTGATTATCTAAGTTTATGGGTTGCTATAACTCAAATGAGTATAATTGTTTTTGGCTTGATAACAGTGACATTAGAAACAGCTTTTATGCATTCCTAGGTTCTATTGGCATGAAACATGATGCAACTTTTAGAAACAATTCATCCAGGTTTGCAATTATGAAATAGATAATGTAATTGTCTAGAAATTAACCGAGAAAATTTCAATCAAGAACAACAGCAAAGCATAGTGTCTTGGTTGAGAAGTTAATTACTTTATTACTAGTTCCTCTTCCCAGATAAGCATGGTAGTACACAGTGTGCAGGAAGTATTTATTGAATTGAATACATACTCCAAATGTAAAAAATGCTGAGATTATAAAAACCTTAAATCATTCACATTAAGTGGTAACAAAGTTAATGCTTAAGAATCTATAATGGGTGGCTGTTTTAAAAACAAGCAAAGCAGCCATTCTGTAGAGAGCAGCACTGCTCTACAAATCCCTGGTGAGAGACGTTCGTCATTCCCCATTTGGGAATACATAACTTCTAACATCGTCTGTGTGGAATTTAAAAATCACATGGCCATTGTATACCAAGATAAAAAGCATGTTGAGAATTGATTGAAGTTCCAATATATTTTTCACAATTAAATACAATTTTGAGCATGAAAAAAGCATCTTCATCTGCCCTTTGAATGTTAATGCTTTCATTTTTCTCTTTGAACTTCAGGAATTTGGGCCCACGTATTCAGCTTAGGTCTGATGTTAAACTTATCTAAAGTATTAATCTGTTACCGTCATTATGGAGCTATTATAATAGCTAGGCTACTTCTTGATACCAACGCAACTGTTGGGACAAGAATGTACTTGTCAGATAATCTAAAGTAGATAAAATTACATACATGGTATTTTTTTTAACGACTATATAATTTAGTTGGAAACATTCGTAAAGTCTTCTTCACCTCTTATACTAAAAAGAAATTTAGGGTTTTTTTCCCTGTATAATTTGTAATCAGTAATATTTGCAATAGGCTGTTTTGGTTATTAAATGTTAAATATGCAAAGGCTCATCTTTCAAGAATACCTTTTCTCCTAAGACCAAACTGATAGTGAAATTATGTGAACATATATAGATTATTGCCTTCTGTACTTCTGGTTCAGTTTAAAGAGGAAGTAAGTCACAATATCCTAATAATGGTCTTGATTTTATAAATGATTTTTCCCCTTGAAATAAGCAACACATTCATTTTAATATGTAGAATCGGTTTGCTAGCAGGGCGACAGTTTAAAAAGGCTTCCAACTGTGACACAAGTGCAACCATATTGCTTCCTATTACTCGCTAAGGTAGTTGTTTAGAAGAGAGAATGTTCTCCCTGGAAATGTTTAAAGTGCTGTAATTTTATTTAGGATAATGAGGATTTATAACCATTTTGCCATATGAAAACCTGCCTTTAGACAGAGTGAAATAGTCTGTTTTGGTTATTGAATGTTCTTAACTCTGGGGTGTGTGTGTGTGTGTGTGTATGTCTGTGTGTAACAATAAGGAGGTGTTTATGTTAGGGATTGTGCCGGTTTATTCTATATGTTGGCCTTTGTAACACAGGAAAATATTAAGTGATACAATTCAAGTTTGTCCCATGTAAATGTTTACATTTCTTGGTGGGTACAATTTCTCTGTTTTGAAACATAACCAAATAGAAAGTCTTTGTTCTTGTTTGTACAAATAATTTTAATAGTGACTGCTGGGTCTCTTTGGGGCCCTGAGTCTTTATAACTCTGCTCATATAAGTTGCACCAGAAGTTATTTTGAGTGGTGGGTCAGGTAGATAGTGCACAGGGAGATAGTGTGATAGAAAAAGAAAAGTGCATAGCAGAATCTATGCTTTCAACATTAAGTATGGCATTAGTGTGTATTACCATTAAAAATTAGTCCAGTAAATGTAAATTTGACTTATATTAGTCATACAGTATTCTGTAGCACTGTCTCAAAACCCACTGTGGAATAGTTTATTTAGACCTCTCCTCTGATATGGGAGGAGAAAGAAAGGAACAGACCAGTTAGAGATTTTTATCAGGTTTTTATCTCCTCACTGAAAATCTTAGCTCTCAAAACATTTCTAATTTCCCTCATTTGAAGGTTCAAACAGTTTCAAATTACTGCCCATGGATTGTTCTTGACATCCCGAATGGTAAATTTGAGCTGTGGAAATGCTGGAATGTGTTTTTGTGCTTTTTCTGAACAAGGGAATTCAACGGGTAAATTACAGTCATTTACTGGGAGTGTAATTTACTGAGAGCCTTTAGGCAAATGCAGGAGAAAGGACAGCAGCAGAACAGAAAAAACAGCATAAAAACTGTTTTGTGTATTTTTTCCCTTTTCTCATTAAGTATTTATTCACATAACAGTTTTATGAATTAATGGATCGTCCTACAATTAAGACAGATAACCTTTATTCATTTTCACTGCTGATAGACCAAGTATTTGAAACAGTGATTGCCATGTGGAAATTACAACCTGAACCACGTTTCTGAAATTCTGCTAGTTTATTTTGCATTGAATCCTTGTCTGTCTTATTGAAAATTATAACATGTTGCTCTCTCTCTTCAGAATGATTATAGATTTCACTAATTTAGATTTTCACTATACCAGCAGTTCAAATAATAAAAGTTTTAAATTTTCTTAACGGATAAATTAGTGAAAAGACTCTATACTTTAGTCTTGGAAAAGTACTATTTTACTTTTGTCAAATACCATGAATGAATCTTACTTTAAAAAGAAAAAGACCTAGACCATTTTGGCTGTATGCAGTTTTAAACCAACACAAGATAACCCAGCCATTTTTATTAAAGGTTAAAGAGAAATTTTATGAAATTGTCAAATAGTTCTATATAATATAAATATATAAACATTTGTGGTAATTCTTATAAACAGTTCTGACCAATTCCTTTCATGAAAAGCAGTGTGCTCTGTAGTAATTGCTAAGCAAACAGAAAGCTGTGTTGCAAAGTGGTTTTGTATAGCATATTGTAATTTGACACTTAAGTTGTGCCCTGCATTACCCTGTGTCATAATTGATGGCTAAAGAAAAGCACATGCTATGCTAATCATTTGTTAGAATAGCTTGTTAAAGTGTAGTTGCCAATTTTAAATAAACTATGAAATGCTTGTCTGTATTTTAAGATTTTGTAGCCTACAGTTTTAAACAGTCATTTTGAAGCGGTTTTTTTTTTTTTTTTTTTTTTTTTTTAACTTTCTGTTGCATATGCACAATTCTGCCTTTGCTCACAAGGTCAGCATGTTCACCAATTTAATAGCATATTATCAAGAACAAAATCAATGAGCTGCAGGTTTCACACCAGTATCTCCAGGGACTTTCCTGTTTATACTTCATTGTACTGATCCTAAATTTGGTGTCCTTTTAAAAACATCAAGATTGATATTTTAATACATGATATTTTAAATTCTTAAAAGTAAAAAAGTTCCAGAACTAGAAGGCTAATTTAGATATCATTAGAAAGGATGAATTTCTATTTTATTTACCAAGCAGTGACTAGATACAAAGCAGCATATGTTAATGTAGAAGTTATTAACTACAGGATGCCAGTAAGAATTTTAGTGCAGTAAAATGAGATTCAGGGGATAAGATTACTGTGTGTAATCAGTTTGTGAGTTCTCGTTTTTAAAGTTTAGGAGCTTTTACTTAAATATGTGATGAATCAGTTATATCATATAAAGAGAGAGGAGTCCAAACTTGGTGAGAACGTTGACTTCAGAGTAGTAGGCCTCTACATCTCTAGAAAACGAACTGAGGCATGATGGAGGAATATGTGCATTTAGACATAAAGAAATGTTACTTCTGTGTAGAAAAATGATTTAATGTGCAGAGAAGGGTTATTCATTTTTAAGAGATTAAAAATGACTTGAATATAATACCTTTAATTTGTAATAATGGTCTGACGGGCTGCTTGCTGTCTAAAGTAAACCTTTTGATCAGCATGTTCATTTTGATCTCTTGTGCAGAGCTGTCGTGCAGTGTATTGAATGGATAAAGGTATTATTTTCAGGTATTGTGCATCTCCTTAATTAAGCCAGTTAAGACATGCAGGTGGATTTAGTTCTCAATCATTTAATAGACATATATGGACAAGGTTATTCTGTGGCCTACAGCTGACCCCTTTGTGTGGAGGAATTCCTTAAGAACATTCACGATTAAGTCACTCTGTTAGATGGGAAGAGAGGTGGCACACATGCCTTAACACAAACAAACACTCACTTGATGGCATTATTTGGGAGGCATAAGATTTGATATTCCAATTTTTTTTAGGTGTTGTTTTTCGTAACACCCAACACATTTACAAGCTGAAATATGCAACATAGTCTGTCTTTCTTGAAAGATTTTTTTTGGGGGGAGGGGTGTGTTCTCTTTTCTAATGTATTAGGTTGGTGCAAAAGTAATTGCGGTTTTTGCAATTTTTTTTTTTTTTTTAACCTTTTAAATTGCAGTTATTTTTGCACTAACCTAATATTTCATTTTCTCTCCTAAGTTGTATTAAAACTAAACATTTAGAAAACTTAGATTTGGTTACTTAACTTTATAAAAACACTTAAGAATCTTAATGCAACTAATAATTTGTTCATAAATTTATAATACCCTATTTCTTTAAGTCTAACTAAATTTAAGTAACTAAATGTGTATATTTGAGATGAAAATACTTAATTTTTAAAACAATTTTTATTGTAGGCCAACATACTAGTCTAGAAAGTACAGCACGATTTTGTGCTCATTTAGATCAGGCAGCATAAGGCTTGGGAATTCACATTGTCTGCATCCAATGTGGAGTATTCAGGCTGATTATGAATATTAAGTAAAAATTATTTTAAAAGGTACATGTTTTTGGTGTAAAATGTGACTTGCAAGTTTGTTCTGTATTTTGACTTAAGTATTTTTTCCCATGACAGGTTATGGAAAGAAAAACAGTCAATGACTACAAATTACAATAAAATATCCCTTAAACAGTTTGATTGGAGGTGGAATCGCAGTAATATAAACCCGGCACCTTATTACAAGGCTCTTTAGCATCCCCGGGGACGTTGGCCTTCATTTCAGTTAAGTGTCGGGTGGCCTACGATCACCCGTGGTTTCTTGGAGTAACTCACTGACCCGTGGAGAGATGTCTTTAGGTCCGGACCTCTGCCTCCCTGGCTGAGTTGGTGAAGGGCGTCTGCACACGCGTGGAATAGGTGCGCGTTTGTACACTCACGGGCCGAGCCAAGGCTCGCGGGACTGTGCACACGCGCAGCAGCCTCACTGTTTTCTTCAAGTCCCGAGTTTTGCATAAAGATATGTTAGAAATCTCGTTCCTAAGGAATCTAGAGAGATAAATAATGGATGTGTGGGAGTTCAGTTTAAGCCCGAATTTTCTGTTCTCAGTAGTTTTTGTTCTCAGTCACCTTGATGAAACAATCTTGAAGCCGCTCCGCTTCCCGTGGCATGTGGAATGAGTCCCTGACAGGCTGATTTTCCACCCCTGTTGTGATGCTGCTTTCTCTAGTTAATATTCCTGTGTAAGTGTCGCACAAAAGTAAACCCAAAGAGCCCGCACAAGACATGGAGGCTGCTCCATTTACATTAATTATGCAGTCAGGGCGGTGAGAATTCGCTGTCAGCCCCAGGGGCGGGGGGTGCGTCGCGGCGGGGAGCTGGGGAGTGGAGCCCAGCCGCGGGCCTCCTGGTGCAGCCGCGGGTAGGGGTTCCGGGATTGCTGCGGCCGGCGGCCACCGCTGGCGCCGCGGAGAACAATGGGCGCGCCCCGGGAGCCGCGGGGCAAAGTGGTTCGGCTGCCAGGAGCCGCCCTCCCCCAACAACCCCACGCCGCGACGGTCCCGGCGGTGCCCGGCGGTGGTGGTCGTCGCGAGTGGGCCGCGGCCGAGGAGCCCTGTGCTTCTTGCCAGCCGTGGCAGCTGGCCTTGTGCCCTTGGGTCAGCACCACCTAGGGAGTCAGACCTGCTCCTAACCCCGAGAATTAGTGCCTTTCAAATCCAAACCCTAAACTTGATTTGAGGACTGGCGACCGTAGAGGCTGGATTTTCCTGATTTCAAATGTCTGGGCAGCTGCCGACTCTGGTATCTCAGAGGACGACGGCATAATCACCATGTGAACATCTTTGACCGATAAGAAAAAATTCCAAACCAGCTACAAAACAAGGACACCCTGGGAAAATAGTGGTTAGGAAAAGAAATAACTCTCTAACCCCTCACCATAAATATGAAACACCTTCTGGGAGGTTTCCCACCGTAATTGGCTCTGAAGCATCCTAACTTAATGGCTGTTTGTCAATGGGAGACTGAATTCCATAGGGAATTCCACAGGGAATTTAATTGTACAAACATTTGTTGAGTACCTACTATGTCCTAGGCGATGGGAAATTATTACCTCATTATTGCTGTATGGAACACATTCCAGAAATTAAGATTATTGCTCTTTGTAGGATTTAAATATGGAAACCATAGAAAAATTGCCCTTCTTCTCACCATTCTCCCCCGTCCTCCCACACCCCATTCCCCAGTGACTTGGCTCTAGTCAGTAAATACTGGGGCTGGTAGGGAGGATGAATGGACTTTCTCTTTTCTTCTTGCACTTTTAAAGAGTATCAGTAAAGATTCTTGTGCAGTATTTCTACAGTGTAGCTTATGCATCTAATTGTGTGGATTTAGAATGTATGCTTGCGTGGAATGACTAGCCAAATACCCATCCATGCCAGTAGAACGACAGAACACCGAGATTTGAAAAGATTTATAGAATAATTTGAAAAGCCTTGCCTCTTTCTTAGATTTGCAAACACAATTCCTTGGGCATATTTTGTACTTTTCTTTAAAGTAAAGGATTGCGTGTGTAGCATTTCATGAGTAAATCCGTGTCAGCCAGGAGCAACCACACTGGAAATTTATCCAAAAGGAATTAGGCCATCCTTTCAAGGCCATGTATAGTTGCCAGCCATGATGACATTTAGCTCTGTCCCAGCCCAGATCATAATTTCTGAAGAAATCAGTGTAATACTTTAATTAGTTTATTTCTTTGAATAAGTAAAGTATTACTTTTAAAATGTTTCATACTCTCTTCTGACATTTGTACCATGCACATGTTCCAAAATGAACTATTTTCCAAAACAAATGTCATTTGCTTCCTTGGCCTACAAGGAAAATGTTGATCCCCCTATATAATATTTTTAAAGTCACATCTGAGTGCTTAAAAATACTATTGTGGTGGCTTTTTTTATTCTCAAGTACAAATATATAAAAATGCAACTTCCTAAAATGAATGTTGAATCATATGAAATCGCTGATATCTCACCATTTTTGACTTACAAATGGCAATCAAGTATTAGTATTGTAACACATAAGTGAAATGAAAAACCAGAAAAGAAAGTATGTAGATACTTACAGCTGTTGTGTAAAAATTTATATATGTACAAAAGACTGCAATTTGATGTTAGACAAATAGAATAAAATGTTCACGGAGTCCTTTTTCCCCCATTAAATTGCTTGAATTTACAATGAATGAAGAATTTAAGTTTGTTTTCTTTTAAGCCTCAGGGGGAAAAATAATCTCTGTTCTTTAAAAACAACAAAATTAAAAACATATACCAAATTTAAAGATCCATGTGCCCTTGGAATTTTAACTGTGTATATCTTTGTATTATCTATATATATTCTAAGAATAAACATCCAAAGTTTTATTTTTTGACTGTGTTTCCCTCCACTTAAGATTAGGTACCATTATTATATACATTTCATCTTTAATTTTATGTGAATTTAATGGAAGCTTCCAAAACTAGGTCTAGTAATCCAGTCAGCATTTTATTTGGAAGTGTATTTACCAGTATGGCTCAACTTTTTTTCTCACCCACTCAGAACAGTTTGTATCATAAAATCATTTACATAATGGTTTGCTTTTGATTGTATCATCTGTGAGATTTTTACCTCTGAGGTAAATTTCCATAAATAAGTTAATTTTAAAAATCAGAATGCAAAAGTGATAAATTATAAATATACTTATTTTAAAAAGACTTAAATGAGATGCTTATCCCCCAAAATCATATTCTTATTTAGTATCATTACCTTTGACATCATTGTATGGTATGGTGCCAGATTCTAGTGATATGAGGCTTATAATACTATTTCACATTTTTATCCACTAAATAAAAACCTGCCCTGTGTTTTATTACAAAGTAGGTGGCCTGAAGGAAAAATATATGTATTCTTTCCTTTTGGTATAAAATATGCATTTGGGCTTCTCATTTCATCCCCAATCTGTGTTATTCCTTAAAAATGCAGAACTGCCTGAAGTCCTCTTTAATATTTAATTCAACAACTTTTTAATCTGTCATTATGCTGTGATGAAGTAAGCATCAAGTGTCGCTGAAAAGATTAAATTATACTTGGAAATAGGAATTGAAATGATTTAGGGTTGGAGGCTGAATATTTGCTTTGCACAAGTAATAATAATAGTAGCTTGGGTGAAGAAGGGCTTTGGTTTGGCTTTAATGTCTTTGCCTTGCTGTGCTCCCCTGTGGCTCCCCCTGATTTACGCTGGCATTACTGAGCTTTATTTTATTTAAATGGAGGTAGAAAGTGGAAATTACTACACTACAATACATTAATTACTCCATACTATTTCTTTGTAGTGATTTCCCCTTTTTTCTGTAAACATCATAAACAATGATGCAACCTACCAATATGGATAGCAGCTGTAAGCAATCCCGTACTTCTTGTTAACAAGCTTATCTTAGAAAAGAAAGGCAGTAATAATTGATATCCACCTATGGAATAGTGAGAAGCAAAGGAACATGTATGTTTTTCCTGTCAGAGGGGATGATGTCCTATATAAGAATAAGCTGTGAGAGTATGTGTTAAATATTTTAACCACTACATTTTAGTTCTTGCTTTGAACATCTAGACTTTAACCTGTGAACTATTTTGTACTTAAGGACAAAGGTACAAACTTTGAGCTCTCTCAGTGACTCTTGGATTGTTCAACAGGTGACAAATAAAGACTAACCTCTTTGGAGTACTTGGTCTCTGCATATGTTTTGATCTCTGTCATCTGGAAATCTGTCTGGTGGTCTCCGGCTTCATAGGCTTATTTTTAATCTAGTTCTGTAGCTCTGTCTGCACAAGGCCAAAGAAATCAGTCAATTTAGTGGAGAAAACTAATTGAGAAATTATTTGACCATATACGTAGAAGAACCCCATGTGGTTTTTTTGAAAGAATGCTGTGTTTCATTTTTACTCTAATGCATGTGTATTGGTGGCTTGTATGTATACTCACGCTCTGTCTGTAATGAATGTCTTCAAAATATACCTTCATTTGTCATGATTTGGCACGATGCTGGTCCTTTTCAAAAATAAGCCTAGAAATGGACTAAAATCTTGACATGCTGCACACCTGTTGGAATATTATCAGAGTTGTATTTGCTCCAAGGAATCCAGTGTTTCTGTAACTCAGGTGTCCACTTTCCTAGCATCATGTCCTATCATGGGACAACAATAAAGACAAAAGGATTCCTCCTTACTTTTTTAAAACATTCTAAGTGAGAATGTAAATATACTGCAGTAAATTCAGAATTATCAATTAATTCTGCATAATTAAAAAAATAAAACTGGCAAAATGTTTTTAAGATTATAAAGCATTTAGTACCATTTTATTTGTTACCCTTTTGTTACCTTTTGATTCTTCTATCACCATGGCTGTGTAAGGTACACTAAGCATAAAACACCTGGTAAAAGTACAAAAGGCATTTTGCAAATAATATATTAATTTCTTCAGGAACTATTTTTTGTTGATTGCGTGAGTTAATTTTATGCCCTGCCTGATTGAATTCCCTGAATATGCAGCTCCCCACTTTATCAATGCGTACTCAGTGTTAGGGTGGGACAATTGTGTGGGTATCATTCCACACCTTTCGTTTGTTATCATTAGACTTGAAATTAAAGTTCTGTTGTTTTTGATAGTAAATTACCTCTTATAGTTCTTAAGTGTATATTTAGAGGACTGGGTCCATAGACTATTTATGAATTAGTGTTTTGATCTAGAATAATATTTTGAAATAAATCAGTTTTTAAACAATTGGTCGATGTTTGCCTCCACACTGTTATTCCTATTAATATATGCATTTGTCAACATGTGCTTTTTTCACTCTAGCACAAGACTAGTTGCCTTTCTGAAACCTAGTATGCTTGTAGGGTAAAGTAAATGCATGTCTTTGTAGAAGAATAAATAAAAAGAGCAACCTGAGTCAATAAGCGGGTTCAATTCATGCCTACAGCCATGGCGGACAGCTCATTTTGTAGATGTGGGTGTTTTGTTTACATTTATAATGCAGCTTTATTTAATGCTGACAGATATAGCTTGTGGCAAATGATAGTCAGAATGTATGAGCAGTCATAATGCTTCTGTCTTCTTATAGTGTGCTGCTGAAAATAAGCAGTTCACCTCTGTTTTTATTGAGGAAAGGATATGAGACAGCTATAGCTTCGTGAGGCTATTTATTGAGTTGTTTTACTAGCTGTGAACATGCCGCTTTATAGCAGTTGTGAAAATGGACTTTGCTAGTGTGTGGGAAAGGAAATAACATTGCAGTATACAAGGGTAGTAAAAAATCTCTATAAATAATTTTTCAGACTGAGGAATATTCTCATTTAAACAGGCAGAATGGGTTGTGATTTTGGCTAGGTGTCCGTTTTCCCCCCAAAAGTCAGTAGGTTGAAATTAATCGTGTAGTTTGGAGGAAAATTTTTATTCTCTAATATTTAATTGGGTTACAGTTTAGAAAAGTTGTTTACATACCCACCTCGATTTAGCACAGCATTGTGATGACCTTTGGGACTTAAGGATCTATATTAACCAGCTTACGGTCTAAATTATAAAATGTGCAGTAGACCCCATATATGTGTGTTAAAACATACCTGTAAGTTACTAATAGTGTTTTTGTTATTTAGGAATGTACACATGATACAGAAAAACCTGTATTCATATTATGTTTAATGTAATAGAGAATTCAGACATGTAAGGTAGCACACACTAGATGGAAAAATTTTAAAGTGTTTGGATTTTGACCCCAAGGATTTATTATTCAAAATAATTAAGGGAAACTGACAAACTAACCACAGGATTTGAAATTGCGTTATTTCTTTCATACCTTGGAAATTGTAGGCACTCACTACACCTGGAGCCTTTAAATCTACGACAAACTATTTTGATTTTTACACTAGTTCCTTTTTTCCTCTACTAAATCTGCCCAGGTCTACTAAAGCTTTTTTGATGTACAGTTATTTATTGGCTACCATAATTGTGATGGATATAATGCTTTTTATTCTCAAACATTAAAAAGAGCATTAGAAAGGTACATACTTGAAATTTTTATTACTTTTCTATTTTTATTCAAATGTCCATCATACAGTAGTGAGAAGGTATACAAATAATTTCATATGCAAAATAATTTAGAAAGTAGCGTGAATCTCAGCAGATGTTTCTTCTATGTCTGCTCAAATTTCTAGGAAACACTGAATATTAAATTGAAATAACCCTCCCTTGGTACTATGCAGCTAAAGTTCAATTTAATTCTCAGATAGGTTTTCTTGGACACATATCATTTTCCTTTCATGTAAATAAAAATCAGACTACTTAGATTTTAATACTTGCTACTTTTCAAAGTAAATCAAAATGCTGCAAAGTATTCACTTATTTCCTTTCCTTAGTGCTTTTATTAAGGCATTTCTGTTACCACTAAATATATGGATTATAGGGATGCTGTAAAAATGTTCTTATTTCTTTCTCCACTGGCTGATGAAATGGATTAATCTCTCAATAGAGCTATTTCCTTAATTCACCACCTGTTTTCAAATCCCTAGTAACCGACAAGGTAAGCGAAGAGATTCCTCTGTGTGTGCCTTATATATTTCACAGACAGAGAGAAAGTTACAATAAAAAACGCAGACAAAAATCTTTCTAGAAATATTTTTTTTGAAAGTTGTTGCACATTACTAAAAAGGTGCCATATTTAAATTATCATTCAGCAGCCCAATTACAAGTATGTCACCTACTGGGCATCCTTTCAATGGAAATTTTCAGCTCAAAAAGGCATGTGAAGTACATTTATTGCCTTTCTTAAAGTGCTTCTCCCCCCTTTTTTCAGCATTGTGGGAATGTGATAGACATATAACTAATGTGAATTTTTTACTTTTGATTTATAAACTAAGAAACTGATTTTATACTCGTAAAACCAAATGCAGGCTTGGCTACTATGCTTAGAACATCTCAACTATATATAAGTAATCATTTATTGTTTAAATACAGAAGAGGCTGTAACAAAATGCTGTCAAGAGCCATCACACTCATTAACCTGCAAGCTAATTAGCCTCCTCCTGCCTGATTGCTGACAAGTTCTTCTGTCTGAACCCATTGCTGTTGTGTCAGCAGAGAAGCACAGAGTGAGGTAGAGGAGGTCTCCATTAGATGTTTGTGAACAAAGTCTCTGCATTAAAGGTTTGTTTTTTACACTCTAACAAATGTTAGAGCATTTATATCCCCAGCTATAATTAAATTGGCAACTCTTAATTACTGTAATTAGTATATTAACTATTTCCTTTCCTGTTCATCTATAATGGATTTCAAGAAATTACATGTAATTTAATGTGATTTTAAAATTTTAATCATTGTTTAAAAGGTTTCAATAGTTAAACATATATCTAAATGCCATTGAATATTTGAAATAATATGCATAATAAGATCACTTAAATGCTGCAATGTCTTGTCAAAACCAGTACATACAGGCTTTATATTCACATGTCCTTTCTTTCCTGTGCAAACATAACATTCATTCCCCATTAAATTTTTTTTTTCCCTGGTAGGCTAACATTTCTTAACTAGGTTGCAAATTAGCATTGGAATGATAGAACATTTTGCAAATGCATCTTAAAATATGAATTCATTAATTTGTGGAAGACTAATTCATTTAGAATAGCTTCTTGAGGGCAAAAAAGCATTCATAAGATATTTTGCTTGTTATACCGTCCAATCAAACTTGGGACTTTATGGAGAGTACCAAGAAAAAATAGAGTACATTTTGGAATGATAAATGATCGAAGTATGAATTGATGAAGGCTTTCTCAATTTTCAGAATTATTACTATTATCACTTTCTGGTAAATGTTACTTACAATTTTGGTTTAAAATATTTGAATCATCTTCAACAAATTAGAGGCCTAAAGCAATCTAAAATGTCATGTATACCAGCAAAATGTATTCGCATGTCTAAAAAACCCACATACTGAAATTTATTGTACTTCTAGTTTATGTAGGGAAAACTGCTATTTGAGGGTATCTGATTTAAAAGTACTGGATTGAAGTAAGAAACAGCATCAGAGTTTATGGGGGCTTTCCATACAAGTGCATGTTTATACTGGCTCTGGGCAGAATTATCATGTGCATAGCTTCCTGTACAGGTCTCAAACACGTGAATATCTATCTACCACTAGCTGACTTTAACTAAGCCCTAATTAAGGAATGGATGTTTTAAATAAAATTTAAAATTACTCATTTCATTTAGTCATTTTATAATAATTAAGATATTAATGTGACTTATTTCAGTTATCATTCACTTACAGATGGCAATCATTTTATGAAGAACTACCCAATGCACTACAAAATACATCATTTTAATGGACGTGGCCTTTTAAATACAGTGGCCTAGCCATAAGAATTGTAACTTGAGCCTCAAGTCAACTGTGTGACGGAATAGATAATGAGGTTCCTTCTTGCAGTATAGTTCTGTGGACCGGTGATTCTTGGCTAGGAAAGACAGGTTTGAGGTCTTGGAGCAGTCTTGTTGCATTTTTAGAATAAAATATATCAGGTGGGAGCTACTGTTCTCACCTCTAAGGAAGGACACTTCCCACCACTGATTCTCTCCCTCTACCCTCCCCTTTTCTGGCAAAGCCTGATTCTGAGAGGACAAAATTTTCTCCCAGAAACTTTCATAATCTCCTTTATTATGTGATGCAACTTAAGTTTCAGAGAATTTAGTGTAATAATGAATCAAATTTGATTTACAAAGTAAATTAAATGAGTTTAAGAGCCTTTTGAATTTTAGGACCCATTTTAGAATCATTGGGCCACTGATAGTTTATACTCATAAAATCTGAGTCCTAACTAAAATTTGAACTTGTTGAAGGAAGGGAATGTATGAAACATCTAGGTCAGTCCTCTTATTTTATAAATAGAGAAACGAGACTCAGGAGAGGCAACTTGTCCAAGGCCGTATAACCAAATAGTACAGCAGATATGAAATGAAGACTCAGATCCTCATTTCCTATCTGCTGTCCTATTTGGTTATACTTCTAGTCTAGTGCTCTGAGCTGCCAAAATTCAAGTTGTGCGTTGATTTAGTATTTTCTTCTGAGTACCTATGAGTATGTGTATTATAGTTCTTTTATATTGAATGTTAATGTTGTCTAAAGTATGTGAGATATTAATAAGTACAATTTGCAGTTTGGAGTAGATGCTCTAATTTATATAAAACATTTAGTCTTTTTAAAGGATACACAAGTGCTAAAATAGAAATGGCTGAATTTAGAACTGTACAAAAAAAAAATCCACCTCAGTTTGGCATCAAGAGGTATTGTCCTCCAGTAAGTTATTTAATAAAAGAAACTTCTATGGTGTTGAAGTAATTGAGAATTGAGGGCATTCATTGTCTTCTGTAAAACTGCGGTGTATTGGTTTGGCATCGCTTTATATGTAACTGTGAAAAAGTAAAGGCCCCCAAAAAGTATTTTCTTGATATTAGCTTTCATTTATAAACCAGAATAATTCTGAATGTTTACAGTAATGGGAGATAACCCAAGGCAAATTTAATTTTAGATTGGGCTTTTGCTTAATGTATTATTCATAGTATTGTATCATCAGTTAAGTATATCCCTGACAATAAACTTAAAACTTAACATTAATAGTAACATCCACCCTAATTTGGGTGAGTCAAACAGTGACCTGACATGATTTATTTTACCTTCTTATTGTAGATAATTTTTTAATAATGGTGGGATGGAGTTATTTGGGATGTTTTTCTCATCTGCCCCCCCACCCCTTAACACTTCACCATTTTTGCTGCATGACCTGGTTTTGCATTTTTCTGATTCTCTGTTCATCTAATTAGTATGTTCTAAAAAGACCCGGACCACTTATTGTACAGAGATGTAGCCTGTGGGTATTTATAAGGAGCTTTCAGTGCTACATTTGCATCTTTTGCTTGGGGTCTGAATAGTGAATTACCTTTAAGATCATTAGAAGCACTGCTGTATTGTTAAAATCAGGCTGCAAGATTCTAATGACAATTTAAAACTTTAGGCTTCCTATATAACCCAGGTGACCCCAGCATAATTGTATGTAGTGCAGAAGACCCCAGGATAAACTGCTGATGGTTCAAGCCCATCCACAGCTACCCTGTAGGGCAGGTAGCTTTACATGCAAATAAACCACATAAAGATGTAGTAAAAAAGCAAATGAGTCTTAGCCTAGTTATGTGTAGTCGAGTATATACATTGTTATTATCATAATACTAATCTCCCTAACATGACTTGATACTTTCTTTTGTAAAAGGAGACACATCCACCAAGTAGTGTGCAGAATTGAGAATGTATTTTTATCTGACTTTAACCATTTTTAATTCTGACACCTGAAAAACGAAAAGCTTAAAAGTAGAGTATTTTGCTTTCAGGTTTTTCTCCTTGGTCAGAAACTAAAATAGGGAGATATTTTGTTATTCAAAGATTAAATTATGATTTATTTTTTTCTCTAACCAAATATAAGAACTATTAGTAGATACCAGATGAGAGTTCTTAAATCTTTTATAAAAGATGGCTTAAAATACTTCTTTAAAGTTTATGTATTTTTGTTAGAGTTTTTGTCATTAATATAGAATTGTAGAATTTAAGCTGGAAGAAAATTTAATTTAGCACTCTGTTTTGTAGTTAATATTTTCACTAGTTTTCTGATCTCAAATTGATGTGATATTTACCTGCTACCATCAGTAATGTCAGGGAGCTCAAAGACAGCCAGTAACAAAAGTAACTTTAATACAGTAAAAGGTAGTGACAAATTTCATGTTTTTAAATGCTTTTACTTAGAAGGCATTTATAGATTTCACCAGCGAGCATTTACTCTGTATCTGAGCTTTTTGACTATGTATGAAAAACTAAATGAATATAGATGTTTTTGTACAACTAATTTTAATAGATAACATGTTAATTGATTTAAATTTAGCAGTTGTACTTTAAAATTGTGTCTCTGAAATGGCTGTTTCTTAATGGTGTCTGATGTTACTTGTGATCAATAATTTTTGTTGAACGGCTATATTTAAGTTTTAGCGCAGTGCTGTGCATATAATGGGTAGTTAGTAGAGGTTTGTTGAATGAAAGTATGAATGAATGAATGAATGAATGATCATCCTGAAAAGGATATAATAGAATGTGTGCTTAGCACATAGTGGTGCATGCTCCTGTAGTTAATTGAGCCAGCTATCCATTTATGTTTTTCTAGAGGGTCTCACTTTCAATAATAGTTTCAAAAATATTTTTAAAATACAACTGGGCAGTAATTAACTTGAGTTCAGCTGGTAGACTGTCTATAATGTGCTTATTTTGCTTATCTCATCTTTTTGTACTCTTCTCTTGTTATCAGTTTACTCCTCAGAGTTCTCTAGATCAACTGTGAAAGTAGCTACCCGATCTGACAGGATTCTTGTTTAAACCACAACCCCGATGTTGTCTTTTCTTTGACCTTCTTTTAATTGTGTCACCTTCATTGTTGGAGAAACCCGAATCTTCTGTTTTTTGAAGACGCTGCTTTATTTATATCTTTTAGATCTATTGTTTTAGATCTATTGTAGAAATAAAGCAGAACTTGTATTTTAAAAAATAAATAACTTTCTTATCTGGAGAGAGGTTAATGGCAAGGCAGACATCTATGTAAATACGTTTTCTGCAAAATAAAATCAGTAAAGTTTTAGTTAATAAGGCTCTAGCTTGCATACATATTCGAAAACACTACATAAGGTTTAACATATTTATGATCAGAGATTGACCAGTGATATTCTGTTAAGTAGTTTTGCAGGATTTTTTCTTCTAAGAAGAATTTGTTGTATTCGCATTATTGTTTCCTTTGGGATTCCAGACAATGACTCTGTAGTCTGATTCATTAATATTGGTTGTCTTCAGCAGAGAGTATCCAGATTTGACCTGCCAAGTATTAAATTTTTAATGTATTACTAGTTCTTTCACAGAATAAGGCTTGTCTTTGTTCTTTGTATTTTTGTACCACTATAGCCTGAATCAGATACAGATTTAATTTGCAGTATCACTAAATATGCCTCATTTTAAAAATATGCAGCACACATGCACAACTATAAAAATGTTTATTGGTGAAAATATTTCAATATGAATAGCTACCTTTTAAAAATTTGAAAGTATGCATTTCGAAATTTATTTTGAAAAGTGCCAGGGGGTGCTATGTGCAATGTACAATATAAGTTAATTATTATGCTATTAACATTGATGATGTTGAATGTGTATTAGTTAATGTGTTAATGACGTGTTAATTACTGTACATGTTGTGAAGACCCTTCAGGCTTGTTCTATGATGCGACATGTCAACTTGAACCACACCAAGTAATCTGCAAAGCAGACTATAACTCTTAAAAATAACACTTGTAAACATAAATTATAAATTAAATTATGCTTTTTATTATCCTTTTTCTTTCTGGTAGAATGAATAAGTAATTCCTCTGCTATCTGCACCTGTTAGAACCTAATACTGTCAGACTCTGTTTTCCCCAAGAGAATAGGAAGAGATTTGTTATGCAATAACTTCCGCTTTGTTTACGCTCTGGCATTTAGTGTATATTTTATATAGATTCATGTGTTTTGCAACCTGAAAGATCCTTCTTTTTTTGTTTACCAGATTAATTTATAATGAAAGACACTCAGTCTTTGTGCAAGCAGGTGAAAAGTGGCCTTGTTCGATTAGCACCACTAGTTGATATTAAACTAATCTATATATATACTTGTGATTCAGTCTAGGGCTCTCCTAGCTTGATGGCCAAATAGTTGAAACCTCAGGAGATCAATCATAAAAAACTGGACGCCAATTTCAAATCATTTAAAAGAAGCCAGAATTTGTTGCCATTTGAGAACATCAAATCAGGTGCTTTTGGCATAAATACAGTTTGAAAATGTCAAATTTTTGAACTTTGTTATTTAACTTTTGAATTAATAGTTACTCATATGTCTTTCTAATTGTCAACACTTTTGGAAAATATACCTTGTGATCATCTTTAAGAGACTAATTTGGAGAAAATAATAAAATTAGAGAATACAATGTTATTCATACAATATTATTTATTTTTATCTTTTCAGAATCATTGTTTGATAGTAAACAAAAAGCATTCATAAAGAATGAGAATTCACAAATGAACTAAGAGTTGTAGTGAGGATGTTTTTTTAATGACCCAGAACTAACACTTGAAAATGCAAAAATAAAATAGAAATGAATGTTCCTGTCAGGCAGTTACTCTTTTAGATTCTGTTAACATAATATAAAGGGTGCCAAAAAAATGTATACACATTTTAAGAAAAAAGAAAACTATTAAAATTATAATACTCAATATATACCGATAACAAAAGATGAATACAAATCATGTGTATACATTTTTTTGGCCCCCCCCCCAGTATATATATAAGGTGCTGATGAGTTCAGGCTGTAAAATTTAGACTTCTCAGTTTCAAATCTTGGCTCTTTACAGGCTCAAAATCTGGCTACGTGACTGTGAGTATGGTTTTTAACCAAACCACATTATACCTCAGTTTCATGATAACAAAAGTGGGCATAATTATAGTACCTACCTCTTAGGATTGTTGGGATGAGTTAATAGGGTAAAATGAAGCACTTTGAGCAATGCCTGGCACATAGGAAACACTCAATACACGTGAGGTCTTATTAACCTACCATTCATACCATACTACAAATTATTTGGAAGCACTTAATTTCCATGAGCTCCTTGAATTCCCTAGGACCCATTAGGAATGTGAGTTTTTGGTTTCCAGTCATTATAGTCTCACACCTCATCACAGAACAACATCTTCCTTTTACTGATGATTTTATTACCACGGTGCAGTTTCTATCCACCTGGAGTCATCCTAGGTGTTTTTGTTCACCTATCCTTGCTTGGTTTCTGTAGCACAGCTTTTGTTGAGATTTGTATTGGAGATACTCGGACCAGAACTTTGGTCTCCCTTGCAAATATCTGTGTCTCTTGTTTATAGCCCCGATATCCTCTTGTAATGCCCATGCAAAAAGGATTCTGATAAATCTTGTACTCAGCATTACACATTGTTTGTTTTAGCTGCCTTCCACTTCATGCTTCCTCCTTTAAGAGCGAGCCATTACGAAAGGTTAGATTCACAGTTAGCAGGCTTTAGCTCTCCCTTTTGAATCAGTGAGGTTGCCGTTTTATTGCTCTCCGACTTACACTTCAGTGATGAGAGTAAACTAGCATCAGATTAAAGGTCAGCAAATCCCATCAAAGAGAGGAATATTAGGGGCAGAGATAGTTGGAGAGGCAGCACACCACTGGGTATTGACAGGGTGATTCCAGGGTATCAGTCAGCAGAATTATAGCTGCCCAGAGAGTCAGTACAGCTTTAATGAGCCTGTGTGAAGAGGAAGAGGGTGGATTTATGTAGTTCCTCATAATTTTCTGTAGAGACTGTTATTGCAGACATTCTGTGGAGTGTTCTGGTCTTTCATTTAATTCAAAGGTCCTGGAGCTTATCCATCCCCTAAATTCCTTTTTGTTAGCTCAAATCAAAGTTGACATTTCCATGGTTTACCACCTAAAATACCCAGTTCAAAAATCAGGTTTCTTTAGGCAATTTTGAAATCTGTATACTGTTAATATAAACCTACATTTATATTTATATTAATGCATACACAATTTCCTCTTCAGAAAAGAGGGTTGAATAATGAACTTTTTTTCATAAGTAGGCAACAGGGGAAAATGTACATTTACACATTGTCCTCTAAGTAACTGGAAAAAGAAACTGATTATAACTATGTTATGGTGCTTTTCAAAAGGATTTTAATATTCTCCTTACAATGACTTTCCTAATTGATTGTTTATATGCCTGTTTATGTATGCCCCATCTCACTCTTTATGCCTCCAATACACTTAAGTTGGAAAAAAAATTTTTTTTATCTCTGGAGGAGAAATGTTTTTAATTGTTCTAATGAGCAGTACTACCCTTAATTGCTATTTTTAAGTCCACCTTGATTTTGATGTGACTTTGTAGTGAATTTGACTTATTAATTTCTTATCAAAGAAGTATTAAATCTCTATGATTTCAAAATCTAGAATATGTTTTGGGAAGTCAAGTGTGTGATGATAAATGTCTTTGGATATTTTTGCTGTAGGTTAGTTGCTTAAAGAGTTAAGGATATACATAAACTAATTTTTTTTTTTTAGTTAAGCTTTTATTTATAGGTCACTAGAAAATTGTGAAAAAATTATCAATAAGCTTGCGCTAGAATGTTTTGTCTCATTAGCCAAACCAGCCACTTTTTGTAATTTGTATTTAAGAATATGCTATTTTGATTACTTAAAAGTAAATGAATACATTATTAACATAGAGGTCTTGCTTGTGTGATTTGCTGTTTGGAAGATGCTTTCAAGCTTCTCTGCCATTGTCCTTTGCATGTCATGTGGGTGGTCGTGCTTTTCAAACACTTACATGGTTTTTAATGGAAGAGAGTGATGGATGTGATATGACCAGAGCACAAATATCCTTTTCAAACTTCACTGTTGATTGAAACATCTACATTTCTTACAGCAAAATGTAAACTCCTTAAGAGATACAAACAGACGAATATTACATAAAAATAAAGAAGCCATCTTTGGCCATTAATTAGATGCTGCATTTATATTAAGGAGCAAAATACTTAAAATCATGTGGAAAGTCTAGTAAAGTTGATGCTTCCTATAACCGTGCCATGTTTCACAAAGCCATTTCAATAAAACTGGGCCTGTGTCCTTTATAATAATACAGATAAAACTTTATGCTGTGCTGTTACATTGGAATGTACTGAGAATGTCAATGACCCTCATGCCATATTTACTGGATGCTATTTTGAGCAGTGCCAGTGCATCAGGATAATTTGGCATTACAAAAACAATAAAGTGGATATTCCTTCCTGTAGGAGGAGAAAGGGAACCAGGGGATATCTGGTATTCGTAATGAAGCCAACTGACTGTAATTTATATAGTCACTTTTGAACATTTCAGAGAAAAGGGAAAGAAGATGGCTGCAGCAAAAGGAAAGGAAATGAATATAACAATAAGCACGAGTTTAATTATCTGATGGGAGGATTCGTACTGCAATGAGGGACATAATGGATGATGTTTACTGATCACCTTAAAGTACACAGCTAAGTACATTGGGTATCTTTAAACTCAGCTGGGGACTAGTATTTTCATTTGAGGAAAATTATGAATGAAAAAAGGACCATTGTTCTGAAGTGGTACCATTTTACTTCCTACTAGTAGTTTTGACCAAAATTTCTGTTTCAAATGTGGATTATGTGTATAGTTTTTTAAATTACTATATATATTATCTGTGAAATACTTGATTAAAGATTTCCAAAATACTGAGAAGATGGAGAATTTTGGCGTAGTTTTGACTAATTTTAACAAAACACTGTGTAGCCAGTTATAACATGATAAATGTGTACCTTTCCAGGAAAAAAAGTTTTTATTCCAGAACAAATAAATAGCACCATTTACTTTCCATGTAGTTTTCTACACATGGCCATTCTCTAAATTTCCAAGTTTATTTGAAATGAGTGGCCAGAAACTGCTAATAATTAGCAACTAGCACAAGTGTTTCATCATCAACATGCATCAAAGTGCCATTCTGCTACCGGCAGTGATAGAGTAAAAATAACATGAAAGAGCAAAAGAAGAAAACAGATACTTAGATCATAAAAATTGAGAAAGCAAAAGGCAATAAAACTACATACATGGCAACACAATCTATGGCAAAGAAAATTTGATAAATAAAAATACCAATTAAAAAACACACACAAACAAAACACAACAACCTCTATCAGATTTGACCATGTAGTAGACATTACCAGAAATCAGATAAAAGTTTTAATTTTAGGACAGATTTTTTTCAGATTACATCTTAAGTTTGCAAACCTTCCAACATATTTTTTTTTAACGTTCGTGACCTGGCTCTTGGTAGTGTTTCATTTTCACAAATGATACTAAGGAATTCTGCAACTAGTTCTTTGACTTTGGGAAACGTAGTATTTTAATAAAAACAGATTTCAGTCTGTATGATTTAGAATGAATACCACTATTATTTTTTAAAGCGAGGATTATGTGCTAGGTACTGTTTTAGGCATTTTACATATTTTATAGCATTTAAACTTCACAATAATTCCCTGAATTGGTGGTATCTCTATTGAGAATGAACTCGAGAACTTTCCTATGATCACATAGCTAATAAATAACAGTCAGAATTTGAATTCAGGCTATTCTGATTCCATATTCTCCAGTAGGTAGCTCATTTGTATTATAGTTGCAAAGTAAATTTAAAATGCAACATCATATCCTATTTCTCTAGGTATTTGAGGTGAAACCTTGGACTTAGAGGGAGACAGACTTTGTTTGAGTCTTTGTTTTCACATTTACTAGCCGTGTAATCTTGAGCAAGTCACTTCACCTCTTTGAAGTTTTGGTTTTCTCAGCTACAAATGAGGTTGACCGCACCTCTACCCTAGGAGGTTATTTAAAAAGCAAATGAGAGAAGGAATGTGAAAGCTACATGTAGTATATGCTTAATATGTGTTAAAATTTGAACAGAGAGAATTTTTTTGGCCAAGCAATAAAATAAGACCCAAGTATTGTAGTGTTTTGGATTATCATATTAACCACTGTAAAATAAGGGGTTAAAGTCTCCTCCATAAGAAACAAAAGGACAGAAAACGTTTGCTTTTTGGCAGAAACGTTTTGTGTTGTGAACTGGGTCTGGGAAGACCTTACCAAAGTCTGGACGATTCGGTGTTCCAGAAAATAGAGTAGTGGGGGAAGCAGCTGTGTGGAGCGGCACAAACGATGCCCTCTGTGTTAGCGGGAGCAGGCACCACAGTGTAATGTTATCCCATTCGCAGCATGGCAGTGATCTTAACTGACAAGACAGGAAATGAAAGTGCCATGGCGATCTCATTCTGCAGGGAGAAAAGGCAAGGGAACAGAATGTGGGAAAAGGAAGGACTGAGAGAGAGTTTGTGTAAACAAATGCTGAAAAGCCCTGGAAATGCACATAATAGAAGAGGACTAACTGGTTTTGATGGAAATCTAAACGTGGGCCTCCAGCATTTTTTAGTGAGGAGACCCCAGGCATATGGTAAATTTAAAAGCATATCATTGGCACATTAGATCATTAGATCACTGTTAATCACATAGGGTAGCTAGTCATAAAGGCCTGTAGGTATTAACGCCAGGGTTGTTAGAATTCTTTTCCCACACTTAGGTTCTGAAACTCATTGCTTTTCCTTTATATAGTGCCAGGTTGGATTCCCCCCCCCCTTTCAAATTTAATTGTCATATTTACCAATCCTAAGAATCTCCTCAATAGAACCTTTTGTTTGAGCATCTATCCCTTTAAATAAAAAGAAAATGGCCGTTTCCTCTTTCCCCCACTTGTAATAATTTCCTTTAAGAACAGAGCACAGGTAACCCTTTGTGCTAATACGCGTGAGAAACATGGCTTGTTTTTTTCCTTCACCCTTTTTTCACTGTCTCACGCAAGCACAGCATACTTCATATCTTGCCCCAGCCCTGTTCTCTTCTTCTGTAGCTGACAGTGCTTATATATCAAGCGCGCCAACAAGATGCAGCTCCATTTAACAAAAAAGTGCCTTAAAAATGTAACTCTTCTTTCTGCATTTTTATTGCACAGTCCATCTGCTCCTTCGTCTTGGCTGCTCTTCACTTTCACAGTGACAAGGCTCACTCCTTTTTCTTGTCTCTTGAGGCAAGATCTAATTGGCAAGTGGGAAGTCCTCAAAATTTGCCTTTGCCAGCCAACAGGAGTTTCAGATTTTTATGTAAACAGTTGGCTAAAATAGATTTGAAGGGTAAAGAGAAACTGTGATGAAAATGAAGGATTTTTTTAAAAGTTCTTTCCCATAGAATGAACACACTTTCCTACAGGAGCATAATAAATGTTTTTCAATGAGCGAACTATACTGTAGCTTTGTCAGTTACAGGGTAAATAGAGTCAGTCTGATCAATGTTTTTGATGAGTCCAAATAGCAAAATGTTTAGCTTGAATCATTATTTCAGACATAACTCTTTTGTATAAAATAGTCCTCTATTTCTGGTAAAATAAATTGTCTGAACTTGGGAGGTGCTTAGGGGGTCGATGGTGTAGCCAGGGAGAAGAGCAGACCCTGCGTGACCTCTGTATTGCCATTTGCATGGCCGCGAGCATGCAGAAACACCAGACTCAGATCCCTGGGAATCATACTGGCATGGGAAACACTGGTGATTCAAGAAGTGCCTTTAAATGGTGTCCCTCTTCACATTTCAAGCACATCGGTAGAACTGCAGGGAAATAACACTAGGCTCTGCCCAGGAGTCTAGTACCTGTACAGACCAAGATCCTAATAATGTCATTATAGCATGTAGCTGCTTTCCATCGAACCTCTAATAAAGGTCATCAGTTGCCTGCTTTCTTGAGTGAGATGGCTTTGCAGCAAGTGCTTGGAGAAAAGTTATCAGTGCTGTATGTTAGAAACAGGCATTCTGCCAACAGCTTTATAATGAAGGTGAAATGTAATAAAGCGATGGATTGACAGTTTATGTGTTGAAAGTGAAGGAAATGGAGGTGTGGAGAAGCATTATGGGGAATCTTTCTAGTCATATCTTCAATTTAAGCATCAGGGGAAATGCTTCAAAATCTTAGATTTATGAATTTCTAGTAAGCAGTTTCCCAGCATGTAAACAAATCTCAGTGGGCTGTTTTAGGAAGGTAGATTTGGGCAGTGAAGTAATCATTTTTATTCCTCTGATTTTCCAAATAGAAATGGACATATATGATAAAAATGTCAGCCACACTCTCCACGTCAGGCCCCTAACAGGATTACATGTCAGTTCTTAATGTCTCGCTCTGTTTTTCTTTGCCATGAATGGCTGCATTATTGCTCACAGGAACTTCACTGTAATATATGGTAAGAGACAAGTAGCTCTTTATGGCCAGTGATTATTCGGTTTGAATGAAACCTGTGATTTATGTCCATTTAACTGAAAAGCCTTGTAAATTCCCAGTGCTGCATTTTTCCTCAATAGAGAATGAGTCAAGCGAAAGTGACAACTAGGTTGGCGTGGAAATGTGCAGTGCATTGCCGTGTTATATTTAATACACCTGACATGAAAAACGTGCACGCACCACAGTCACCTTAAATAGGAGTGAAAGTGACATTAGCTTGTAATATGACTGCCATATTCAGTGGATTAGACACTAACATTGGCTTAAAAGGAGATTTGGAGCCAAAGTGGGATGGGCATGGGGACATGGGTTGTGATACGCAACCACAGCATCTGGCATTTCCTCATAATATTTAAAAAATTAGTTGTTTTTACAGTTGCTTCTACTGGTATCTATAAAATAATATGATTCACCTCTTTCATGATTCTCCTCTTTCATTACAAGTCTTTAGATTTAAGAAGGAGAGAGTGAAATTCAGGTACAATTATTATTCCAGGTCTTTCTTTCCCCGGTGCTGATATCATGCAGTTGGCTTTTGGGGGAGGGGTGTCTCTATGTCAGTCAGACCTCACTCAAGGGTCTACTTTCCCAGGGCTTGGCTCCTTAGTTCTCTCTCTAATTCACCCATTGTTTGAGCCCAATCTTCCTCCGCCCCCCATATTAAGTCTAGTTTAAATAATAGCACCTTGAGGGATTTTTCAGTGCCTTTATTTACTTTGTTTCCAAATTATATTCCAGTTTGCACAACCAAAAGGTTCAAATGAGATCTTATAACCATGAAGCCTGTGACCTTCAATTCATTTCCAGGTGTTCTGTTTCATACTTCAACTGTTTTTTTTAATTTAAGGATTTCAGGTCGGAAATTATTTTACCTTGTTTAGGTTTGGGGAGAAAAGTAGCAATGTGTCTGTATTAATCTTTATGATTTGGGTTATGTTTCTCAAACTCAGGCTGACTTGATTGTAAAATGAAGAAAACACAGAAAGTAAAGTTGGTATTTTCTTTAATTATCTTTGTACCTTCAAACCACAATCCTGCTTGTTACTTTTAAATAATAGACACAATATTGGGAAATTACAAGAAAAACAAAAAATATTAATATTGGCACTGGTTTCAAAGCAGCCAACAATTGAGGGCCTGCTGAAAATACCTGATCTGACCCTATTTTACGTGACACTCTGCTAAAACATTTTTCTCTGAGCTAAGACTGTGGTGTGGTAGTTGAATGAATCAAGAGCAAGTCCATCAGAAAACGAAATATAGAGATTTCATAGGCCTAAGCTTATGACTAATTTGGGATCTCATTTTATGTCATGCTCATCAGGGGGAAAAAAATCAGACACCTTAAGTACCTTTTTGTTTCACAGCAGGTCCGAATAAGATACTATTTAGAAAGTAAAAGTGATCTGACTTTATCATTAATATATGTATTATGTGTCTTCTCTGATTGTGGAAATATTGTAGGTCTAGATCTTAGTTATGCCTAATTTACGACCATGTGTAGAACACATTTGACTTAGCCAAGGTCTGAAGCCACTCTTCAGTCCTGGATGAACAGAGGTTAGTGATGGTCCAGTGGGCTTGGTCCATGAAATGAGGGAGCCATGAAGCTTAGTTAGTGCCCTGTGTTTGCACCTCATTCTCTCAGGTCAAGCCTTCATTGTGTTACAGTGTTGTTCTGTTAGAGAGGCTACTACTGTACAATTCAGCCACTGCAGATTTTGAATCTGCTTATTTATAATTCAAAAGCTAGCCTATATATTAATGAACCCTTAATGAGCTGTTGAAAATGCCTGAATTACAGTCAGATTATTAAACTCCAACAGCCCCATAATCATACCATTTGAGTGGGCTTTAGGTACTTTTCACATCTGCAGCTTAGTATTGTGAAGGGTATGCGTTTATTCGAAGAAAGCTTTGTAATAATTTTGACCCGTAATTTATTTATTGCCCTCGGAATGCAGTCATCTATGCAGATGCTCTCTCCCATTATCTGTGGGGCAGGTGCACAGCATGTTGAAAGACAGCTAATTAGGATTTGCTGAAAGATATGCAAAAACGGTGGGCTTATAACAAAGCCAAGTTCATTGTTAAACAATGTTTTACTGTGTTTGTATGATTTGTCTAAATCTTAGAGATACGGAAATGAATGTTGTGGTTATAAGTAGATTGCAAATAGGGTTTTTAAAAAAACTTCATAATGCTATGATACCCAAGCCTAGATGTAAAACTTTATAAATCTGTATAAATGTCCCAGTATACATTTTGGATTAAAAACAAGAATGACCGATTTTTAAATTAACATTTTTTTTCAAGTTTCAATTTGAAGATATCAGGATCTTTTGATAACCTCATAGTCCGATTCATTCTGGCCCTTGGAAATTTAGGTTCATTAAAATGTTTATAGGTGCCTAGAGGTGGCGGTGTTATGATTGGAAGCCATGTGTGACTTGGGCAGGTTAGTAAGCTAAATAATAGTAAGTGAATAGGTAGGTAGGATGAGGAATAAAATAGTAATTTGCAGAAAAATAAGAAATAAGTAAGAAAATAAATTGAAATCTTCAAATTAAACATAATTTTGGAAACTAGGTATTAGTATTTAAAGATCCATAATCATGACTTTGCCTATTAGAGAAAAAAAAAATTGATGCACTTTTCTGACTACAGCCAGTCCTCAAATAATATTGTGAACTTAACTCTTGTTTATATCAATTATCCTATGGTAAAACTGTTTTCATTATATGTCATTTTGCTTGTAATCACAGAACCTATTGATAACATTAAGTGAGGATTTACTGTATAGTTATGAGAATGACTTCAGTCTTGATAAATATAGCCTTCTTGATGTTACCTAATTGCAAAGTGCTCCAGTACTTTTCATCCACAGGAGTGTGAACTTTTTGTCAGGAAATTATTTTTCTGATTAGATTTGATGCACATAATTTAAAACATTTTTTTTCTGTATTTGAGGCAAATACTGAAGAGTTGACTGACTTACGATTTTAGAAGAGATATTATTTATCACAAGGGGAAAATGTTATACCAGCTGAAAATACATACTTAAAATTATTTGTATTTTTGTCCACTCCTCTATTGAGTTTAAGGGTTGCTTCCTAATGGCAAGGTGGTATTGGTTTATATATATATGTATATCAGGTGTGTATAAAAGTGCCATAGACGGCTAACTAGTTTGTGTCTTTTGCATTTCTTCATGACGAATTGCCTTCTTCTGTCTCCCTTATTGTCTGCTTCCTTGTATATTGGTCATTGAGCATCGTCTCTTCTTTGCCACACGTGTGCAGGGAAATGTAATCATTTTGACAATGGTTGTTGATCTACTATTAAAGGATCTCACCAAATGTACAAAGGGAAAAGATCAATAAATATAAGTGCAAGGGGAAAACTAGAAAGCTGGAGGAATCTTGAACGTAGATAAAAAACACATTTCCAGGAGAAGCACCAGTATCAGTGTAAATATAAAAAAGAAACAACAAACACACAAAAATGTGAGCAAAAATTTAGTTCAAAAAGGAGAAACTTAAGGAACTCCCAAAGGAATAATATAAAATTAAACAGAGCCCCAGGTGCCAGATAAGAGGTTGCTCAGTGAGTCCTCACTGCATGTCGAATGCACAGAAAACTTGGTACGTGGAACTACAAGCATGTCTAGGCCATGAGATTTTAACATCTAATAAAATGAATTAGAAGGAAAGAAAATCAAAGATGTTAAAATACCAATGTAACTGATATTTTTGCTGTTTCTTTTAGATCTAAAAGAAATAGCAAATACATGTTTGTCTATCTTGAGTTATCAACAATGTGCTGATACTGACTTTTATCTTTAAAGTATTTAAGGGAGTTATCTAACTTTTTGGTTCCCTAAATAAATTATTGTCTTAGTATATTATAGTTTTCAAACCTTATTTACTTATCTCTGAATAGGCAACAGATATAATTTAAATTATTGTAAATTAGTTTTATGACCCAGTTGAAATTATTCTGAAGTATATTTTTAAATGAAACTGACAGCTTTAAAGTGTTTTGAGGGAGGGAATTAAACTTGTGAATTTGCGTTAGAAAAACCAAGAACTCACTCCTGCTGTGGGTGTAATTCAGGACATCTAGGAATGAAATCTGTTCTTAGAAGAATTGATGGTAGTTTTAGGTTAGCATGTAAAGTCTCAGAGCTGGTGCTCAGTTGAGTACTTGGCAGCGTATAGATGTTACCGTCACGTAAGTTACACCAGACACAGAGTGTGTACCACTGTGGATAAACAACAACAGGCAGAGACGCAAAAGGCAGAATCCAAATGCAGACATGCAAGATGCCAACTTCCTTCCCCAAGATGCCTTGTAACTGTGTGAGGAACCTGCTTTTAAGTGGATTTACAGAGGTTAATTGGGCTGGGATATTTTAGATTATGTTACACATTAATGAAAATGCTGATTTTGAGCTGTCATGACTCCAGTGCGTTTTATATCATAATAATTATTTTAAAACTTTGTCTTCCGTGTTGTTGAAAACCTCTTGGCAGAAAGCCTATGTGACCTGATTAAACCTATGAATTGTCAGCTGTGATCTATAGCACTCAGATGGGGCTGCTGACGGGGCATCACTTAGGAAGTTCTTTATTTAAAAGCAAAATTAGATTGAGACTACTGTGCCCAGCACCGGAGTGCCATGTTGATGGTACATTTTTAATACTGTATTTAGTGTCCTGGTTTTATAGTTTGCTGACAATTGCTTAACAAAGGCATACACACACACACACACACACATTTTTTTTTTTTTTGAAGTATAGCTAATTACCTCATAATGTATGTATTTCTCTTCTCCCCCTGAAATTACATGATGGAAAAGTCCATCTAATCCTGTTTATTTTTTAATTTCTTGGATATAGCTTGTGAATTAATTATTCTATGGGATTTTACATTTTGTTCTTCTAACTATACAGAGAAACAGAATAACCTTAATCTTTCTTTCGATGAATTTGTTTTATATCCTTGGGTTATATTTTTCCTTTCTCAAAATCCCGAATTTTACTCCTTTCCCATTTTATGCCTTAATCACCTAAATCTGGGAAGACTGGATGTCAGAATATGCTAAGAAGCCAGGGTTACCTTTTTCCAAGGATCCAATCTGGGATAAATTAAGAAGGGGTGATCTTAGAGATTCTAGAATATATGTAAATATTATCTTGAAAAGAATTTTCATACTTATGCTTACTGATAAAGTGTGAACATTGAAATTCTCAGCATGAATTGTAGTACACTGATGTTGTTTGATCATTTTCTCAAATAAATAAAATACTCACACTGTTTGTCCTGTTTCTCGCTTCTTCTCTCTCTCTCTGTCTCTCTGTCTTTCCTTGAAGGTCTCAGCATCAGAGGAGCCCAGGAGGAGGACCCTCCCGATCCCCAGCTAATGAGACTGGACAATATGCTTTTGGCAGAAGGGGTTTCAGGTCCTGAGAAAGGTGGGGGATCGGCGGCAGCAGCTGCAGCCGCGGCAGCCTCTGGAGGTTCTTCAGATAACTCTATTGAACACTCAGATTACAGAGCCAAATTGACCCAGATCAGACAAATCTATCACACAGAACTGGAGAAATATGAACAGGTCAGCAGCCGCCACTCTCATAGTCCTGCACAAACCCTCTGTTGCTCTTCTATTAGACTGCGCTAACCAATTCTGAGGGCTGTGAGGGGTAGGTGTTAACACAAAGAGCAAAATAAATAAGGTCAATGCAAAAATCCAAATGAATTGTTGGATCGATGAAATTAAGTGAAGCTAAACCTTTTACTCATCCACTTGTTTTAGTTGTATTCGTTCTTCACAATTCTCGTGCCCTTAACTACCACACCTGCAGCCATCCTTCCCCTCTAACCTCACCACTTGGTGCTCTTCGCAGCTTTGTATCATTAACATTTATGCACTGGCCTTGTTCATAAGCTATAACAACTTTTAAAGGGAAGCACTGCACAGTGAGACCTTCCTCCAATGCGGTGAGCTCCAGAATCCTCTTAGGAATTCCTTATGGATTGTGCCCAAGGATAGGGAAGGGAGCTGACTTCACAAAGTAAGCAGGTTCTGGCCTGCCTCTCTGAGGAGAACTCCCAGGATAATTGTGGGTAACCTGGGGCAGGGAATACTAGGCATTGTGTGCTAAATTCCTGATTAGAAAGAGAGTATGGATTAAAAACGCTATTCTCAGCAATTATATTAGCCATGTTTCATTGAATCTAAGATGTCTTTGATTTTAAGCTGTATCATTGTTTTATGTACCACCAAGAAAAAATTGACACTGCCAAATTTAACTGTAACATGCCATTGATTGTAAAAAGCATCTGAACCACTTCAGAGGTATTAAAATGTGGGGAAAAATAAGTAAGTCTTAGATTCAATGAAAAAAGGTAAAATGTTCGTGGTTCATTTTAAACATATTTTGGTTGTTGGTTTAAGTCTAAAAACCTGCTTACTTTGAGGAAATCTCACTGGATGGTAATTTTAAAAATATTATTATGGAAATGTTTAAACATACCTCAAAATAAAGAAAATATTAAGTCGAATCCTATGAAATTGTCAAGTTTTTGAGTCAAAAACACTTGTGAGTTGGCAGTTTTATAGAGTTCAACTTAAAATAAGGAACTGCCTAGATACCCATCGCCCTGATAAATAATTATCGACATTTTGTCAATCTTATTTTGTCTATCTTTCTACCTCCCCTCCTTCCCCCTTTATTTTTCCCTTGGTGGAGTATTTTAAAGCAATCTTAGGCATCATACCATTTCACTCATAAATACTTCACTGTGTAGTCAGGTACTTCTTAAAGTCCAAACACCGCAGTGTAATGTGGGAGTCTTTGTCAGTTTTAATACTGGTTTTTCTTCTAAGTTCCCTTTGTAGTTTCAGTTGTATATGTTATTTTTTTCATTGCCTTCTCTAATATGCTGGCTATGGTGGTATTAAGCAAATGCTGGATTCTGTCCCAGAGGTGAGTGTTTTGAGGGAGGGTAGAAAGATTTATGTAGCTTTATGTTAAAATACACTATAACTGAATCTTATAAGATACTGTCTTTTTTTCTGCATAGGATTTTCTGGGATCTCAAACTGTATCTCTAGTCTTATTTGTAGGAATAATTTTTGGTGGAAGATGTGCAAATAAGAATTTTAGAAAAATGATCTTGTGTATGTACATGAAAAAAATAGAGCTTTCTGATTTGACATATGAATAATTAAGAGTAAACAAAATAAGTCATGGTTGAAAAGGTTGCCCTGAGCATAAACAGTGGAAAGTGGCTTTAATTTGTAGTATAATCCTAATTGTATAACTTTATGTTAAATACATCTATACATACTTACTAAATAAATACCACCAGTCACCTTGCATGAAAGATGTATAGTATTGGGCCAAATGGCCCTACTTTTTTGGCTGAGGAATTAAGATGGTTCCTTCCTATCTCCTGCCATGTCTCTTCACTAGTCTCCTTATTTTCTCCCTAGAGCCCTGTTGGAAGTTGGGTGAAGCTGGCATCAGTTAATGTCATAAGAGTTTGGGGATTTTTTTGTTGTTGTTTTGCTTTTTTGTGTGTGCTTTAAAAATACACACGTACACACAAGGTCTTCATAAATTAATCTATAGTATGTAATCTTGTATTTTTGGATTAAATATCAAATGGGGAAATGAGTTTTAATGTATAATCATGAATCGTATTTTTAGATACATTTATTCAGTAGCCTAATAGAAACCATTTAAATGTATATTTCCATTCTCATGTTTAACACTTGCAGAAGGAAAAATAAAGCTAAATGAAATCAAGGCAGTATTATGGACAATTAAATAGATGGAGTATGATGACTGGTTAGCTTATTCAACAGAATTTTAGTTTATAATTTTTCGTCTGTAGGTTCTGAATTATTTTAGAAATAACATAATGTCATTTAATTCTCTTGAGTTGTCTTTGGGGCTGACTTTTACAGCTTTTCTGTGATTTTTGACATAAGATAGTTAATTTTCTTTTCAAATCTTTGGGATACAAGGGTTTTCTTTATCTGGGATAGACCTTTCAGGGATATAAAAGGACTAAGCAGAACTAAGTGAGATGAAAGAGTGGCATTTCTAAAACAGATGGTATTATATATAATTTCCATTTTACAGATGAGAACATGAGACTCAGGTTAAGTTATTTGTTCAATGTCACACATCTAGTTAATGTCAGAATCAGGCACTGAAATCAGTTTTTGACAATATGCCTTCCTTTTCCATTGAATTATGCTGCTACTTCTGTCGAATTGGAGAATAATTCAAATGCATTTTGTTTTACTCTGATTGTCCATGTTGGACTGTGTTTGTAATGGGATCAGAGTAGAGATGAGGAAACAACTAATTTAATCACTTTGTAGAAATTATGTTTTTCCCAAAAGTGAACATGTACACTCTGAGTGACAGAAAGCTTATTCGTAAATGGGAAGAACATATATGTTAAGGCAGACGCTTCATAGAAAATTGTGTTGAATCTTTCACTAAAAGAAATAAACTGCACTGGAATCTTAGAGCTGTTCACTCTACTGTGTTTTGCAATGAAGCTGTAATGAAAATGGATCTGAAGCCGGTTTAGATTTAGATTGCCATAAAATTAACAAACACCACCACTGCAGTAAATTAAAGTACCTTGTAAACACAGCCACATTTACAAAGCAAAGCTGACTAGAGCTACAGTTTGAGCAAAATTAAATCCAAGCTGCAAGGCTCAGTTTTATGTGTGTGTTTTAGGAATGGTACTGTCTTCAAAATACTGTCCTTTTCCTGTCTCCATAGTGTCCTTTGATCCTGTGTCTCTACTAGATACGCTCAGATGTAAATGATTTTTGATGATAATCATCTAAATTCACTTTTAGACCCTTTTGAAATATTAGGCATAGAATATAGAGTAAGGTTAGTGACCACCCAAAAGGAAACAAAACTGTTTTACTTTTCTCTTGCTGATCCTGACACCCAATAGGGATATAATTTTCCAAAGCTTACAGCAACTATCTTGTAATACTTCCTTTTAGGTGTATTGCCTCCCTCTTTAGCAAGGACAAAAACCTGGTTGCTTCTTTGTATTCTTGCTGATTAACTACAAGTTTTGAAAAATATTTTTACTGTACATTTCAAATATGCTCTTATGATTAAAGGCCCAACTCTTAGAATAGGCAGATTCCTAATGAACTTGAGCCAAGTGTCCTGGGAAGCCTGTTTCTAAGAATTGAAGGCCCTCGTGGTTCCTTCATCTCTTACCAAAGGGAAATGGACACACTAGTTTTTGCAAATGAAATTTGACTTAGACATTTTTTTCTCGGTTAAAAAGGAAAAGATATATCATGCCCTCTGCAGCTCTCCCACTTTGCTTGTACCAGAAGAAATGCTTGTACACAGGCAATTCACTTCATAATTTATAGCTGCTATAATAGAGATGACATATTGAAAGCTATCTACTATAATTATATTGAAATACATTTTTGCTGAAGGCGAAAGTGTTGTAAGGGTCCCAACCCTCCCCAAGCATCTGGGAACCCGCTTTCTGAGTTCACAAATGTTGTTTGAATTCACCTCAACTCAGGTAAAGCACTGGAGCCAAGCGTGTACACTGAATGTGCTCAATCAGGTATCATTTAGCTACTAGGGGACTTACAGATTGCAGGGGATTATTGGGGGAATGGAGGATGAGTGGGGAACCTAAACCCTACATCATCATAAAGGAAAGGCCTGGGGCTTTTTGAGGATCTCAACATTATGTGCTTACATTGCTGGCAAAATCTCCTTTGCTTGTAAAGGAATTTCAGTTTTATTTTTATCAGGTTAAAAAAATGCTGCAGTTATTACATTACATTAGAGATTGTTTAGCCTGCAAACTCCTAATCCCATTTTGCTATTTCTTTTTAATAGTTATGAAGGAAAGACAAAGGGGTACTACCTGATGTAAACTTTGTATTTCATTTTCCCAAGCGAGGCTTTGTCACTAATTGCTCCAAGGGAAGGATTTTACTTTTTGTCACCTTTCATGCCAGGTCTTTTCCTTGGCTGGAAGGAGTGTTTGAGTGCTCCCCCTTTTTTTCCCCTCCAAGTTTCTACTTTATTGGTTTTATGTACCAAATGTATCTTTGACCACAAACATGATTAATAAAATGAATTGTTTTGTATTTGAATACTCTTTTTTTTCAACTTCTTTGGAAGCAGTGTTTGTATTATTCAGGCAGTGGGAAGGTAGAACTATATTACTTAATCAGAGTAGGGACTTGCTTGCAGAATGACACACACAAAAATATGAATTTCATTAAATTGCCATTTTCATAGTCAATAATAACTGCCATTTATTAAGTATTAATTATGTTCCAGACTCTATGCAAAGAATGTAACATGTATTATATAATATAAACTTTACAAAACCCTCATGAGATAGGTCCCTAAACCATGTAATTAGGTAAAAAAGTGTTGCAGTACAATAGATATTTCATCTTTGTGGCAGTTCCTTCAGCATATTGGTCTCATTGTAGTTGGCTTAGAAAGAATTTTTAAATGTTGACTTTTATCCTAAAACAAGAAGAATTTGTTGATTTAATAATAAACATTCCATAAATACAGAATCTATAATATTGGGCTAGAGTTACTTGTAAGGTTATACAGACATCTAGAAAATTGATGTATACAAATTTAGGAGGCATCAACTTTTAATAGAGATTTATTCTTTCTTTCAAAAGTAGATTTTGGAATAGGAGGTATTATGATCTGTTGTCTACAATCAGCTTCTCTAGAGAGTTACGAAAGACCAAGTCAGTTTTTAGCTCTGATCACTGAACCATTTAAAAACTTCCTCTAAAGGGAGTTTTGCTGTCTGATTTTACATTTTTAAATTCAGTGATCTGAACTTACAGGCAATAAAGGTGTTGAATCTTGAATTCACAACTGAAAAATGCACTACCGCAAAACAAACAGACCCCCGAAAACTTTAATTTCGAGTGTAAACCAAATAGGTATGGATATCGAGGAGACGGTTTCACTAGCCCACAGATATCATTAAAAACATTATCAAAAACCCAAGTGTTTCCAATCCTCAATTATTGGTTTGGATTTTTAACAAATAGTAAGGAGAAAGGCTCATATTACAAAGAAAAGCTCCCTTCTTTGGGAGGAAATATGCAAAAAAAGGAAGAATGTAGCCTCAGGAGCTCCTGGCAGCCATCTGGCCACTATGAGGGACAACATGCCTGGGATCAAACTAGTGTTGAGGATGGTGAGAAACCAGCAGAGAGAAGTGGGGTCCTGGGCACGTTGCTGGAGCCTATATCAAGCCCCCACCTGAAGTTAGCCCCATCCCTGAACTGTTCAGTTATGAGAGCCAGTAAATGACCTTTATCTTTTAAGCTGAAAAAAAAAGAATTGATTGAAACTATATTTATCAGATGAAGCCTTCCATGCTTTATGTTCACTTACGTATGGTGTTGCAATGTATGTTTTAAAATACAAACCAAAAAATGCATCCTAGATAGTTTTCAGCAGTTGGCTTAAAAGAAAAAGAGGTTTCTGCTATTATTCTAAATCAGAAAATTCAAGGAATCAAAACTCTCATTCCCCAAATACTCCAGTTTTACATTTGCATTGTGAACATTGACCAAAAATTATTAACTGACCATTTCACTTGGAAAACTAATAAGGAAATGAAAAATTTCTCCAGTGTCTATTTTAATAACATAGTCTTGGAGGTAAGATGGAGAATATGATAAATGTGTGAAGTGAGCATCCCCCATTATAAAGGGCACCGGTGCTGGTATGTGGTTGGGTGGCCCTGCAAAACAACTCTGCAGTCATTTGATCGTTCTTACTGCATTTATGTATTTAAAACCGTATACCTTTTAAGGAATAGGAGATGAGGCGGTACTGCTGTGCTCTGAAACTGGTGCAGATGACGCTGTAAATGAGGCTGTAATTTACTTTCCGTGGTAGAAAGGAAAAAATCACTTTGCCTAAAGTGTATGCATCTTTCTTAAGGGTGTACCCAGATTTTAATTATCTAAATGTAAATACTTAACGAATTTTACTTAGAGTAATGAGCTAAAGTGCACACTACATAAATGAGATGTTCTAATTAATCATGTATGAACTACTGGTTTAAAGAAAAGCTATGTGAATTCTGTGAATGTTGGGCTATTGCCAAATTGCTAATCAGCATTTGCATTCATAGATGACTTCACTTAATAAGTTGTGAGATATTCAGCAAATGTTTTAGAAAATTATGAGTTTTTAGATGCAGAAACTTTTTGCTTTTATAACCTGTTGGGGTTTTTTTTTTTTCTTTTTCTTTTTTTCCACATAAGCCTTTGGCTGCTTCTTAGAAACCATAGGCAAACATTCATTCTGGAGAGATTAAAATATAGCCAGAGAAATACTAAGAGAGCTCAGGTATCATTCACACGGGAGTCTTGCATTATTTATCAAGACATACGCCACACCCTAGATATGTACCATAATGTATGAGCTAGGTTTGTAGGAAGTAGCAATGTTATACATGCAAATCAGAAATGCTTTCATACCTTAGTACATCAGTTGTCAGACTTTTTGGTCTTAGGATTTAGCCTCTTAAAAATCATTGGAGACCCCTTAAAAGCTTTCATTTGGTGGGTTGTATCTATTGTACTAGAAATTAAAACTGAGAAAAATTTAAAATATTAATTAATTTAAAAATAATAATAAACCATTATGTTAACCTAAATAACATTTTTAAAACCTATATTTCCCCCAAAACTCAAAATTCTATGAGAAGAATGGCATTGTTTTTACATTTTTGCAAAACTGTCTAATGTTGGGCTTAATAGAAGTCACCTGGATTCTCACATGTATTTCTACAGTCTGTTGTCATGTGGTTAAAATATATGAAGAACATCCGGCCTCACACAAATATGTCATTGGAAAAGGCAAGAGTATATTAATAGCCTTTCATATAACTGTGGATATTCTCTTTGATATTACACTAAAACTTGACAAGTTATAGTTTCTTAAAGGTGGAGTCTGAAACCATATCAATTGGCTCTTTATATTCCATTACTTTAAAATCCATTGATCTAGTTTGCACTTTAAATGGATCCTCTACCTATGCATGTTTTTGTAACCTCATGCATTGATCATTTGGAAAATATTGGTTCACTGGGTTATGTATATCTTCCGGTGTTGACACATTTCATTGTATAATATAAAAAAATACCATATTTAATAATATCAACACCAAACTAATCAGAATGTCTACTGGGAAACTGTCAAGCTCACAGTGGTGGATGCAAGTTTTCTAAATTATAATTTTCATGTGAAAATTCAATTTCGTCATTGGCACAACTACTATCAGCTGTTTTCCTTGACATGACAGGATCACTTCGTTCATTTCTGAGAAAACATCTGCCAAATGCCCAAGTCCAAATAATCATAATTTGTCTATTTTGCTTTCAAATAAAAATAGTGTTGCATCCATGACAAAAGCAGCTTCACCCACAACTTGAACAATGAGACAACCATCCATCAGCATGCAGAGAAGTACTTTTCTCTAAGCTTCCTGTTTGTCATACAGAATATTAAAGACTTAGTGTTGAGATGTAGTAAAATGAATAGATAGTTTCTCTTGCTTCATTAAGGATACTCCTAAGTGAACTGTCTTTTTGTGTGTGTTTGTATAAATGTGTGGCAGTGAAGAAAAAAAAGAAACATCAAAGATGACTTAGTATACTGTTACCCAGAGTTTTTCTTAGTTCTTTGGTCTGCAAGACGGCTATAGAGCTGTGCTGTCCGATACGCTGCACCAGTCAAATGAAACTATTTGAAATCTGGTTAGTCTGAACTGAGATGTGCTATAAGTGTAAAATATATACTGGATTTCAAAGTGTATGAAAAAAAGAACGTAACAGACCACATTCGCAGTTGTTTTTTGTTTTTTTTTAATATTGATTATATGTTGAGATGTTAATATTTTTCATCTATTGGGCTAAATAAAATATACTGTTATGATTACACCTGATTCTTTTTGTTTTCATGTGGCTACTAGAGATATTAAAATTCTCATATGTGGCTCTCAATATATTTCTTTTGGACAGCACTACTCTAGAGAAAAGAGGTTTTGTGACCAAATTTATCTGGGAAAAGTTGGATACACCATTCCCCTTTGAAGATTTATTATTGACATATTAGAAGTACTGAGGAGTCCTGCAAAAATAAAAATGTCTTTAAAAATTTTGGTTAGTACAGCATTACCCAAACTTACTGTATTATTAGACCATGGGTTAACATTTTCTTGAACTAGCTATGGAAGTATAAAACTTGCTGATCCCAATTTGGGGAAACAGTTCTAGTTTAATTTTCTTTATGTAACTGATGAGAATACTGAGGGCTAGAGTTTGTCAAATTACATAATTTTGAAATTATATGAACATCTCTTTAGGGAAAGTGCAAGAAAAAATACATATATATTTCTTGACACATATTTTCTTTTTAGCTTGGCATAAGATAGTTTAAAATGACAATATAACAGGGAAAATCTTAAATTTACTTTTATTTTGGTTTCCTTGAAGATAGAAAGAACTGGTTTTAGAGCTGCGAAGTTCCTTAATGTTTTTTTTATGTGTGTGTCATAACCTAGGACAATAATTCTCAGCCTTATTTAGTTACAGACTGGCTAAGAATCTGAAAAGAGAACAAACAAAAACAGATTGTCCCTTCAGGAAATACACATGTACACACACCTTGTATAGGATTTCATGTAGTCACTGGAATTCTAAAGCTATCCATGGACTCCAGGTTAAGAATTCTTCACTTATATGTAGTTCAGCAGTAATGTATTTAAGGCTATTAAAAACACTACTTTTGAATTGTAATATGAAACTCCACCAATCAATCGTTTATTGGATGCCTACTGTGTGTATTGCACAGTTCTGTACTCTGAAGAATCCCATAAGTATACATAGTGTCACTATTCGCAAGGAATTTTAAATTTCTTAAGACTTAAAACTGGTAAGCAAGACTAATTTTACCTTACCTTAGAAATATTTATACAAAAGATCCATAAAAGCTTAGAGTAAGTGAAGCACCCAATGTATTTGAAAGGTTAGTTCTCTAATAAGCAGTTAGAAAAACCATCATGCTGGGTGTGAGCAATGTTCAGGATATCTGTAGGGAAGTGGACATTATTATAGTTTCAAAATGTGTCTTGCCGTGATCAATGATTGTTCTGTCTGCTCGCCCTACCAGGGCACATGTGCAGTAAGACGCAGAATTTCTTGTCTTGCTTTTTTAAACAAAAATGCCAGAAGATGTTCTTTCTATTCAAGGGTCTAGACTGGTGCTTTATTTACCAAGGCAGTGCTGGATTTCAGTGTAGGGCCAGTTAACGTGGCTTTGTAGATGTAAAAGTATATAGGTGAACTGAAAGAGACAGGCTAAGGATTTTTAACTAAAAAGTTTGAGACCCGAATCTGATAAGGATTTGCCCCTCCCTGAAGAGGCGAGCTGCCCTAGCCATCTTCCAGGGATGGCTCATGCCCACTGCCAGGGCCTAGACCACAGCTAAATTATACTGGGACACTGGCATGCTTGGCATCCAAGGCCCTGTACATGCTAATGCAAACCTGAATTCCCTCTTCTCTACATGTTCTCTCAATCCCTCTGAACTTGCTACATACCATTATTTCCAGAGTTGTTCTTGTGCCTGGAATTCCTCCTGATTTCCATCTTTATCCACCTTTCAAAAATCCTCCCCATTCTTTAAAGCCCAAATGCCACTTCCACCATCCAGCCTGACGTGATCTCTGCTTCCAGATGAGAACACTCCCTCCTTGGAACTTACAAAGCACCATTATCTTCCTGTGATACTTTGCACAGACTACCTTGTTTGAGAATTCGTTTTTTATATATTTTATCACACTGAAAGCCGGGTCCACGTCTTGCTCATTTTGTGTCCCTTAATAGCACTTGGAAGAGTTTGAACTCCATAGTCCTTCAGTAAACATTTGTTAAATAAATGTAAATCCCCAGAGAAATTAGAAGGTGCTTAGTATTAACAATTAACATATATTTATATATAGTAGTTGGTAGAGAGCATCCTCCAATGGGCAAACCTCATTTTGGAACTGGGACGGTGGGTGAGAAGGGCAGTTGAGTGCTGTTTCCTTTGCATGTCTGGCCAGCCATTCATAGTTTTGGAACCACTGCCATTTCACAAGTGTCTTAGTTTTTATTTTACCCTACCCACTGCATAATGCCACTGGCAATTGCAAATGAGGTGGAAATTCAGATGAATTAATGTCTGGGTGTGATGATGTAAAATACCAGATTCCTAAGGAGTGATTTTTTTTCCCCCCTCACAGGCATGCAATGAATTCACTACGCATGTGATGAACCTTCTCCGAGAGCAGAGTAGAACACGTCCCATTTCCCCAAAAGAGATTGAAAGAATGGTGGGCATCATCCATCGAAAATTTAGTTCCATTCAAATGCAGCTCAAACAAAGCACGTGTGAAGCAGTTATGATTCTAAGATCAAGGTTCCTTGATGCCAGGTATGTGAGGTCACGAATTTCTTGCTTTTTTTTCCTTTTCATTCCTTGTATATTATTTTCTGTAACAATGACCAGTTGGTTTTAGAGTCTTCATTAATTTGGCTGTAAGAGCTCTCCTACGATGGGCAGGTAATTCCCTGCATGGAGCCTGCAGTGTCAAGCCTCTTTTTGTCTGGGAGTGGTAGTGCTCTTAGCTGCCAATTTGGTGACTCAGGAAGCGGATAGGATCAGTGCAGCTACAAATGATGTAGGAATATGGAGCCTTTCAAATCTGATGCTAAAAAGTAGTTTTAAGGATAACTTTCAGTCTATAACGTTGTTTTAACAAAGGTTTGTTTTCTAAGAATCCCTTGATGTTACATTACTTGTGTACATTATAAGAAAATATGTGGAGAGACTGATACTCCTAAGAAGGAAGTGGTATTTTAGTTAAAATGATCACCACAAAACCCCAAACTCCATTTTTCCAAATCAAGTAAGAAAGCTTATCAGTTTCTCCTGTAAGGATGAAAATTTTTCCCTTTTATCTGAAGCTTTCACCAGGTTTCCAGGAGTTAGGTAATAAGTTGTATACGGTGTGTTTGACCTACTGGGTGACAGAATAGAAGAACTGTCAAGTTGCTACTAGGTATATGCTGCCACTGCAGGGATGCCTCGTGGGCACTGCTACAGCTTGTGATCAATCTTCAGCTTTGGAGAGGTGTTTCTATATTGTTTGGCTTTTTCTCCCTTGGAATCTGACAGAGGTGATAATTATCATCCAAATTTTACAGTATTAAAGAAAAGAACTAAGTTAGCTTCTCAACTGGAAAACAAGGTGTGTAAAACCATCTTCATGCCAGAGCTCTTCTTAGAGCCAGATAAGGAAACATATGCCACTTAATTATACTACATTCTCCTAGTTAAGCAAAACCTGGATCACCTTTAGTTCCTTCTTCTTCCATAATAAATCAGTCACTAGAACTCACCAGTGCTTTATTTTCCACATTTCTCATATTATCTCTTTCTTTGCATTGTTACTTGCACTGTTCAGTTCACGTCCATCCTTCTGTACCTGAACTCGCACAGGACCCTTCTACTAATCTCCCTGTCTCCAGTCTCACTCCCCTCCCACCCATCCTCTATATTCCTTTTCTGTTTCTGTAGCATCAGTCTGATGCCCTGTTTTGCTAACAAATCCACAGTAGCTTTTCAATGCTGGATAACTTATACACACTACTTAACCTGGCATTTAAGGTTTTATATGACCTGTTCCTGCCTGCACTACTTTTCTGCTGTTAAGATTTTCTAAAGTTTTATTTTTTTCTATTTAAAAAATACAAGCTCACTGTGGAAAATTTGGAAAATATATAGAAGTATGAGGGATGAAAGACAAACACGTTTTTACTACCTAAAGAAAAAAATCACTGTAAATGTTTTAGTTTATTTTCTTCAGGTTTTGGGTGCTTTTAAAAAATGTTCTTGTGATGATATAATATGCATAATTTGGTTTTCTTTTTTTTTAAATTTCTATGAGTATATAAACATTTTTCATATATAAGCTCTAATTTTAAATATTTTAATGGTTGAAGTTTACCAAATGGATATATGATAAATAATTTACTTAGCCATTCCTTCATTTCTTAGCATTTAAGTTGTTCCTTTTAATTTCCATTATAGCTCCTCCCTCCCTCCCTCCCTCCCTCCCTCTCTCTCTCCTTCCTTTCCTCCCTCCCTTCCTTCCTTCCTTCTACAAATGTTTATTTGTGATGAGGATATAAGGTAAACAAGATAGGTTGACATACTTGCCCCAGTTGAGCTTACATTCTACTTGGAAAAACAGACAATAGCAAGTAAACAAATATGCTCTAGTATTCTATTTAATACTGTAATAAAGTACAATAGGATGATAAGTGCTATGAAGAATAATAAAGCAAGGTAAGCAGAGAGAAAATGATGGAGATAAGGTACTATTTTAGACAGATTTTCATTGAAACTAGTGTTTCAGTGAAAACCTTTATTCATTGAACTTTTTTATTTGTAGCATATCCTAAGGATTAATTCTGAGAAATGAAATTATTAGATAAAAATTTGAACATTTTTAGTGTTGTTACTGTATCACTAAATTGTTCTTTCCTGTGTTTAATCCAAAATGAAATACTTCTTGGTCTTATCTGTTTCCTTTGACTAGAATCCTTACTTTTGCTCAGCCTAACCACCTGTTCTATCACCATACCCACCCCTCCCCCCTCTAGAATCCCCCCCAACCCCTCCGCCTTCCACACAAACCCTGTTCTCCCAATCCTTTCCCCAAGTTGGTCACCAGTTGTCATCTGTGAGGGTATCTAGCACGGAGCCTGGAACGTAACCACTGCACATGTTTATTATCTAGGGAGACCTTACTCATCCTTCCAGGCCCAGCCTAAATGTTCCCCTTTTAGGAAGCCCACTTGAATCACTACACTGACTGGTCCTTCCTTGCCTTCACTTCAACACTGATACTAAGCTTATGTGATTGTCTAGACCAAACTTTATGCAAATTGCCTTTCTTGTAGCTTTTCACGAACATTTCTTCTCTCAGTAAGTTGAGTCACTGAAAGCAACAGCCAGGTCTTACACATTGACAATCCCCACGATTCCAGCAAGCATCTTACATGTAATAGGCTGCAAAAAGCTATTTATTGACTAACCAGATGAGTGACTATTTCCACTTCATATTTTTAACAGCTAAAATCAAAGAGTTAGAGAGGTAGCATCAGAAAACATTTTTGTCTGTCAACTTTGAGCGCTGTAATAAAAAGTATGTAACAAAGATATTTAAAAGTACTTCCGACAGAAAGGAATCCTTCCTGACACAGTTGTGGTCCTTTTTTCTGCTGATACTCTCCCATTCTTGTCAACATATGTGCTTTTTTTTTACATAACAGCATTCATAATGTACACACCTAAGCCATTTCTTTTTCTTCCGAGAAGAATAAGTATGTTAACATGCCAAAGTGAGCAGAGCACGAATGAGAAGGTGGCAGAGCTTGGAGCACACAGACTGCTGTTAGTGACGTGCTGCGACACACAGCCCTGGGTGTGATGCCCCACTGCACACTGGCCTGAGGCATACCCGCTTAGAGGGTGGTGAACCCTGGAGGAAATGAAAGATGGGGGAAGTGTTTAATGGGTGTCTTCTACAGAATGTTTTTCTAAGAAATAAATCAAGTATAAGACCGAGTTGTCTCTTACGCCTTCGAGTGAACGCAGATACTGAGCTTTGGTTCTCTCTATTCTCATCGTGCCTCTTAGCAAGCCCTCTGCACTTAGAAGGCAGGTTCTTCTGCTCTAGGCAAACGTGCTCATTCACGTATATACGGTTTCCTTGCTCACTCTCGCTTTTTGGAAGGCCATACTCAAATTTTCATGGTAATTGGACAAGCTGAGCCCTGTCCAGTACAAAACAATTAAAAATAAACTTGCGTAAGTCCCTCTGCTCTTCTAGTAGAAGTTCTATAGTTTGGACACAGCCAGAAAGGCAGGGGTGAAGTGTCCTGTTCTGCCCATAAATTTGTTCTTTGAGGTTTTTCGATGTTTGCTAAAACCATGTGTAGGTAAAATTGATAAGTGAGCCAAATGTATCTTTGTTCTCCCAGATATGCTCATTCCTTATTTCGTAAGTCCTCATTTCCCAAAGAAATGCCCTGTGTCGTCCACTCCAGTGTATCCCCGGTCCCGCTGCTTGTCTTAGACTGACAGCCACAAACCCACATGCTTACATATAACGGAACTGAAAAGAGCAGCCGGCTGAGGGGCGGTGAGGGTTAGAGCTGGCAGGTGCGCACCTGCGGAGCTTTCACCTACCTGAAGAGAGTGTGCGCCTGCTCTGGCTGAGCTTCCAGTTTTTCATAAAAAGCCAGAAACCTAGATTTTCATGAGCAGGTCACTATTGTGTAATCTCAATAAACATTATCTGTGGCCCAGGTTATTATCTGTAGGTTTGATAGTTTCAGTATCTATTCTAGACCTTTTCTGCTTGACTCGCCAAACTACCTACTCTCAGAGTGTGCCTCTGCAGAGTACCCTCAGGTCAGGGGTTTGTTTTCCTTTCCAAGCAAGGCATGACTCCTGCAAAAATGCTAATTACTATTCTTGATGTATTTCTCTTCCTTCTCTTCTCTGTCTTCCCTCACCATCTCCCCATCCAATTCATCATCAACTCCTGTTATTTTAATCTCCAAATAGATCGTGAATCACTTCTTCATCCCTTAGAAAATGATGGTTTAACCTTCCAAAAAATTATTAAAATTAAGAAATTTCAGTTCTGATAACCTGAGATGTTTTGTTCAGACCTAGATTTCTTGCCCCCTTGACTCTCCCTGAATGTTAAGATGTAGATCATATACTTAACCTGCTGAATTAGTGACATCATTTTAACTAGAATGATCTCATAGGGTGTACACATTTACAACTGCCTACTGACCGTCTTTTCTGAGTGTAGGATATCACAATTGAGAAGATCATTAAGATTATTTGGAAGAAAGTATTCAGAAAATTATTTGGGGAAAGTATTTTCCATTTACTGGAGAATCTAATTTAAAGTGAAGTCTGACAAATGTGCTTTTAGGCTGCAACTCTAAAATGTTAGTAATAAAACCCAAATGTAAGTGACATTGTGGTTTGAAATAAGTTGCTAATAAATACTTGATCTTCTGACACGCTGCTACCCCTTTCCCGGTAAAACAACAACAAAAAACTCCACCCGTACTCTTTCTCTTGTGAACAAATCATACCTCAGTCCAGGCAGTTGCTTAAGCAGAAAAATCCAGAAATCCTTGATGCATTTTTTTCTTACCTTCCTTTTCTGTCTTCTCCATCCACGCCCCTCCATCCAATTCATCACCAAATCCTATTGCTTTTACCTTTCAAATAGATCTTGAATCTTTTTATTTCCATTACTCTCACCCTATGCTAAGTTACCATCATCTCTCAATTTGACCATTGCAGTTGTCTCCTTAAATATCTCTATATTTCCTTTCATGTCCTCCTCCCATTATTCTCAGCAGTCAGAACAATCTTTTAAAAACATAAAACTTAAAACCTGTAATAGCTTCCTATTGGTAAAATAAAATCCAGAAATTCTTATGGGACCCACTAAGCTAATATAATCTGGCCCCTGCCCGTCCTGCCAGACTCATCTCATACATTCTCTGATTTTTACTGTGCTCTAGCCTCTCTTAGCCCTTTGGACTGTCCAACCTCTTTTCTGTTTCAGGACCATTTCCTCCGTTCACTATTTCCGTCTACTCTTTGAGTAATTCCTACACATTCTCCAGGTCTCAGATTAAATGTCACTCTTTCAAGGAAACCTTTCCTGACTCCAAAATCTGTTAGGTTTTCCTTTTTTACACTTTCATTACACCTTATGCTTTTCTTTCACGATACTTGATATGGTCACCACACTTTATAGTTATTTATTTCTGTGACACTTGTCTAATGTCTTTCTTTCCCCTAACTTTCTACTTTTCCCCTTAACCCTCTAATTTCTTGTAAACTCTCTGGTAGATCTTATCTGTTTTGTTACAAGTGGGTCTTTATTGAGTATCTAGAACACATTAGATCCTCAGTAAATATTTCTTGAATAAATTAACGAATGAAGTTAATTGTGCTTCACATTCTAGTGTTTTTCTTTGTGATTCTACGTCTTAAAATGTTTTGGATGGTGCTTTCAAGGATGCCAAGAACATAATTTACAATATCACAGTGATTAGTGAGAGCCTAAGAATTTCAAAATAGAAATCTCCTTTTTTGCTTTGATCCTGAGTAATAGATCCTTCTTTGGTCAATGCTGGTCATAACTACAACTTTCTTTTTGATTTTTGTCATAGACGAAAAAGGCGTAACTTCAGTAAACAGGCCACAGAAATTTTGAATGAATATTTTTACTCACACCTCAGCAACCCCTACCCCAGTGAAGAAGCCAAAGAGGAGCTGGCCAAGAAATGCAGCATCACAGTGTCACAGGTGAGTGAGGACTCAATGGGTCTCTTGTTTCCCAAGTAACATAGGAACGCTGTTCCTTCCTCAGGGCGTTCTCATTACACATTATCACCAATGTCCCATCATCAAAGATCATATAACAAAAATACAGATATTTCCACATTTTTGTGCAAGCTTCCTAGCTTAGATAATTTTTTAAAGTCCTAAGTGACAAGGAATCGAGATAGTCACCTGCTACCATATAGAAGTGTAAATCTTCTATAGAGAGAACATAAACACGCCGTGGGAAGAGACACAGTTTATACTTAGGTGACCCTTTAGTAAATGGCATGGAGTCCTGCTTTCCCCAATTTAGATGACTGATCTAAGCCTCCAACAGTGAGAAACTAATTTATTTGTTGCCAATAGGAAATTTAATATAACTCTTTGGTGAAGCTTCGAGGAATTCACCAAGTCATTTCCTGATAATTATGCTATTATATTTGGGTCCCAAGGATTCCTTTGCTTTCTTGTTATCCATTAAACAGAAGAATTAAGTTCCTTCCTGTCACTGTCTGTTTGTATTTTATTTTAAACATCTATTTGTAGTAAATTGTGGCCCTAAAGGTAGCTGTCATCTACTAACAAAAATACATTTAATTTTACTAGACAGACAGACTGATATTTAGAACTGTACCTCCTTAAAAATTAACTATATCCTATTGGCATTGGCTCTAAAATGCCATTTTATTTAATATGAATATTGTTGTTTATAGATTGTCATTTGAATATCATTTCTTCATGGCATGCAAATGTGATGGTTACCAACTAAGTCTTGCAGTAGAACTTAAGGAAAAGCTGGCCCTTAGCAGAAATTCCAATGTTCCCTAGAGGTTGGTCACATGACACAGGATTTTAAAGTAGTTTCTATATAAACACTTAATGCTATTTATCTAAAGTCCAACATACTAAAGATCCACTTTACATTCTATTGAAAGTTTCATATCAATATTTTAAGTCATTGTTTTTTAAGGGAATAAGGTGTGGGTTTAAGATGTTATCCACCTCCTGTTTCGGCATTAGTTTCCATAGATCCTCTAAAGGAAAACAGATTTATAATTAAGATTTTATTTAATAGTTATTGTCACTCTCCTATGAAATTATGGTGTATCTTGTTTTTTTTCCCCCCTCAGTTTGAAATGGAATATAATTGATTTGGGTTACCAGCTTATAAAGATGTATATTATAAAACATTGCTATCTGAGTTATGTAGTATTCATTGCCACTTGAACTACTAAGAAACAGTACAATATGCTAGATCAGGCAGGGAAGATGAAGTTAAAAGTATATTTATATCAAGTGGATGTTTGCTGATACGGCATTTCTCTGAACATCGGTGAAAGGATTGGGCTCATGCTGAACACCAGCTGATGATGCCAAGTCTGATTTTCTGGCTCTCTCAGTAGCTCTCTGATTTAGAATGCCAATGTTTGCAGGTCCAGTTTAAAATAAGGGGTTTTCACGTTTCCACTCCTTTTCTTTTTTACTTCTGTAACATATTCACCATTGGAGAATAACACAGATTATATACATTTCTCAAACACTTATATAATCCTGGTTTTTCATTAGTTGTAGCATTTTGTGTGTAATATAAGATTTGCTTAACACATTTCTTGTGTAATAAGTGAGAGAAAAGTGTCCTTCTGTTTTAAACTAGGGAGGTTTTGCTCTACTTCTAACCTAGGCTAGGAACCGTTTACCAATATTTTTTTTTTAAATAGTTAATTTTTGTAGTCATTTCACTTGTTTTCTATTGAAAAATAGCTTTGCTACGTTTTGAAATTGTTTTAGTAATTGCTTGAGAGGTAGAAATAACGTAGATATGGGTGTATTATTCTGTCTAAACAGCAGACTTTCTGACCTTATTTCTCCCAGGTCAGCCTTCCAAATGCAGAACTTCAGTGATTAGTTTAAGTATCAATTTAAATTCTAGCAATTTCATCCCATTTTTACCTTTTTCCTGCCTAAAAAAGTTAATTTCTCCTCAGTAACTCCCCTACCCCATATTTTTCAAGTGGAAACAATGGTATTATCATTTTAAATATCAAAGTCATCAGTTGCTAGCCTTCTAATTAGCTCCCTTTTGTGTAAATTGTTTAGAAGTGAACGCAGAGAATGTTCTAGACCTGACAGGTTGACTACTTTGTAAAGAGAAAAAAACATTGGTTTTGTTTTTTTTATCGTTGTTCAAAATATGCATCCTACTAAAATACAATTAAATTTAGAATCAAGGAATTGTTCATATGCAAAGCTAACCTAAAAAAATTGAAACCCACTGAAAACAAGCAACTGTAGCAAGATATTTTTGCCAGATTTAGAGTATGTGAAACTGATTTATTCTCTCTTGATTAAAATACTTAAAATACTGCTTAAATACTTAATGATTAAAATAAGTAGGGAACTTTCAGAAGAAAATGTAAGGAAATATCTTTAGTACTTTGAAGGTAGGAAAGAAGTTCTTTAAAAGGACATAAAATGTGTAAGCAACAAAGTAAAGGACTGATAATTTCAGTAGTAGAACATTTTCCAAAGTACTTAATAAAGACTGAAACATCAACACAGTACAACCATTTTAGGAAAGATTGAATCAGGCAAGAAGCATCAATAAATACTAAATCTAGGGGGAAATTTTGATGAAGAACATGGTCCTTTATTATTTGTAAGGGATGAAAAAAACAAAAACAAAGAATAGAGAAATGGAGCAAAAACCTTGACCCAGTGATTGGAATCAGCGTCACCAAAGAGGGGCAGATGGACATTGTGTGTAGTGTTTCATCCAAGAATGTAACCTGAATCTAATCACTAGAAAACATCAGAGAAGCCCCAAAATGAGGAATGTTCTATTAGGGAAAAAGGGGGAGGGAACAATATTCTTAAAAATGTCAAAGAAAGGCCATGGAACTGTCCCAGATAAAAAGATGCTAAAGAGACATGACAGGCAAATGCAATACCTGACCCTAGACTGGATCCTGTACTGGAGGGGGAAATGCCATAAATGGTATTAATGGGTTAAATTTACTAAAGTAAATTGTAATTTATAATTATGCCATGTAAGAGAATTGTGTTATGTAAGAGAATATCTCTAGAATCTTAGGAAATACACACTGACTTACTCAGGGGTAAAGGGCCATGATACATATAACTTACTCTCAGGTAGTTCAGAAAAAATTTGTGTGTATGTATTTATATATGTATATGTGTACATGTATGGATATAAACACACACAGAGAATGACGTGTGTGTGCACACAAATCATAAAACAGATGGGCCAAATGGTAACAGGTGAATCTGGGTAAAGGGCATACATAGATGTTCTTTATAATATTTTAATTTTGCAAGTTTGATACTATTTCAAATAAAACCTTTTTTAAAATGTGAAGTTAGTCCACAAACTGCAAGATGTTTGTAAGTATATAAGCAAGAGGATTAAAATCCAAAATATGTAAAGAATTCATAACTTAATAAGGAAAGAACAACCTATTTGAAAAACAGACAAAAGACACAAATATTTGATAGAAGAAGAAATATAAATGGTCAGTTATATGAAAAGTTTCTTCTTATTGTTAGTAATCAGGAAAATGTGGTTTAACAACAGCAATGAAATAACATTTTTCATTTCCTGGGTTGGCAAAAAATCCTAAATTTGACCATTACAAGTCTGGACATTGTTGGCAAGAATACAGCAGCAGAAACCCTTAAATATCATTGGTAGGAATGTAAACTGGAAAACTTTTGGCATTATTTTATAAATTTGAACATATACATACCATTTGATCCATAATTTCACCTCTAGGTGAAATTTCCATAGAAAACCTCTTATATGTGTGTATCAGGAGACATGTGTAAGAGCATTCCTAGAAATGGTGTTTGAAATGGCAAAAATCTTGAAATAAGCCAATTTTCCATTGACTGGGGAAATGACTAAATCTGTGTTATAATCCCACAATGGATTACTATACAACAATGAAAAAAGAATGATCTACAGCTACGTACATCTGTTTGAGTTAATCCAGAAACAACATTGAATGAAAAATGCAAATTGCAGAATATCTGTAGTATGATATCATTTTTATAAGTTCAGATCCAAGCAAATTAAACAACATATTCTTAGGGGAATATATATATATATATATATATATATGTGTGTGTGTGTATATATATATACACATATATATATACACATATATATGTGTGTGTAATGGGAATGATTTTTTAAAATGTAGTTAAGTGGAATGGGATTAGGGAGAAAAATTCAAGGAGTTTCAGTGGTATTATTAGTAGGATATTAAGTTGAGCAGTAGATTTATAGGGCTTAACTTAATGTTCATGCATTATAGACCTACATATATAAGTCAAGGAAGTCTTATGTGAATTATTAAATCAAAATAACAGAATTTGGAAAGGAATATTTTCATTCATGTGTTAACAAAAAGTTTGTTGTAATACCTGTTACGTGCAAGACATTGTGCTAGGGATAGAAGAGACATCTATGAATTTAACAAGCCAAACCCCCACCCTGCCTAACAGATCTGTGTATGGCTGTTCACCAAGTGATGTTTGAGAATTTCCTTAGCAACAGTATTCCTAACAGCCAAACTAGAAACAATGGAAATGTCCATCGATAGGAAAATGGGTGAATAAAAGTGGTATATTTAAAATGTATATTTGGAATATTATGTAGCAATGAGAATAAATAAACTAAACTATTATGTAACTGCATAATGCTAAGTGAAAGAAGTCAGGCACTTGGTGTATGAATCCATTTATTAAAAAGTTCAAAATCAGGCAATATTAATCTTAGTGTTACAAGTCAGGATAGTGGTTCCCCGTGGGGGAATAGTGATATTTTTGGGGGGGAGGTGGGAATGTTTCTTTAGCTAAATGATTTCATGGATGTGTTCACTTTATGAAAATTCATCAATTATGATGTGCGCCCCCTTTTTTGTATATATATTTTGTACTTTACTAAAAGGTTTACTTACACAACAACAACAAACATGCCCTCATGGAACGGACATTTTCCTGAGAGGATACAAACAGATAAAATAACTAAATGAGATGATAAATTAGAAAGTGATAGGTGTTATGGAGAAAAATAAAGGAGGAAAGGAGAACAGAGCATTAAAGTGTCTAATTTTTAATAAGGTAGTAAAGAAAGCCCCTCCTGAGAAAATATCTTTTAGTAAAGATTGAAGGAGATGAAGGAGCAAGCCATGTGGCTAGTTGGTAAAGAGCATTCCAGGCAGAGGGAACAGTACGTGCAAAGGCCCTGAGGTAAAGGCGGCCTGAGCAAGTGGTAGAAGTAATTAAGAGATGAAGGTAAAGAGACTGTGAGGTCCAGGTAGGTGGTGCAGGGGTCTTGTAGACCTTGGGAATGACGTGGAAAACTGAGGAATGCTGTGATCTGACTTAAGTTTTAACAGGATCAGCCTGGCAGCTTGTAACATAAATACTTACAGGTAGGTGAAAATTTTACAATTTATATTAGTCCCACGTTAATTTACACTATTATAAATAGCCTTAACATAGAATTACAGGCAGAACTCAGAATTTATAATCCCTGATTTCCTAAGGCTTGGTTTGATTGAGTAAGCTGGAGTTCCCTTTTTACATAACACTCTGAACATTCACAAAAGAAGAAATTACTTCAAATGTCATAAGCACTGAGAATCATACTTAAATTGTCAAATATTCTTAGTGGAACAGATATTAATATGCTTTTACTTTTCAGAATAGAGCTAACTTGCATTGATTATTCAAGTTAGCAAGTCACAAAAAACTCCATTGTTCTCCTGATTCCGGTTTTGAATTTAAATTACTCTGGCCCTACTTTCTGTGCTAGGTGTTTTTAGAATGAAAAATGTTAACTTATTCTTCATTGCTCCTCTAATTGAAATGTACTATAAAGAAAATATTGATTTTTTTCCCCCCTTAACAGATGAGAACCTGAAATGGTAAAGAGGTTAATTGGCAGCAGTGGGATTCATTCATTCATTCATTCAACTAACGTATTTTTAAAATAATCTTTTATTTTTCAATTACATTTGACATACAATATATTAGTTTCAGATGTACAACATAGTGATTAGACATTTATATAACTTACAAAGTGATCACTTCGATAAATCTAGTACCCATCTGACACCATACATAGTTATTACAATATTATTGACTATATTTCTTATGCTATATTTTACATTCCCATTACTATTTTGTAACTATGAATTTGTACCTCTTAATCCCTTCTCCCTCTTCAGCTATCCCCGCAAACCCCCTCCCATCTGGCACCCATCAAAATGTTTTCTGTATCTAGTATGAGTTTGTTTCTGTTTTGTTTATTAATTTTTGTTTTTTAGATTCCACATATAAGTGAAATTACATGGTATTTGTCTTTGACTTAATTTCACTCAGCATAATAGGCTGTAGGTTCATCCATGATGTTGCAATTGGCAAGGTTTTATTCTTTTTTATGGCGAGTAATGTTCCATTGTATATATGTACCCCCTCTTCTTTATCCATTCATCTGTCGATGGACACTTAGGTTGCTTCCATTATCTTGGCTATTGTAAATAATGCTGCAGTGAACATATGGATGCATATGTCTTTTTGACTTGGGCTTCTTCACATAAATACCCAGAAGTGGAATTACTAGGTCTTTCTTTGTCTCTTGTTATAGCCTTTGTTTTAAAGTCTGTCTGGTACACGTATTGCTACCCCAGCTTTTCTTTGTTTACATTTTCATGAAGTGTTTTTTTTTCCCTTTACTTTCAGTCTGTGTGTGTCTTTCTATCTGAAGTGAGTCTCTTGTAGGCAGCATATGTAAGGGTCTTGTTTTCTTTTCCATTCAGCACCCACGTTTTTGATTGGAGCATTTAATCCATTGACATTTAACATAATTGTTGATAGATATGTAGTTACTGCTATTTTATTATTCATATTTTTGATCATTTTTCATTCTTCTTCAAAAGAAGTCTCTTTAAAATTTCTTGTAATACTGGTTTGATGGTGATGAACTCCGTTAGCTTTTTCTTGTCTGAGGTCAACTAATGTGTATTTTAGAGCCTTTCAAGTGGTGCACGACACCTACTTTTGTAAGAGTCTGATGTGGAGGAAAGTAACCCTTACAGATGAGGAGACCGATGTTCAGAGAAGTTCAGTGATTTGACAAGTCACAGGTCTTTAGGAGTGGGAGAGCTAGAGGTTCTTGCTAAAAAGGAAGAAACTGGATTTTTACTTTTTTTCCTGCAAGAGGCAGTGTGATTCCTGTAGCCTGGGGCCCCAGCTGCACAGTCTTGTTTTGTGAGACACAGGCCAGGGCTTATATCACTAGGGCTGCATCATTTCCCCCTAAGCTACTTCAGAGACTCCAGGCTAGTTAGTAGTCTGAGGTCTCCTTACTCATTAAACTACTTATTCCAAATCAGTGAATATTCAGTAAGCTAATTAAAATTTGTAAGTAAGATTTCCTTATTAAAAAAAATCTATTAAAATAAGAAGAAGCCCGTTAAAATAATAATTAGAGTAGGAAAAAAAGAGATGACTATCAAATTACAGTATCTCTTTCAGCTATCCATAAAGGCCTTTTCAGTTACTTTGGCAGTAGACAGAAAGCAGAAGCAGATTTCTACTGTGAGTGTGCAATTGGTGAGCTGGAGACAAGTTGAAGGAAAACGGCAGCTATTTTGTTAAAGTGGTTCTTTCACACTGTCTTAAGGCTACAGACCCTCTGTTCTGTAAAGGCTCTGCTTGTGTATCCTAGTGGAGATGGGATGTCATTAAACAGTGTGCAGAGAACAAAGGAGCAGGTTGTAAAAAGATGGGAGCTTTGAGGATACTGTAATACCTCTGAGCACAGATAAGGCATATCTGCATGATTTAAAGAAAACAGGAAGCCTCCGATTTTTTGTTGTCATTCTCTAGTAACAATCAGCATTATAATTAGTTAGCATGGTCCCTAAAGCTTGCTCCAGTGATGTCAGGTATTATATTTATTTTAGAATTGACTTTTTTTTAGGGAATCTCTAGCACTTGTTTGACGTGATACCCAAACTAAGGATAGTTAGACTATTTCCAGCGTAGATGTAGTGTTGCTTGAGTTTTCGTATACCTTAGAAAACGCCACACTCAGAATCATGACCCCTCCAGCTTATGTCCCTGTCGTCTTCTTCTGCCTATTCCTTCCCTCTGAGTATTCCCATCAGTCTCTCCTCATACCTGTCCCTGATCATCGCGTCTCACCGTTCCATTGCCTCGCTTCTGTGAGGCATGTCAGACCAATAGGCCAATATATTAGTCAGGGTCCCAGCAGAAAACAGATGGCACACTCAAATCAGAGTAATTTGAGGAGAGTTTAATCAAGTGACTCCGTGTATTTACAGAAGTATGGGCAAAGGGAAACCACAAAGAATAATACTGGTAATGCGTGGTTCCTTCCCCTTGGCCTGAGAAGATGAAGGAAGTGTTCCCAGAACCCAACAAGACACAGAAGGTGTGAGGAAAAGGGCAGTAACCGAGACCTCCAGTTAAGGCAGTATTACAGTGAGGGACTCAGTGGAACCAATACTCTGGCCTTCCTTTCCTCTCCTTACCTCCTACCAGTGACTTCTTTGGCCGGCAGCCTGAAGGCATATAGGGCAGCCTCTTGGGGCCCAGAGCAGGGTGAGAGGACGGAGGGAGGAGTAAGCAGAAGATACACAGTGTAGCCTGAAGGCCAAAAACACCAAATCACAAAGGCTCCGAAGTTCAAGCCTCCTGGCTTTCCAATCAAGTTGACTCTGTCATACGCCCACCCAGGACACGTGGTAGTCTCCAGAGATGCTCTTGGACTGCCTTTGTCCTTGCCTTTTGGCTTTTCTTCTTTCCTGATTCTTTTGTCAGTTATGTGGAGAGTATATTATTTTTCTAAAATAAATACGGATTTTGAGAGTAGCAGCTACACACAATTTGATCCAACTCAAGGTGCTTTTCAAGATTTGGTTATTTTCCTAATTCACTAAACAAGTACTGAGTGCCTACTGTGCACCAGGCACTGTGCTTGGCACTAAGGCAAGCAAAGGTGAATAAGAGGGTTCTTCTCCCTTAGAAATATCAAATTTGTTGGGCGAGACAGACAAGCATGTTACTGACAGGATACAAAGATTACCTGGGGGAGTGCACAGGTGCGTATGGGTGCCATTTGGAATATGGTACAAAAGGGTGTTTACTTTCTACTGAGAGGATTAGGGAAAGTCGCCCAACTTATTAGCTCTGTGACCCCGTGCAAGTCATTTAACCTCACTGTGCTCATTTCCTTATATATATATAATTTGGATAAAAGGAGCATGTATTTCATAGGGTTATAGCAGTTTCATTGTGATAATATATGTGAAGCACCTAGTAGAGTGTCTATTACAGAGTAAGAAGAAGATATAATAATAATAATTATTCTGTTTCTCCTGCCTGGAATGGTCTGACCCTGTTCCCCGTACACAAATGTATAGACATTAATTACTATTCTTTTGAATAGTAATTAATTACTATTCAAACATCAGTTCTTCAAGAAAGCTTTCCTTTTACTCCCAGTTCATATCCTCCATTATATATTCTCATAGATGCTTATACTTTTCCTTGATTGCACTTACCACAATTTTAACTAAATGATGTATTGCTTAATGCTATTCCCCTGACAGATGGTGAATTCCATGTTGATAGGGACTGCAGTCTTATTCAGCACTATAATCTTAACTTGTAGCACAGTGTACAGCACATAGACATTCAATAAATGTATGTTGAAGAAATGATTTAGGTAGAAAATCAAGCTTGAGCCTGACTGGGGAAGGTCTGCAATTATGATGTTTAGATGTCTGCAATTCTGCCTGCAATTATGAGGTTGAGCAGTTTACATGTCTGTTCTACAATAATTAATTAATTTATTCAACAGTATTTATGCAACTAGTGATTTCTGGATACTGTGCTACGTGTAACAGTGAATACAGCAGAGATTCTGTTCTTGTGGAGCTTATTCTAATGAGGAAAGAAGAATAATTAATTAGATAAATATACATATGTGTATATGTATATGTATATATACAATTACAAATAATAATATATAATTATATATTATGTCATATGGTAATAAATGCTATGAAATAAAATATTGAAAATAAGGACTGTTGTGTTGAGGTGTACAATCAGATTGAAAGATAATCCTAGATAAATGTCTAACTATTACATTGTTTTGTACACCTGAAACTAATAAAAAAAGTTAAAAAAAAAAAAAGAAAGATAATCCTAGCACCTGGTATAAGATCAATTTGAAGTGGAAACCACTAGAATAAGAGTGAGTAAATTGATTATTGGTATAATTCAGGCAAGAGGTGGTGAAAATTCAAATTAAGCCACTAAAAGTGGAAAACAGGAATGAATTTGAAAAGTATTCTGTTGATAGAATTGATATTTTGGAGATTGGGTAAATAATTGAATATCAGTTTGAAGAGGAAAGAGTAATAGAAGATAGCTGAGGTATTTAGCCTAGATCATTGAAGATGGTGATCTTATTAGCTGACATAAGAAACAAGAGGAAATGCTAGTTTTATGGAAGGGAGATTAAAGGTTTGTGATAGTTATGCCAAGTTTGCTTTGACATCAGCATCCCAGTTGGGAAATGTTCAGTTTGGAAACATAATTTAGGAGAAAGGTAAAGATTAAAGATGTAGCTTGGGAGTCATTCCCTTAAGTTCATAGTTGAGGCCGTGGAAATGGATACTGTTGTCCAGGGAATTTGCAGATAAGGAGAAAATAAGGCCAGGGCAAATAACTTTTTCTTGGGTCATTAGTCAATTCTGAGGGGGTGACTAAGAGGCTGAGAGGTTAAGTAGTGCCTTTGACAACTTTGCTGGGTTGAAAGGGTGGGAATTGGTGTCTAGGTGTCTGGGACCTACCAAAGGAGGCTATTTCATTTCCCTTGCTTTGCATTAGGACTTTAATTACTAGGGCTACATTCTAGTAGCAAGGGTGCATTGGAAGTAATTCTCCTTCACTTACCTCAGTCTTTGAAACTGGATTACTAGTACTCATAGGTGCCTAGACAATGCAAATATAATATTTTTGTGGAGACAGATAATGTCATTCTAGGCGTCAAATTGTTTCTATAAACAAAGCAAATATAACATTGGACACACAACTAAAAAAAAAAGTAGACACACAAGAAGACATGATAACATGTACTGAAACTAACACAAACAACAGGCAATTGAAACATACACATAGAAACCTAGAAAGTAAAAGGATCTGATATGGACTGTAAATAACAACTGCTTAATATATCCAAAGAAATAAAAGGCAAAATGGAGAATTTTGTCAGATAACTAGAAACCATAAAAAAAAATTAAATGGGAATTTTAGAACCAAAAATAACAGTAACCAAAATTGAGAATTCAGTGTATGGGTTTAAAAGCAGAGTAGACATAGTTGAAGGGAGAATTAGTGAACTGGAAGATGGGTTATAAGAAAATAACCATACTAAAGAATGGGGAGATAAAAGGATAGAAAATCGTGAGAGAGAATAACGACAGTGAGGATACAGCAAGGAGTCTGTAATAAATGTAATCGGAGTCTCAGAAGCAAACCTAAGAGTGGGTCAGAAGCAATATTTGAAATGCAAAGGCTAATAACTTTCCAAAATTGATGGAAGATTCCAAAACATAGATTCATGAAAAACTACAGCCCCCAAACAGAATAAATAAATAGGACTCCATATTGAACAATGTCAAAACAAAAGCTGCCAGAGGGAAAAAATAAGATTCCCTTCAACAAAGCAGCAATTAGACGGACTACTGGGTTTTCTGTTTGTTTGTGTTAATGAAAACAATAAAGCCATAATACAGTGAAATGGTATCTTTAAAGGAATGAAATGAATTAAATGTCAACCTAGAATTTCATATCTGCCAAAATATTCTTCAGGAAGAAGTTAAAAGATTCCAGATAGAAGGTGGGAGATGCAGAAAGGAGTAGAAAAGCAAAGGAAACGGCAAATGTATATGTGAATCTAAATGAATATTGTTTAAAATAATGAAGTCTGTTGGATTTACAATGTGTTGAATTAAAATACATAATGATAATACTTTGTAAGTTATGAAGGGAAGGTAAGTGTTCTAAGGCTCTTGAGTTTTCTGCAAGAGGTGATAAAAGGAACAATATGAAAGTATCAGTACTTAGTGTTAGACTTGATAGAATGTATAATCTCTAGGGTAATTACGTAAAGAATGCTAAAAGAGTGTATAACTTCCCAACTAATAAAAAGGAAATGTGGATTTTTTTTTTTTAAATAAGCAATCTAAAAGAAGGTGGGGGGAGGGAGAGCATAGTAAGTGGGACAATTTGGAAGCACTTAGTAAGATGATAGGTCCATACCCAAATATCTCAATACTTACATTAAATGTAAATGAATCGAATGCTCTAAGAAATAGGCGTATATTGTCAGCCAAGATATAAAAATAAAACTTGATTATATGTTCTCTAAGAGACCAATAAGGATGCAGAAAAAAAGAAAATAATAGTATGGGGGGGAAATATAACATGCAAACAATAACCAAAAAGAACGTTGGTGTTTCTCTATTCTATCAGATAAAGAACACTGCAAGGCAAAAAGTTTTACTAGAGATAAATAGAGGCACTAAAGAATAATGATACGACAATTCTATATTTGTATGTACCTAATAGGAGCTTAAAAAACTTGCAAAATTTTAAAGAAAAATAGACAAATGCAAAATCATTGTAGGAGATTTTCATATCTTTGTGTAACAGAAAACATACACACACTCACTCAGTAATGACCTAGAACAGTGCTTCTCAAACTTCACATGCAAAGCAATGATCTGGAGAACATCTTGGAATACAGAATCCTGGGCCCAGTTCCCAAAGGTTCTAATTCAAACGGTCTGCAAGGGGGCCTGACAATTTGCAGCTACCAGGTAATGCCAATGCTGATGGTTCCAGGACCACACTTTGAGTAGCGCAAATATAAAACATTTGAACACGATGATTAGCAAACGACCTAATGAACATATATAGAACACTATAGCCAACAAATGCAGAATATGTGTTCTTTTGAAGCAGTTGCAGAGCACTTTGAAAATTAACTATATTCTGGGTCATAAAGCACCTCTCAATAAATTTAAAATAATTCCAAACACAATTTCTGACTACAGTGGAATTAAACTTAAAATTAGTAACAAAATGATTACTATAAAAGTCCCGTGTATTTGAAAATAAAAGCAATATGTTTCTTAATAACTCATAGGTAAACCACAATGGAAATTGGAAAATATTTTAACTGAATGATAATGAAAATACGACCTATCAAAACTCAAGGGATGCAGCTAAAGCCATGCATAGAAGGAAATGTATAGCTTTACATATATTAAACATACATGTATGTATGCGTATGTGTGTATATACACACGTAAAGAGAGAGGAAGAGAGTGGCGGGAGAGGAAGAGAGTGGTGGAGAGGAGCAAATCATCCATCCCAAGGTGTTATAAAGGGCAATAAATTCAACCAAAACAAGTGGTAGGAGAGTCTAAAGAGAAGTACAGAAATTAATGAAATTTTAAATATACTGTAGAGCTCAACAAAAGCAAAAGTTTTTTTTAAGTCTCCCTTCTTATATTCTTTGCAAATATTTCTTAATATACCTCTTCAGATATTCATTCTGAACCATATTGTATTCACTACCTTTGTTTTTTGGGTTTTTGTTTGTTTGTTTGTTTTAACTATTTGTGCTTGTTTTATCCATAAAATGGGGGGAGGTGGACGCTATCTCATTGGATTATTATGAAGATTTAATGATGTAATATATGTGAAGTGCTTAGAATAGTGCTTGGTACTTAAGAAGCCCCATATAAATGTTTACAACTATTGTTATTACAAGAGGACACAGGTGGTCATGGACAGAATGAGGAGGAGGGTAAAATTGGATTTGGGAGGTTGAAGGGACTGGCTTGTGGGAATGTAGTGCTTGTTGGGCACTCTAAATATGTCTGGGATGGATGATCTGGCCAGAGATGAGAGAAAAGGTAGAGTAATCGGCAGAGCACGCCAACAGCCTGGGCCTGTGACTTGCCCTAGCAGGGCTCAGCGCCCAGGAGTGGAAGGGGCTAAAAGAACTAATGGATTACCCCCACTTGGACCTTGTCAGGTGACTGAGTTGAATCAAGAGAGAAAAATTCTAAAGGATTATAGTTTCCTTTTCTCTGTCTTGATTTCCTAAAGTTAGATATTTAGATCATTGCCCTGCACATACTCCAGATTTTTTTAACCCAAACTAAGTTTTGTTACTTGTGTTCCATTGAGGCAGTGATACTATCGTTTCATATCACTTATTTTGAGAAATTGGGACCTTAACTCTAGATGACTACATTCAGATGGTACAGAAAAGTCACTCAGATTCCACTCCACCACTGTTAAGTCACAGTGTGACCTTGAGCAAATTATTTAACCTGAAGTCTCCAATTTTTGACCTGTAAAATTAGGAGAATGATAATTTTTTTCAGAGATTTGAAGGCTAAATGAGATCATGTATGTAGAATGCCTAGTACAGAGCCTGGCATATCAGTACTCAATAATGCTAATTTGTCACCCGTTTCACCAGAGTTTTTTGCTGGGTATGTTGTGCAGACAGAGCCTTGTAAAGGTTTCAAAAGAAAGAGGGAACAGAGGCTCTGCCCTCCAGCAAACTAGTATGCTAACAGCCCCCTAGGTTTTCACAGGCTCCACAAAACTGAGAGCCAGAAGGGGCAAGGAAGGGTATGGTGAGTGGGGTTGTGTCTATTCTTAGTCTCTGAATAGACCTACTCTTGGTGTATTCTTTATTCTAAAAATGTATGTGATTCATTTTTAGTGGGAATTATGTATGTTGAAAGGGTAGTACACCTTTTGAGGACAGATATTCCCATTTTAAATAAACTCAGTGAAATTTTCTGGATTTTAAAAAAGAAAACTGTGGTTTGTATTTGGTAGGGAACGGTGTTTGAATAAATAAGGGTTTCCGTGAAACAAGAGGCTTGACTAAAAGACACTGAATAAATTTTGATGTTTTCAGTTATAGGAATTAGATTTACATGACACTTATCTGGACAAAAAAATCTGCTCCCTGATTGTTTATTAAGGAGTGCTCTTGAGTTTTAGTTCTGGGATGCTGAGGTGCCTGGGAAATGGCTGCGTCTTTCAGTGCAGCTGATGGGAGGCAGCTCCATGGTCGTGCTGTCAGTGTTTCAAAATCTGTCAGAGGCTTTCCATGGAGCCTATGAAGGAACCTATTCAGTTGTACACCTAGCACATTTTTATTTTTTTAAATGAGAGAATTTTAAAGAAAAAAGGCTGTAACTGAAAACATCATCTGAGGTCATTTAGAACCACCCCTCAGTACATGTTTTAGGGAGATGAATGGTGTCATCTGTTTTGTATGTACTGTGGCCGCGAGGCTGACGTTTTATATACTTTTGCAGATGAGTCGCTTTGTGAATGTCACAAGCAGTTATCAGTCTATCACGCATAGTGTAGAAAGGGCAAAGCCAAACTGTAAGGGTGTCAGGACATTATGGCAATAAAATTTTTCACAGCCTCAAAAAAAAAAAAAAATACAGTACTTGACAAGTGAATCTGTTTTAAATTATTTCAAATACTATGGAAACTGAATTTCTATTTGTTCAGTTCTCCCACTAGAAGTGGGTTGTGTTTCAAAAGTTGGTTTTCAAGTCAGTTGTTAGGAATTTGGAACTTAGTTTCTAAACAAAAAAATGGTTTGGACTTTTGGGCTCGCTCACATTTTAACCATAAAAGAGCCGAAATATTTTGCACTGAAAAGGTAGAATATACTTTGTAGCCCTAGCCATTTAATAAATGGAAAAGAAATAAAATTGAGTAAATAATTTTTAAATTTTTTTATTGAGAGTATTGATTTAAAACAGTCTCTCTCTTCCACCCCTCATTCAAGTGGAATCACATAATAGGGATGAAACATATTGATTAGAGAGAAACTATTTATTAGAGGTAAAATTGTTTACCATGTAAATATGCTACATGTTCCATTATACACAACTTGGCATTTCAACATTTCATAATCTGTTGCATTTAATTAGGCACAGTACATAAAGTATGCATCACAAGTAAACACGGGAAACACAATGGCATATTTTTCTAAGATTTGTGCTTCATAAATTTTTAGTTTGCTAATCTCAATAATGATGTTTTCATGTCAGCTGCTTCTTTTCCAAACAAGTGATGATCCTCTCCCTAATGTACTTGACGCAAGGAAGCAAAACTAAGGCTGAACTCTGAAGTTCTGCACTCTGCCTCTTGAAGATTAAGTCTTTAAGTACTAATTTTTCTCTTTTATTTAACATTGTTATTGAAATGATAAGTAATTGTAGTGATAGATTTTGAAATGTAAGGTGCAGCTAATGCTAATTAATTAATAAGCTGGCTTTCAGTGACTGTAGAGACATTGTAGATGGTTTAGCTTTTTAATTTGAACATGGAATTTTTTCTTACATGCAAAGCAATCTGGGAAATTTTAATGGCTTGAGATTTACAAAGTGTGTGATTTGAATTATTTGAAGAATCCTTCGAGCTGCCGATGCCGTCTTCCAGACAGAACGCAGAAATGGAATTGTTGATCCCTGTAGCTGCGTGGGCCCGCACCGGGCCTGGCACTTTTAAAGACTGTTAAATAGCTTTTGATTGTTTTAAAAAGCAGCTTGGTTACTTTTGCTTTGAAAAATACGTTTTTCTAATTTAAAAAATGCCAATATTTGCTTATCTGAAATCAATTTGGATATACTTGAAAACATACAGAAAAACAGAAAAATAGGAATTAACTTATAAACCCATTCTAAAAGATAATTATTGGTACGTGTGTCCTAGCACTTTTTTCCTGTGCATATGTATACATGTGACGTGTTTATATGTGTGCATGTGCACACCTATGTATGTCTATGTGTGAGTATTTTTACAAAAAGAACCCCACAAATTTTATGCTGTATGCAAAAAAAAAAAAAAAAAGCCTTTTCCTCCTTCTTATATTATGACTATTTCCCCAGGTCAATATTCTTCGTCTACATGATTTTTAGTCAGTGATCATATTCCCTTATACTGATGTGCTAAAAATGAATCTTTTCCTTTTTTTGACGATTAAGTGTAGGACTGCAGCAAATCTCTGCACATGTATCTCTAAATATTTCCTCAAAATAAGTTCTCAGTAGTGCTGATTCAGAGGCTATGTACATATTTGCTGGTTTGTTCTCCAGGAAAGTTACACTAAATAATAAGTAAACTATAGGTTTATTTGTTTAATAAGAATTTTTTTGATTTCCTAAAGCTGATAAATATGTTCTTTGTCCAGCTCCAAAAGGTCGTTGTGGTACAAAGAAGTGGTTGCCTGCCTGAGCCCTGTTGTTATAGCTGAAGGTCTTTACCAGGCACACCCCATTCAAGGGGCTCCCAGCTGTACTCACACAAAGAAGTTCAAATGCAGTCAGATTAGCCTGCTCACTTAAGACAGCAGTCTGGACCTAGGGAATATTGTTCCACAAAGTAATTGAAGATTTTCCAAAGGGAACTAGGGCATGCCTGCTTCTAGGGTTGTCACTGGCCATCTTTCCTTATGTGTATATGTACTCCTTCCTAAAATCTGTGTGCCTTGGAAAGCTGCTATGATAGAAGCATGTGTGGATTGCCTTTTTCCCTCCTCCCCTTTCCCACTTGGCCTTTCCCATTCTATAAAAAGAATATTCCCACCCAATACAATGGCCCTAGTGTCCTGGAGTATGAGACCTTCTCCAGTGCCTAACAAGGGATTATGTGAAATATTGGTGATAAAAAAAACCTCCTTCAATCAGCATTTTATAACCCTACACTCCTCTGATTAAGAAATGCATATGTGAGGAAACCTTACTTTTGGTGGTCAAAATAAGATTTTATGTATCAAAGTAAGTATTTACTTTGATCGATGTTAGACTAATTTAGCTTAATCCAGATGATATATTAAACATGTAGATGTGGGGTGGCCAGTTAGCTCAGTTGGTTAGAGTGTGGTGCTGATAACACTAAGGTTGCCAGTTTGATCCCCTGTGGGGCCACTGTGAGCTGCACCCCCTAAAAAATCCCATGTACAGTCTTGTAATTATAGGAAATAAAAATAATTTTAAATTTTCAATTTCCACATATTTCTATTGTATAACATAAAAGTATATTGCATTAAGATAATACGGGAGGGAGACGAAATGGAAATACTCTTCCAAGAACAAAAAAATAGCGCACAAATTTTTTGATTGTTAAAGAAAAGCGAATTTATGTATTTTTAAAATGGATAGTGGATATCAAATTGCTTTGCTATTTATATTTGGTTGGATACATTTTAAAGAATAATGTTACCATTTTTTAAAATGTCAACATTTATGACAAACTGAAATAACATTGTTTACAACTACATAAACTTATAATGAAAAATTGTAGATGCCAACTTTAAAAATGTGCAAAGGAGGAAAAATATGTGTGAGTGGGTACCTGATTTTTCAAAATTTCCTCAGGGAATATTCCAGCAAAAAGTGTGCAGACCACTGACATGGGCCAGGTACCTGGGTAGGAAGGCTGCATCACCTGGCCTCAGGTGGCCTCGCTGGAACTATTGCCCACTGTACTTCCCAGAAATCTCAGGCTTGATCTCAGTCTCCCGTCCACTTAGCTGGAACTTACTCATCCCAGGGTGGGTGTGGGAGGTATAACCTGCAGAGCCCCCCCTTCAGGCTTCTGCTTGCGTGGGACACTCCCCTGTCCTGTGCCTTAGCCAGAGCCTTCCCTTCCTTCAGGTGCCTTTACCTGCTCATCCCCCTAACTCCCCCCTCCTCTCACTGCTCCCTCATTCTCTCCAGTAGGTCACTTGTTAGTCCTCTTCCACTCAGATGTCACCTCTTCCAGAAACAGCCCTTGATTCTCCTTTCCTTTTTTCCTTTAGAATGGTTTCTCCTTCCTCTTTCATTACAAAAGAGGGGTTCAGAGGTTAAGAAGGGAAAAGGGAGCTAAGTTAGAGAGCAGAGTAAGTCTCTGGGATCAGGGAGAGGGAGGCAGCAGTTTATGTTTTTGGCTTGTTTGTGTCAACAGAGCTTCTAGAGGTTTGTACCTCTGAAATGAGTCTCAATAAAAAAATGCTATTGAATTGAATTGAAGCTGAGGTGTCCAGTTCAAGTTCCACCTTCCCTTGGAAATCTCTGTGTTCCCAGACCTGCTGGGACTTCTCTTCCTCCAAATTCTTGCTGCACTTAGACTCTGTACTACACACCTCGGTGTATGATCGTCATTGTCCTGCCGTTTTCCCTAATTATTTGTGTGTCTCGCATTGCTTTCATAATCAGATTGTAAATTTGAGGCAGGTTAATTTGAGGTACATGTTCATTTTTTCATCTCCCCATGGCACCTAGTACAGTACAGCAGGTCCTCGAATGACATCATTTTGTTCATTTTGTCATTTCATTGTTACATTGAGATACCATAGGAATTTAACTCTTGTTTATATCAATGGGCCTATGGTAAAATCGGTTTCATTTTATATGTCATTTCCCTTAAAGTCACAGACCTTAAGTGAGGCCTTACAGTATTGACCATAACAGATGCTCAGTAAACATATCCGAGTTGATTATAAAAAAGGAAAAAGTTGCTGGGGAGTCCTGAGGTTGAAATCTGGGTCCATCACACTTTGCTCTAGATTTTGGGCAGCTAGTATGTGGTCTGGATCTCATTTCTTCATTGATAAAACTTGGGTGGTAGTAATAGCTCATAGTTATTAGGTAATCACTGTGTGCCAAAATCGTTAACACACCCAACAATTCTACGAGGAAGACATTACTATTATTACTCTCATTTGTATATGAGAGGAGACATTAAAGTAACCTGCCCAAGTTGCTCATAGTAATTGGCATTGTGGATTTGAAACTGAACCCTGAGTCCCAAGCACTCACCTGTTATGTGGTACTGCCCACTTCTGGCTTATCTACCTGAGAGTCGAAGATTCTGAGTGAGTGGAAGGTTCTGAGTACCTTTTTGAAGGAGGTGAAAAACAAATAAGCAATATAGAAATTGGATTTAGTTATATTATTTGGAAAAGAGTTTTACTCTTCCCTCCTTTACTAAGATACAATTGCCACATAACATTGTGGCCATTGTAAGGTGTACAGCTGTATTGATTTGATACACTTATAATTGCAAAATGATGACCACCACAGTATTATCTACCTCCATCTAGTCACAGTTACCATTTCTTTGTTGTGCTCAGAACATTTAAGAGCTACTCTCAGTAACATTCAAGTATATGATACAGTATTAGCTATAGTCACCCTACTGTACATGAGATTCCCAAATTTATTAATTTTATAACTGGCTATTTGTACCCTTTGACCAATATCTCCCCATTTCCCCAACCTCCCCACCTCCCCACCTTTTTTGCTCTGTTTTTCTAGTTTGTCTCTTTTCGATTCTACGTATAAAAACATTCTGCATTTTAAAAACAATTGGCACTCTGCAACTGGATGGAGTTGGAGGAAATGCATGGCTGAGGGAGACCAGGAGCCTTTCCAGTCACCCTTGGCCTTGCAGAAGGGCTCCAGAAAATTAGCAGCCTGCAGAATGTTCACTCCTCGTTCCCCTGATCGCCAAACACTCGCAGTCTGGGAGCTGATAGCAGTGAACGTCACAGAAGGAAGAGAGTGCTTGTATTTTTATTCTCGTTTTTAATTGATCTTAAAATTCTTGCCTGGTCCTTCGCCTTTTGCACAGTCCAGAGTCATGAATCCTTGATACGTGGCTCAAAAGAGAAGCACAGGGCAGTGTATTCCCTTTCTCTCTACCAATTTCCTGCCTGTGTTTCTATTCTGGGACCAATGTACAGGCCATTCCAGTTCAGAGATGGAGCCAGCTCTGCTCCACTTAGCGCCCCTGTGAACAGCCTGGCTCTTCCGAGATCACTGTGTGTGGGGGGGCCACATGTGAGCATAGCTTTGGGTGCTTCCTACCCGGTGAGGGTAGGGATCCTCTTGTAACTAATTGTATCCATCTATTTGTGAAAGGTGGGGGGAAACAATTTCCTGGACTTAGGTGTCGATTTATACATTAATTGCGTTGATCTCAGTTGCAGCAGTATGGTCTTAATAGCTCTATTGCTGCAATGCCCAAATCTGTGATATCAGAATGTGACGTGCATATTTTAATTTGAGAAATAGTTTAACATTTTTAGATATTCATTTAGATGTGGTTATGCAGGTTAAACATAACGTATGATCACTGCTTCTTTCATTGCTTCCAATTAAACCTTGCTTGTTAGTTTAACCTCTAGGTAATCCCATCAAACAATTGATGTCAAGGAAACACTGCCCACAGTAGCTTCGGATGAGTGGCCATTAATTTTAATTGCCTTGATATTAAAGATTAAGAAGTATTGGGACTAGCAGAATAGAAACGATCTGATGTCAAGCAAATCCACTTGCTAAAGCTTCCCCAGGCTGCTGGTGATATTAAAATTTTACTGTGAGAATTAAATAAACCTTTATTAGTGATGACTGTTGTTTGATTGGTCCAGGGGTATGCATAAACACAGGATTCTTACATATCTAGAGATGAGACCTTCGATGGTACAGAGATTCCTCAATTATGAAACTGTTAATAAAGCTGTAATCTGATTTTCCAGGCTAGGTTTCATTAATGTATGATAGCTTCTCTGATTGTCAAGGTAATATTAACTACAAAGTATGGAATCCAACAGAGAATTGTTTAGAAGAAGAGAATTCTAAGATGGGCCTTTGTTGCTAAATTCAGAGTTGGGGAATTTTCATTAATTATGCTTAAGAAATGCCAAATTCCCTCTCAACCAGGAATATCTCTCTTTGCACTATAGATATATTCAATATTTAACTCTTTCAAAGGCCTGACAGTCTTATTCAGACAAGCTAGAGTAGTATTATATGACGAAGGAGCTTTTTTTGAACCACCTCTCTAGGTCTGCGTCGTGAGCCGAGAATGTGCTCGTTAAAGGTGAGGTGGGGTCTAAGAGAACTTGCTTTAACAAGCATATCCGAACAGACAGATACCTTTAGGGCCCTGTTCCAATCTTGATTTAGAACTTCTGCTTTTAGAGCCATGGAATCGCGGTGTGGGAATGAATCCTAGTGGCCACGGAGCTGACTCCTCCTGGTGCACAAGCCCCTCCCCGAACTCCATCCTCTCAGGCCCCACATTAGCATTGCCTCCGCCTTCACCCTCTCTGATCTTCACAGAGCTGTGGCCAAATTCTGCCTATTCCCCCTCCACCCCTACCTACCTACCACTCTGCCTGGCTCAGGCCCTCATTGTTCCTCATCTGAGTACTCTCCTAACTCTTTCTCTCATTCCCACAATTGTCAAACATCTGGAGCTCAGAAAAAGGAGGGCAGAGAAAGCCAGTGGTAGGGTGCCGTCAGCCCCTCAGGGCTGTTGAGAGCCTCGGGATGTTGGAACCAAAACCAATGAGTGGAAATGAAAGGGAACTAGATCTTACTTCCAAATAAAGAACTGCGTGTCCATTAGAACTATTTAGTGGTGGAATCAGGGACTTTGTGAGGTGATGGGTACCACATTTCTGGAGGTACAGATACCCTGAACCCAGAGAAAATAGAAAAGGAGGCACATGACTAGAGGGCACATGAGTTCCGCTATAGACCTATTGAATGGGAGGTTATGGCAGAACATTTCTATGGAAATGTCTTAAAAGTTGAGAACTGAAATTCTTCGTAGAAGTTAGGGATAGAGGTGGAAATCTGGAGTCATCCACACAGAGACAATGATTGAAATCATTAGTATGGATAAGATTGCTCAAGGAGAAGGAGAGAAGAGGGCCAAGAGCTGAGTCTTGGAGAAGACACACTTACACACCCTGGTGTGCCAGGGGAGGAGAGGCAGGAGCACGATACCATAGAAACCCTGCAAAGCAAGTGCGTGAAACAGAAAGGGCTGGTCATTCCCAGTACCCAGCACTACTGAGAGGTCAAATGGGGGAGAAAAGGCCTTTGGATTTGGGACTTGTGTGATGCCTGTTGTAACTCCCCTCAGCCAACTACCCAGCCCTTGAGCTTGTCAAGATTAAATGAGAAAATGTATGCAAAGGGCTCTGCATAATGCTCGGCAGGCACTTAGAAGATGCTCACTCGTTAGATGACAGTAGTAATAACCACCACTATTTGACATGAAAGAAGGAAGGGTTATCTTCCTTCAGGGGAAAGAAATGATGGTGGAACAGAAACACTAGGGAGTCCTGCTCTGTAGCCTACTTCCTTCCTGGTGAGTCGTAGCTTGTTTCTGTCTGATGAACCTATGCTCATGGTGGCTGCGTGGGTCTTCCGTGAGTGTGCCTCCATGTGGATGTGTGCACAGTGAGTCCCCAGGTGGCGACACCATGTGGGCAGTGGCAAGGCCACCGTTGTCGTCCTCATGTGTCTCCCTTGCCAGGGCTCTCTGGCTTCTTTCAGAAGGATGAGTGCCATGGGTTGAAGAAAGAGAGTTCTATTTCCAAAGCAATTAAAGGTTTGGCAAAGATCGTTAACAAGGGTGCCCACCGGTATAAATTGGGTTGGAGGGCTCATCCACTCCTTTGTCCTCAGGGTAGAACAGTGACCCACCCAGCCTGATACCACAGCAGTGTGTGCCTTTGACATATTATTAAGAAATTATTGGTCAGTCTTGGGCTAAAGTATTGCTGTCAATGAAATGTGATGAAATCTGCCTTTGATGAGATCCTCTTTAGAAATCTCTCCCATTTGCACTGGCTGACATCATGAGTAGTTTGCAAAAGAAATGAGTATAGTCCACTGGATAAAATCAGAGCCGTGCCTCTGTATTTGCATTTGACATGACTGGAATTATTGGAGTTTTCAAGTTATAACCTTCTCACGTGTTAACTGGCAGAGCGTGAGCAGCCATCTTGGCAGCCATACAGTATCTTCTAAGGCAGGAGACAAAGGGATTTTTCATCCATTATTAATTGATGTTACTCTTCAGCAGAACAAATATGATTCTACTACACAGCTGCCAAAATTGTTCCAGACACAAAAAGAATAAGTCATTCTTTCTCAAGTATTTCTTATTATTTACCTAACTTAACAAATGATTCTTTTAGCTTTCAGCTATTTTTGAGGGGACTGATCACTTATATACTAATTGGTATGCACAAATTGAATATTTTTTTAGAACAGTACTTGCAGCCATTTTAGTGGTGCTGTGGCTAATTCCAAGAAGCTGCATCTTTCCAAGAGTATTAAGAGGTTTGCCAAAAATGAAAGTAAATCCCTAAAACCATTACACATTATCCACAGGATGTGATGGGATCCCCTCGGTGCCCAGCAGTTATTGGAAGTTTGACTTTCCTCCCCCCACTCCACCCCCCTTGGACCTCTCTTCCCCTTCACTGATTGATGTCCATGTGATTTGTAGGTATCCAACTGGTTTGGCAACAAACGAATCAGGTACAAGAAGAATATCGGCAAGTTTCAGGAAGAAGCCAACCTGTACGCTGCAAAGACAGCCGTGACAGCAGCACACGCAGTAGCCGCAGCCGTGCAGAACAACCAGACCAATTCGCCCACCACGCCAAATTCTGGTGCGTACTGGACACCCACTCCCTGCTCGGCCCCGGCAACCTTGTGCCACAAAGCCCTGTCCCACAGGCCAGGAAACAAGAGCCATACTGGGGACACAGTGGGTTTAGAAAGAAACAGTTACATTAAAATACAGGCTTGTTCTTGGGATGACTGAATGACTGGGTGGCCAGAGCCTGTAAACCCACTGTGTGTAGTGAGTTCCACTCGCTACTGGTAGCTTCTGGAACTTTCACACTTTGTAGTGGTTTTGAATTCAACAATTAGGCAGAGTACTATCAGTAATGATCATCTTAACTATGTTGTTTCCTATATCATTTTAAAGTCAGCAGTGGTCTGTCAAAGGATGGGATAGCAGAAGTGGGACATTTACCTGTTGCCGTATGCAGTGAAACTAGAATGTGGGGTTAAGTACAATAGTGCTTCCTAGCTAAGGCGGCCATAGACGCCAGTCACGCTCCCTCTAGCATTTCTTCAGCACCTGTGCTCGTGTGGAGGGTTAGTAGGTGAGGGGGATGGTACTTGATGCATGGATGCAGTATCTTGGTTCCTCATACAGTACATTTTGGGCAAATTTTATGTGACATTTGTGATGAAGTTAGAAACATCTTAAAATCACAGGGAACTTGAGCAACAATGAAAGACATGCCGCTAGTCCAAACAGATAGACTTGAGAAGCAATTCAAGGAGTTTTCTAAGGAGATCTTTTAATAAATATTTAACAGTGCAGAAAGTGAGAGGGCATTTTGTTTGTTTTGTTGTCCCCGCACCCCAACCCGCCCCGCCCCGGTTCTTTTTAATGGAACATGAAAACAGATGAAAGGAAAGTTAGGTAGAATGTATAACTCAAAATGAACTCCAGAAAAATGTTTCTTCTCTGGGTAACTAACTGTCCACCATGACACTGAATGATGGTGAAGAACTCATTTCATGACCAAACCCTGGAGATAAAGGAAAACAAGGGGATGGTTCCAGGCCAGCTACTGGGCATTTTTCTGTTTAGTTTGATTTCCTGTTTTTTATTGGAGCTTTCCCACGGGTAGGACTTTCCTACATGTCACCTGAATCCCAGGACCCAGCTGTGGGGAGTTATTCTCTGTCCTCTGAGACCTGGAAATCGCCATGTTGGGTGCCACCTTTGCCTCTGTACCTTTTCTCCTGTCCCTGCCTCGAGGTCTTTGAGGATTGTGTGTCCAGCTCTCTGTTATTCAGCTACTTAACTCTTTCCCTTCCAGGTTCTTCTGGTTCTTTTAACCTCCCAAATTCTGGGGACATGTTCATGAACATGCAGAGTCTGAATGGGGATTCTTACCAAGGGTCCCAAGTCGGAGCCAATGTGCAGTCACAGGTAGGAGAAACGCCCCAACCGGGGCCTTTCGAGCAGGGTAGGGTTTGGGCTCAAAACTCCTTACTCTCACCCCATGGATGTGGTCTGCACTTCCGTGCAGAACCTGGGCTGGGTGCTTCCAAACGTGACCCATCTGCCCCACCATTTAATTTAATGAGAAGTCAAGTGGACAGTGACTTTTGATGATTCAAACCTGATGAACTTTGTGAATGCATTCGGCTCTGGCTTGAGCTCATGGAGAGGGGTTGGGTGCATCTTACTTTTGTAACAAAATAGAACAGAATTGTGTGTGCCATTGTGTGTATGGCTTAAAAACACATTACTCTGTTTCATTTCTGTATTATTTAAAGTCCGAATATAAAAACCTGAGTTCTTAAAGTATATTCCAGGTTCGACAGTTTTCTTGTTCTCTTAATTGAGAACTACTTGTTCTTATGCACATAGGGGTGTGTGTGTGTGTGTGTGAGAGAGAGAGAGAGAGAGAGATCTAGCAATCCAGCATACATATTTATAAGTAGTTTTCACCCACGGCCACCACCACACATATTTGGTTGATATCGATGGAAAGTTTACATTGCCATGAAGATGTTATTGTTTGACTGGCATAAAAAAACAAAGATGTGTAAGTTTAAATATGCAAAGAATTGTTGAAATTCTGCCAGTCACGTTTGATTGATAAATTTCTCTTTCATTGAAGATGCTAAACCCTCGTGGCACACATAATTCAAATTGTTTCCTTTTGTAAGTGACGATATTTAAATAGATTTGTGATGATGAATTTTGTTTCTTCTCACTTTTAGGTGGATACCCTCCGTCATGTTATCAATCAGACGGGAGGCTACAGTGATGGCCTTGGAGGAAATTCACTGTACAGTCCACATAATTTAAATGTGAGTACTCTGGGGAACCAGATTTGAAGAGCTGTAGGAGCAGCGTCAGGTAAACAGTGACTTATAAATAAATTATTGGCCATTTGACTTGGCTTCTCATCTTGTTGGCAGGTGGCGAAGGCAGCATCTTTACTACACTTTTATTTGCTTAACTTAAACACTTGATGTTACCTAGATGCCCTTAGAAATCCTGACAATGCCCTGGGTGGCTGGTGTCATCAAGAGGGACGTAAGCACCAGCCCATTAAGATGCCATCTCCTACTGGCCGTGCTGTGTTTCCAGGGAGATGGTAAAGAACAGGTCATTTATCTTAGAATCAAGCAGCAGGAAAAATTCCCAAACACGGCTCAAGTGAAGGTGTCAACTTTGGAGGGCCCCGGACAGATCAACAAACCAGGCTAGACAAAGAATTCCGCGTGTAAGAGCAGTGTGTTGTTGGCAGAGTGGGATACAAAGCATGTTCAGTATGTTTAGTGGCCTCTCAACTTTTAATTATGGGGGAAATAATTTCAACTTTTGTGACCAGTTCACCAAAACTTTACTTTTTCCCGCATCCTGACATGGATGGAAAATGGCAAAAAGCTCTTGAAAGGGAGCCGAGGGAATTGGGTCCAAGGTGGATCTGGGTGGAGTGGTGGAAAGAATCTGGGATTCCAGACTTAGGGGGGAAATGAAGTGCCCAATATGTGGTACTAGAGTCCGGAAGAAAATGGACAAAATCCTCCCTTTGTAGGGCCTTGGCTTGCTGTGAGAGTAAATATTAATGATTTAAAAAGTGATTGAGGACGTTCAATTGTAAAGGGGAAAAAGGACCATTAAATACTCAAATCTTTTACATTTGAAATGTCAAATCTTTCTTTTTGGGTTTATAAATAACTCATAATAACCCACAACAAACCATATAAAAAGCCTTTTAGTTGCATTTCTCCTTTTTCATTTAAGTGTTTTGAAATGCTTCAGAGAATGCACGATATCCTTATCAACATGATAAAATATGAAACTGTGATTGCCTGCAGCATTTTACAGACATGAATTCCATCTTCACTGATGAGGCTTGATAAGGCGCTGTTGTATAATACAGTGCATAATCTCAAACCACCAGAGTAAGGATTAATTTATTTTGAAAAAAAGAATGCTTGCTGACAACCTCTCCTCCAGCTGCCACACTGGGTAAAAATATTGTACATTTGTTGTTTATAAATTTGGATAAAAGAGGAATGATGTTTATTTCAAATGGAATATCTTTAGACTTGTATCTGCATAAGAGGTTTTCTTTTTCTAAGTAGATTTTCATACCTGAGGGTGAAAACATCTTCCCTTTTAGATAGAGAAGAGGATTTCTTAGAATCCACACAAACACACATAAGCATGTCCCTGTCCACCCTGCACAACCAAGGCTTTGAGAATACACTGCCATCACTTTCTATTTTTTCCTCACCTGAATTTGATATGCCTCAAGTCTGGAAAATCCTTTTCCCTTTGGCTCTGGTCACCTCTGTGGGGTTGTTTGGTCGCCACCCCCTTTCTCTGTGATCCTAGAGGGAGGCAGGGTGCTTTATATGCAGAACTTTGCAGTCAGTCAGAAGCAGGGAGTTCTCTCAGAACAGCGATCAGGGGAGAAGGAAAAGTGCCTAACGCAAGGCTCATCCGGCAGCTGTATTCAGGCTGAGCGGGGAATCTAGAGAGTTCTCAATAGCCTAGTGACACAGACCTAAAAGATGTTTTGGGCACACTCACAGAAGTTGCAGACGGATGTGAGGGAGGCATGGGGCCGGGGGACCTTATGACCCACCTGCCATGGGTGTCGGAGGGCTGGGTCTGGAGGCAGCGCAGCAGCAGGCCAGTCTGTGCCGCAGGCACCGGGTGTCAGCCTGCTCACCCTCACCTTCTCTCCAGAAAGTTCCTCCCCGTCACTTCCATTCAGTGTTCCCCAACTCACAAGCCCAGCACCTCCCTCTTCTTGACTGACATAAAAATATGTAGCGACAAGCTGTCTGCCACAGCAGAAATCTGATCAGACATTGATTTCAGCAATTGCCTCTATAGGGCAAGACACAAGGCAAATTTGTTTCTGAGTACTGTTATTGCCGGTGCAGGGCTGAGGCAGGAAGGGCCAGCGGCCTGTGAAAAGCGGTAGCAACATCCCAAATAGGAGTTCCAGTTAGAGATAATTGGAATACAGATTTGAATAGTGTGTGCTCCTGCACAATTCATGCATTTTCATTCCAGAAGATCCTATTTGGAGGGAAATTCTGGCCTTCATTTTCCAAGGGTTATAGCAGCTGGCTGTCAGGCGTGTATGGAAAAAGGGCGGCAGGCTCTTCGCTATGGAAACGAGGATTAAGCCCGACTGAAGTTTATACTTCGTAGAGCCCAGGGTCTTGCCTAGGTGTTTCCTTGAGCTTCTCCACTGCTCCCTTCTTAAAAGATTTCTCTTCATGTCACTTTATCTTTACCAGCAAATCAGAGGCCGAGCTTCGTGCCAGCTTGAGACAAACTGAAGCCTTCCTTCAGCAGGCTGATTTATTGACAAGTCTTTACTTGGTGGGATGGATTTGTTTTACATGCATTTAATCCCACTTTAACACATGCTTCAAAGTCCTGCCAAAGTTGGTTTAGAAAATACATTTTGCTAATGCATCTTTGCTCTCATGTTGTCATCTGGGTGTTTTAAATTGGGGAGTAGAATTAATATGTAGACATGCACCCGTTGAACTGTGTTTCTCCTTTCAGGCTAATGGAGGCTGGCAGGACGCAACAACTCCATCTTCTGTGACTTCTCCTACAGAAGGCCCAGGAAGTGTGCACTCTGATACCTCTAACTAATCTCTGGCAACACTTTTCCCTGAGCTGACATGCCTTGATAAGTGCATTCAGAGCAATAGGAGGAAAAGGAAAGCGTTTTTGTAGCCCACCATCTACAGCTTTACTGTAAAACCTTGTCTTATTAGAGAACTTGGTAAATGTTTTTTAAGGAATCATAATCATTTGTATTTATACTTAAAAACACACAATGTTAAAAAAGCACTTTATCCAATTAGGCCAAGATTTAACATTGTTGACAGTCCTGTAGCTATTTTATCATAATTTATTATCAATATTTTACATTAATGGTTTCACAGTTGCCAATTACTTGGCCTTAAGGGTAAAAAGTACAATATATGCTAAACCTCAATCGTTAAGCAGATGCAAAGATTCACCTCACCTAAATTGAACTTCTTTTGCATATTTCCATTGCAGACTTTGATTTTCTTTCATTTCGCTAATGGAGTTGGAATAAAGGAGGTGTTTGGCTATCTCTGTTAGTGATGGTTGTGTTTAAGAATCTTCCTCGTCACATTGTGTTGCGATCGCTTATGTTATAATTAGATCAGAGACTGGTAGCATCTTTTCTCTCTCTGAAAGCACCAGTGCCCAGAGTCTGCTCGGTAATTAAATTATGGATCCAGATTTGTTCTGGGAGATGAAGATACTTGCTGCTGATAGAGGTGAACGCGAGATCCGTTGGGGGTTTTACGGTGTGTGCTGGGTGCTGCACAGACTTGTCAAGGTTTGCTACGTCCTCTGGGCATTGACAAAGGCCCTGCTCTCTGGAGTGTTGTATATAGTGTAGCAAAAGAGTATTTATACATCTCACCAATCAAAACACAGCTTTATTACCTCATGCGAACTCATACAAACCAATAGAATTTCAACATGTTCTGTAGCTTAGAGTGCTCACTTACTACCTCTGAACAATACTCACGCTGTAGTTTGTCTCTTTCTTATCTTTTTGCATCTTGTAATTAACTCTTTGTTTCCCTTCATAAAATGTAATGTACATTGTAATCTTTTAAAAGAAAAATCAGGGTTGCATTTGCAACTTTTAAAAAACCGAGAGTGGAAACATTGGGTCTTAACACAGGATCAGTAAAACTGTTGTAAATACTGAGCAAACATTTTGAATGTTCTTCATCTTGTTACTAATCCATGCATAAAAAAAAAGAAAAAAAAAAGCGGCGACTAATTGTGATGCATTCAGATTTCAGTATTCAGTACTGTATATTTCACCCTGTGTAATGGGGCCCCCCTCTCCTTTCTTTTTGTATTGTATGCGATTCTGAAACTGATTGAGTCATGAAAATAATTTGTGGCGGTGATTCTAATGTATTAAAAACGTTTCGTGTTCCTTTCTAACTGGATTACACCCTGGATTGAAAAAGTCTTCCTCGTGGTAGTTATATGTAGTTTCAAACATGAATAAACTTTTTGCTTTCATGATTAAATGTTGATGAAATTTCTTACTCCATCACGTGAGCCAGCCAGTGCAGGCCAAGGAGTGAGCCCATCCAGAGGCAGGCCTGGGCACGGCAGTGTGTGGCCTGTGAGAGACGGACTTTGAGATGACGGTGAGGCTGGGTGTTGCGGGAACAGCCCTACCACCCGACAGCTCAGTGCAGACTCCTGGCTGGCTGCTGTACTGCCGGCCCAGGTCCTCACTTGATTCTCGTGCTCTAAGAGCACCTCAAGGAAAATATCCCCATTTTCATAGATTAGGAAACTAAAATTCATAAAAATTAAGTGAATGCCACAAGGTCGCAGACCTAGGACAACAAAGGGCAATGCTTTGAACCCGGGTCTTTCTGTCCTTGGAGCTCACACCCCTGACCTAATGATGCATCTGGCACTTCGTTGTAATTCTTTTTAAATTACCAGTCTTATCACATTCCCTTTCATAACTTCTGTAAGAAACCAGAAAAGAACAAGCAAAAGTTGGTCTGAAAAGAGTGAGCCTCAGATGCCATGAAAAAGGACCAAAAAAATCCACAACTTCTCTTAAAACTTTGAACTTATAAAATGTAAGGCCAAGTAGAAATTCGTTAACTAGATTAAACATTGTTTTTGTTTTAGTCACACATGGTTAGAAATTCCATATATTTACATACACGACTGTCGCTAATACCTAAATCTTTATAATAAGTCAGTGGCAGGTAATAGGCCTGTTTACTATATCAAGGAAATTGACTCACAGGAAATCAGATTAATGTTAATCAGTTGCAGCCAATTGTCTATGATAAATACAACTGTTTTACTATTTCAGTTGGTAGAGCCAGGCAAAACAAGGTCTAGGGCCACCATTCCCATTAATCTTGAGGCAGTTATACTATGAGAGTAAACTTTATAAAATAGATTGCCCTCCAAAGCTGTCCTCCGTCACGCGGGCTCTCAGCCTGCCTGCAGGAATCTCTCCCATGGCTAAGTAGTTATTTGCATGATTCGATTAGCTTATGGGTCAGCCTTTCTTATTTTTGAACAGAAAACAGTCTCTATGCTATGTGGTTTTGCAAAAATATCCTGTGGAAACCTGACACACATGCACACACAAATACATCTTTAAAGTACAGAAACATCCTAAGAACCATCTCAGGGTTTATCTCGGGACCGTCTGTTGAGAGAAACATACCAGTGTTTGTTGGAGATTTACACCTTGATTCCTACAAGGGCTGCTAGCCCGTGAGGGAAGTGTGAGTCTAAAGCTTTATTCCAGGGAGGCCGAAATAAAAATCGCGATTCCTTTCCTATGTGCTAGTTTAGAAGGCATTTGCTTGTGTTTTCTCTCTGGTGAAGCCAGGGAGGGCAGAAACATCTTCATAAATAAGGAAATTGGGGCACGGCAGGGGACCCTAAGTTCTTCAGTCACACCAAATCGGGTGAAATGTGTTGATTTGATAGATTTTTCACCAGGTACCTTTTCTGGTTCAAGCAATGGGTTAGGGGCTAATCCCAGATATGAATGAAATCAGGCCCCAGCCCTTGAGAGGCTAAGATTCTGGGTCTAGTCCTAGCTAAGGAAGCGAATGCTCCTTGGGGGTGTTGGAAAGGCTGGTGGGTTTCTGAACCCCAAGATAGAGAAGTGAGGGCCCCACAAGCCATTCTCAAGGTCAAAGAAGATAATAGGAAACTACCTGAGACACCCAATCACAAGCTAAGGGGCCTCTCCATACATACAAGGGCACACGTGTGCTCACGAGAACACCTGTATGTTCCCAAGTGCCTGAGCAGGTCCTTACACTGGACAGGTACCAGTCGTCCACATGGAGGTACATGAACAGTGTGGAAACCTCTCAGTGGACCAGGGGGCCTTGCGAACGAGGTGAGCACTTGTCTTTAGCCCTGAGCTGGGCAGTGGCCTTGTGCCATCCCCCAGCCAGAAGTAGGGATGGCAGGGGTGGTGATCTAGAGCGGACCCCGTCCTGTGTGGGAAAAGTGACATGGGGATCAATCTCCCAGATGGGGTGGTCTTTGGGGTGTAATACATGTGTTGTGCCATGAGAAAGGGACCTTCCCTAGGCTGACAGCGACAGTTTATTGAGCATCTCTGTGGACTGGCCCTCAGGCACGTTCTGTACGTTATTTAATGCACATGGAGCCCCAGGTAACCAGTGCCATTATTAACCCATTTTCAAATGGGGAATCTGAGGCTCAAAGAAGTGACACCACCTGCCCATGATCTCCCACAGCGGGGAATTTGTCCTGTGAAGGCCCCATGTGACGCCTTCCAGCAGCCACTTGTAGTGGGATGGATAAAGAAGCTCCTGGGAACTGCGCCATCTAGCCTCCAGCGTGAGGTCCCTTCAGGGGTGAGGTGACCAGGGAACTCACCCCCCTACTCCCACCCCTTAGAGCTTGCAGCTCTCCCGCCTATGCCTCTGCTTCCTGGGCCACCTGAGCATGTGTACCCTGTGGTGTGTACAGGACGTGTGTCACAGACTGTGGTTCCATCTGTGTCTGGATCACAAGGTTGGGGACGAGGGCAGGAAGAGCCATGTACTCAGCCGGGCTGGGCCTGGTACCCTAACTAATGGAGGCAAACAGATCTGGAGGGTAGCTGTTGTGATGCCTGAGAAATACTGCGTGCAGGGCCTGGGCACGCGCCAACATGTACTTTATTTCAGGCAGAGTGCCTCCTGTGTCCCTCTGGGTGCCTTTCCAAGTCCCACGTTCTGTGCCCACACAGCCCACTCTGGGTGTGCGCAGATCTCACCCCCAGGCATGGGTTTGAATCCTGGCTCTGCCTCCTACCAGCTGTGTGACCTTGGGCCCTCGAGTGACTTAACCTCCCTGGGCCTCAATTTCCTCATTCCCTCTTCTGGGAACATCCCTCTGTCCCCGTCTGTCCTTTAAGGCTGAGCCCAGACCATGTGTCCTCCGATGGAATCAGACCCTCCTTTTCCCTCGTGCAGCAAAAACTGGGCTACAGGGCAGACAAGCAGAGACCTGGAGGAGAAGGAGGGTGGGGGTGTGCCACAGGGAGGGATGGACCAGGCCACGGAAAAGCCTGTGCGAAGACCGGGGGCGTGGTGAGCAGAACGTCGGAGCTGCCGGTGTGGATGCTCGCTCGGTTCTCTCTCCAAACCCTCACAGCAGCCTCATGAGGAGGCTCTATTATTATCTCTACTTCACAAAGGAGGAAACTGAAGCCACTTGGCCAAGTGCAAGTCTGGGTGTGTCTGCAGCCCAAACCCACATTCTTAACCCTCTGTGCCTGGCTGTCTTGTCAAAGTGTCTCCTTCTTGTCATGCTGGGCAGACTCCCTATTGGTGAACCTGAGGTGGGAACTGAGCAGAGAAGGGGACAGATGCCAGCCTTCCCCCATCAGACCCATTGGCTCCTCTCCCCAACAGCCTGGGACCCAGGGACACCCATAGGAAGGCTGCTGTATCCACAGGCGCTTCAGGCCAATGAACCGGTAGCAACTTGTCTCTGCTGGGCCTGGAGACCCAACCCCAGGACCGTAAGCCTGACCACCCTCAGCCCTGGTGACTCAACTGTTACAGATTCAGCCCATGTGCACAGCTGGGCCCTCCCTGCCAAATGCACTGCAGGGGCCACACCCATGGCCACCACAGAGATGAAACAGTTGTGCAGGGGTTAAGTGTGGCCCGATGGCTGGGGAGGCCCCATGGCTTTAGTGCACGTGAATGTGGGCTCCTGAGTGCTTCCTTGGGCAAGTCATGTAACCTCCCTGTGCCTAGTGTCCTTAGCTGTCAAGCACCGCCTCCAGCATTGTAGGGGGATCAAGCAAGTTGGTACAGGTAAAGTGCCCTGCAGGTAACAGCGGCCCAGCTCAGCTGCTTTTCTTACCTATTCGTCCACGACTTGCCCTGTACTGATGCTATTCCAGCTTCTGTCCCACTTCACTCACTGTTGATAAAACCCAGCTCTTTGTCGCTCAGGTGATTTAATCTCCTTCAAAGCAGCATGATGCGGTGTGAAGAGCTCTGACACTGGAGTAAAGTTCTGCCACTCACCAGCTGTGTGTGACCTTGGGCATGCCACCACCTCTCTCTGTGGCCTCAATTTCCACAGCTGTAAAATGGGAACTTTGTTTCTCCCTTCCTCACAGGGTGTCATAAAGATTAAGTGAGCTGATATACGGGTATGGTGCCTGGCCTGTGGGATGGGTGGGTTCTCTTCTTATTGTTAATTGTTACACTTGTCCCAGATCAGAGATGGACACCCAGTCTCTGGCCCCTCTGGCTGGAATGATTACTTCTTGTCAGCAGAGGGGTGAGCCAGGCTGTGTCAGCTGCCCAGTGAGGGCCCTGGGAGTGGCTCAGCCTATTCAATCCACCTACTCCAGCCCTCCAGGCTAGACTGAGGCTTCGGCCTCACCTCTCACCACCATCTAAAGAGATAATAAAAGGCTGATTCTTTTTTCTTGGTAAAATTTCAGCAGAAAGTGTACGCATCATTAAATATGGAAATCCAGAATTTTATTAGCAATCTGCTAGATCTGAACTGACGCCAATTAAACAAAAAAGATATCATTTATAAAAAGGCAGAGTTCAACTTGTATTAAATATGAAATGCAATTTTCTCCTGGTTTTGATTTATTACTGGTGGTCCATTGTTCAAAGAAGCATGTTATATTTCAATAGAGAAATATTGTTTATTCATTAATATTTTAAAACGGGCTTATTGCTGTGCATGGCTCTCACCGAATGAAACTTATGATTTAAAACATGAATTAATAAACACATTTGAAAGTGTTAGACGAGATCACAACCTCTCATTTTTCATTTTCCTGAGAGCATATTAAATTTTTATAATTCTGCATCTACAGTTTTTTCTTTTAAATAAAGATGCAGATTCCGAATTACTCTGCTAATTTCAGGTAACCAGGAGCGAAAAGCAATATCGTGGGGACCCGTGTCGGGATCACAGAATCCCCAAGAAGATGCTCAGGTTTATTTTTGTAATATTCATAAATCAAAATAAATGAGCTTTGTGCGGGAGGCAGCATTCGTGTACGTGAGGATGCTGGCTGGAGCGGGCCGTGCATTGGGAATGTGTTTTCAGGTGGGTTTAATGTGTCAGTGTTCACAGGCTCATGCGTGTGGGATTGTGTGTGTATCCACCCAAATACATTCATGTCAGCCTAGATGCTTGAGTGCGTGCAATCTGAATGCATCTCAGTTGTTTGGTTCCACGTTCAACCATTATTGACTGAGCATCTACTATGTGCCAGGCGTCCTGCTGGTTACCAAGGATGAGCTGGCTACAGGGTGCCCTCCCTGCCCTTCTCCTTCCTCATAGCTGCTTTAGTGATCTCTCCACCAGGGAATCTTGAGTTTCCCACAGTTCTTCCAACACCAGAAATGATGCCTTCTATGTGGTGAGCTCTTGGGAAATATCTGTTGATGTGCCGGTAGACCGGAACTTAGAAAAGGGAGAGGTCTTTATGAGCTGGAGGTAGGGGAGAGTTTCTGCAAAGATGAGTTGAATTAAGCTGGGAGAGAGATACAGCTGGATGGTGGGCCATAGGGGAAGTGGAAGTCCAGTCAAGGCAAGAGAGAGGGGTGCTTCCTGAGGACAGGAAGTAACTCCCCCCACCCCAGTGCAGCACCCTGACAGCTCACTCCCTGCCCAGCCCCTATGGAGTTCAGTTCGCTGCAGCCTCCCAGACACCCTGTGGGATGAGCCCTGTCAGGGCCCATTTTATAGAGGAGGAAGCAGAGGTCTAAGAGGGAAGAGACCTGCCTTTGGATCTAGGTCTGAGGTCCACACCTTTTCTAAAGGGGCCAGAAAGAGGAAGTTTGCATAATACACCGCTGTGTGCGTGGGGAGGCGGGTATCTGAGGGAGCCTTGGGGAAGGCCCCTACAGACGGAAGAACCCTTGGTGGTATAGAATCCAACCCTCCCCCCAGAGCGCTGGCTCAGGAAGGGACCTGGGAGGTGAACGCACCTAGCCTGGCCTGGGGGAAGTGAAGACACACAGGGCCCCCTCGAGCTGCTCAGCTTCCTCTGGAACACTCAAGCAAGAGTTTCTCCAGAGTGGACCTGCTGGTGTTGAACTTCAGTGCTGCTCTTGAACTTCGCTAGAGATGGCCAGATTGTTTCCTAAAGTGGTTGTACTGATTTCAACGTCCACATACTTGTCAATATGTGGCATTTAAAAAAATTTTTTTTCCAACCTCATGGTTAGATGATGACATATCAAAGTGATTTTAATTTGAATTTCCATGATTACTAATGAGGTTGAGTGTCTTTTCACCTGTTTATTGATTATTTGAGTTTTCTCTTCAATGAAGCACTTGTTGAAGCCCTTTACCCATTTTTGTATGTTGTTTCATATTGATCTATAGGGTGTTTTAATGAACAGTAGTACAATACTTAATACTTAAGCAAAGCTTTTGTCTTCTTTTTTGGTTACTGCTTTTTGTGTATGGTGTGAGGTTGGGGTCTAAGTGACCCAACACCATTAAGTGAAGTGGAAAGTTCATCTTTTCCCCAACGATTGACAATGTCATTTGTGTTACGCTTCAAGTGTGGACACGTGGCTATAGAGCTGTCTATCTCTGTGCCAACAGCATACTTGCTTAACTGCTAGAGCTTTAGAGTTGGTCTTGATATTTGATAAAGAAATTCCTCTTGCCTTGTTCTTCTTCAGGAATATTTTGGCCATTCTTGGCCCTTTATATTTCTGTGTAAGTTTTAGACTCAGTACATGAAGTGCCATAAAAAAATTCTGTTGTGATTTTGATGCGGATCACATCAGGAGAATTGATATCTTCAAAATATTGAGTCTTTTAATCCATGAACAAGATCTCTTCACTGATTTCTAGATTCTCTAATGTCTTTCAATAATGTTCTATAATTTTCTCCATCAAAATCTTCAAGCTCCCTCTCATTGTATCAGGTCCCTCCATACATATTAAAACTGCAGGTTTCTCTTTGTCTAAACTTTCTCCATCTGAGCCTTTGGCAACAATGTGTCCCAAGAGGCGAGGCACTGCCCTGTGAGAAGCGAGGTCCTCTCTCTGGAACTGTGAAGTCAGGTAACCCTCTCTACCTTTCTCCCCCCTCCCTCCCTTTCTCTCCCTCTCTTCCTTCTTTCCTTTCTTCTTCCTCCTGGCTTTACAAATATATATATATAATTTGAAATTAAATTTTTGGAGTAGTTTTATAGCAAAATGGAGCAGAAAGTACATAGGGTCCCCATATACCCCTGGCCCCAACACATGCACCTCTCCACGACTGATATCTTGCATCATAGTGGTACTTGTGTTGAAATGAACAAACCTACATGGACACGTCATTGTCACTCAAAGTCCACAGTTTACATTAGAGGTCACTCTTGGTGACAACCTTCTATGGGCTTGGACAAATGTGTGATGACATGTATCTATCATCAGTGTATCACAGGGATTGTTCTCACTGCCCTAAAAAGTCCTCTGGCCTCTGCCTCTTCGTCCCTCCCTCTTCCCACCCCTGCAACCACAGATTCTTTTACTGTCTCCATAGTTTTGCCTTTTCCAGAATATCATATCATTGGGATCATATAGTATTTAGCCTTTTCAGGTTGGCCTCTTTCCCTTAGTGATATGCATTTAGGTTCCTCTGTGTCTTTTTATGGTTTGGTACCTCATTTCTTCTTAGCACTGAATAATATCCCATTGTCTGGATGTACCAAGTTATCCATTCACCTACCAAAGGACATCTTGGTTGTTTCCAAGTTTTGGCAATTTTGAATAAAGCTGCTATAAACATCTATGTGCAAGTTTTGGTTGGGATGTAAGTTTTCAGCTCCTTTGGGTAAATACCAAGGATGGTGTTTGCTGGATCATACGGTAAGAGCATGTTTAGTTTTGTAAGAAACTGCCAAACTGTCTTCCAGAATGAAGCCATTTTACACTCCTACCAGCAATGGATGAGAGTTCCTGTTGCTCCACAGCCTCATCTGATGGAGTCGGTTTTCTGAATTTTGGCCCTTTGATTAAGTGTGTAGTGACATCTCATTGTTGTTTTAATTTGCAATTTCTTAACGACATATGATGTAGACCATCTTTTACGTATTTGCTATCTGTATATCTCCTTTGGTGCAGTGTCTGTTCAGGTCTTCTGCCCACTTTTTAATCAGATCGATCATTTTTTTATTGTTGAATTTTAAGGGATTTTGTTTTTGTTTTTTGTATATTTTGGAAAATTGTCCTTTACCAGATGTGTCATCTGCAAATATTTTCCCCAGTCTGTGGCTTGCCTTTTCATTTTTTTGATATTGTCTTTCACAGAGCAGTTTTTCATTTTAATGAAGTCCAGCTTATCGATATTTGTTCTATGGATCATGCCTTTGGTCTTATACCTGAAAAAAACCGTAGAGGTTTCTGCTCATGTGTTTCTACTCTGGTGAGTTGTAATTCTTTGTATTTGCCTGTCTGTCTCTTCAATTTGGGGAGCAGTGATTTGCCCTAAGACCTCACTTCTCTGACAGATCTAAGAAGAGTTGTTGATTTTTCAGTTTGTTCAGCTTTTCAGTTGTTGTTACTGTTTCCCCAAACATAAGACCTAGCCAGACAATTAGCTCTAATGCATCTTTTGGAGCAAAAATTAATATAAGACCCGGTCTATAGTATAGTATAGTATAGTATATCATATTACGTAAGACCCGGTCTTATAGTAAAATAAGGCCGAGTCTTATATTAATTTTTGCTCCAAAAGACGCATTAGAGCTGATTGTCTGGCCAGGTCTTATTTTTGGGGAAACACAGTAGGATGAAGTGACAATTTCTAAGCTATTTACACGCCAGACCAGAAACCAGAAGTCCCTCCTGGCTTTCTTGTTTTCCATTACACACACACACACACACACACACACACACACACACACCCTCACTCACTCCTCATTCTAAACATACTATTTTCCTACTGTCCTTTTTTTTTCTTTTTTTGGGGGGGGGGGGTAAAGAAGTCCACCTGATGCCTCTCCGTTTTCTTCCTAGACACAACCTTTGGATTTGGTAACATTGCACTCCATGGCAGGGGTGTGTCCACATTTAACTAATCTCCTACTGATGACATTTATGTTAGTAGTTTATGGCTCTTACCTACAATGCTCCATAAACATCCTTGAACAGAAATCACTGTGGATACATTTGATCGTTGCCACAGGATAAATTTGTAAAAGGAGACTTGCTCAGTCAGAAGGTGTATGTGTTAAAAATTTTGGAACACCCTCATCTCCCCTCAAAGGCCATCCCACTCTTCACTGTCTCTTTCCAGCAGCGAGGTCAGGCGGAGGTGGGGCTGTGCGAGCCTTGAGCCCCCAGACTGTCCCACGGGCTCAGCTCAAAACATTTCTCGTCACTGCAGCACCTTGGCCCAAATTAGCGACCATATTTTGCAGGGTCCTCCTGGGCCTCAGCTTGACCTAGATGGGAGTATCTGGATGTTTGATTTGCTGGGAAAGTCTGGGAAATTTCCCTCTAATAACAAGAAGAGAAACAACAACTGCCAGTTGACCCAGTGATGATTTCTTATGGCAGGACCTGGGCTAAGTCCTTGGTGAATGTCATCTCCTCTGGACTTATTAGCCCCATTTTGCAGATGAGAAAACTGCTCAGAGAAAGGCAGCTTCTTGCCTAAGCTCCTGCAGCCAGGATCAATCCTGGTGTGCCCAACCCTAAGCTGGCAAGCCTAACCGCCCCACCATTACATCTTCTCTGAGCCAGTGTGGCAAGGGGTCAAGGATATGGACCTTGTTTCCCTCACAGGGTGGTGAGGACCAGAGAAATGAGAGGGAGCCTTTGGAACCTTAAGATGCATATGAATGTATCCACGGTCAGTGTCATGGACAGGCCTGAGACCAGTGTTCAAGCTCCGCCTGGGGTTTTTTGCTTTAACCTACAAGATGCCCAGAGTGGGTGGTCCAGGGCTGGATGGTGGCTCAGTAACTGTTGGCTGCATGAAGGGGGATTTCTAATGCAGCCTGTGGTGCTCTCCCAGGAAACCAGGTTGCCCCTCATGTCACGGCAGCTGGTGATGGGTGTGCCAGGCCAGGCGGTGGCCATGGGATATATGGGAGAGCTTGGCCTTTGGAGTCCAGCACCCACACAGTAATCTGGGCGCCCTTCCCCTGTCTGAGCCGCAGCTTTCCCGTCTATAACATGGGGATGGTTCCTCACAGGGCTATGTGAAGACTGGATGAGGTCTTGCTTATGTGTTGCTGAACCTAGGGTCTTGCATGCAGTAGGTGCTCATTAATCAGTGCTCTTGATTCAGAGTGGCCAGGACACCCAATCCAGGCACCTGCTTTGGGTTTGTTGCCACAGGAGGAGTTTTGCTCCCATGTCTTGTCCAAACAGACAGATAAGCCGGCTGCTGTTCAGAGTCCTCAGGCCGTCCCCCCAATCACAACAGAACCTCAGGCCTCTTCCCACCTAGCAGGCTTCTCCCCACCCCTACTCTGCCTGCCTGGCCCACTGGCACCTGCTCCAGTTCAAACAGTTGCTTAATTCACACATTATAACAAAATTAGAGTTTTGAAGCATTCAGCGATGAATACAAGATAGAATAAGGACTCCCAGAATATTGTCACCCAGCCCTTGGCTAGTGACAAAAGCAGAATAGATGTCCGATGCTCTAACAATACCTGGCATCCTGCCCCTGTGAGCACTGGGCCTCTTTACTAAGCCCACAAGTGTGCTATGTCGTGGGCACGTCCCTGCGTTCACCATGACCTGTGTGTGTTCCTGAGCGGTGTCCCTTGGACCTGTTACACTGCATTGCGCTGGCGTCAGGTGAGGGTGTTCAGTGGTGTTTTGTCTGGGCGTGGCTCTGTGTGGCTGTGCCCCCTCCCCCGCCCCAGGAGCAGCTGGATCACCTGTTCACAGGCCCTTGGTTGGTCTGCCCTGCCTGGTCGCCCATAACCCCCCCACCCCCAACCCGTCTGCATCTTCATGGCGGCCAGTGGGTTCATTCCTTTGTCTCGCTCCTTCTGTCTTTTCACTTCCCTGTTTTGGCCTTCCCATCTCACCACTGCCCTTGAACCCTCACTGGGCACCAGAGGAAAAGGCAAGGTGTCCCCTGCATTTATTGAAAACTCTCCTTCCAGTCTCGAAAAATTACAGAAATATGGTTTCAATGTTCCCTTTAAATTCTGGATCAAGAAAGAATGTGAGGCCACACATATTTTTCTGTCAGGGTGTCATTTTCTCTAGAGTTTGTGGCCTGGGCAGGTCATTAGGAGGGAAGTTTGCTGACAGGTCACTTGCAGAATGAGCTCATGTCCTCACGGAAGGGTGGGAGTAGGGTGGCTGGGCATGAAGGGATTGAGGGAGAAATGGGCCCTAGTATTGGGACAACTAAGGCCCAGAGAGGCCAAGTAAGTGGGACAGTAAATAGTGTGTCAAGGACTTGAACCCAATGGCAGGACGGAACATGTGAACGTGGCCTCCCCCCAAGCCCCAGCCCAGGACACATCCACAATCACGGTGTTAACGGAGCTACACATTCCTGGGGTCTCCCACCTGCAGGACTGAGCTCGTCCCCTGGAGAGCGGCTTAAATTCTGTAGCACTCCAGGGATCAGGAATTCTATTCTTGCCATTTTATGGATCAGGAAACTGAGGCTCAGAGCAGCTATGTAGCTTATTCACTCTGCCCACGCCTGGGTTGCAGGGGTCAGAGAGCAGAGCCCTGGAGCCCCATCAAGTGGTGGATGAACTTTGTGCTCCAGTGACCCCCCACCCCATGGGGCCTTCCTCATGTCCACATAGGAGGACGGTTCTGGAGCCGGGCTCTGAGTCCAGTGGGGGAAGCTGCAGGGTGAAGTTTCCCTGGGATCAAACCTGGCAGGGGTGGGGGGATTCTGGGTCTGGCTCTGTCCTGCCAGTGGTTCCCTGCATGGCTTCATGCAGGCCCTGGCCCTCTGCAGGCCTCAGTGGGGGCTGAGCAGGAAGGTCGCCTCCTCCCGAGGGCGATGGGAGCCACAGAGGGTGTAAGCAGGAGAGTGGCATGGTCAGGAAGACTTGGGCAGATGTGGGGAGAATGAACCAGAGGAGGTGGGAATGGAGGGTGGGAGACCTCCTTGGTCCGGGAGAGAAATGATTAGGTCTGAATCAGGCAGTGGCGGCAAGGAGGGCGAACAGGAGACGTGTGGTGGTGACACAGGGTCTCAGGTCTCAGGCTTGGCTGCGTGTTGGCTCTCCTGGAAATTCTGATCCAATTGGTCTGGGGTGAAGCCTGGGCACTGACATTACAAAGCTCCCCTGGTGATTCCAACACTCAGCCCAGGCGAGGGCCTGGGCATGAACTAGGGTGATAGCCTGATCCGGGTCTAGGTGGGAACCCCTGGGGGCCAGACCCTAGGTCTGGGGCCCAGTGGTGCTGCTTTCTGCCTCCTGCCCAGGTCAGGGTAGTTTCTGGGACTTGGGACAGATGGAGGCTTTGATGGAGATGGAGGTGAATAAGACCGACGGGCAAAGTGACCTCTCATCCAGGAGTGTCTGTGGATGAGACAGAGAAGTGGCAGTGTGGGGGCTCTGCAGCAAATGTGGCTTGTGTGGCCACTGCCGTGGACAAGGAGAGCTGGTCCAGGCTTTCGGTGACGTGAGGGGCCTGTAGCTGAGTCGAGGCCTGAACCAGACCCAAGGGCTGGGAGCAAGGTGTGGGGGCTGTCTGCTGCCCTGGACTACGTCCCTCCTGGCCACCTGTGCCCAAATCAGCTGGAGCAGCTTTCCAGGCTTCTGTGTGTGGGGACAGGGTGATGGTAACGGACATTCCCTCTATGAAGTGGAACTGTTACGTTACTTCTGCCCAGAGCATGTCCTGCAGCTGACCCCCCCCCCCGCCCCCCCAGTCTTGCATGCTGCAGACAGATGGGTTTTGCTGAGAGACAATGTCAAGTGTGCAGAGTGTTGGAGAGAAGAACTATCTCTCCGTAGGCTGGACTCTGGCTCAAGGAGGCTGGGCCTTCATCGCGGGAGTTTTCACCAAGAGCCCACAGACTTTCTCGACTTCAGATTTACAAATTGAAAATCATTAATAATTCTAACCAGGCGGTGATAAATCTGAGATCTCTCTCGATGAACCCGGACAGCATTTCATAAATCAAAAAGATTACTTAGGAATTTTTTAAAATCTGACGTCAAAATGTCATGGTTACTAATGGTTTCGGTAGATCTCGTGTGGTGATATATCATTTATCTACGCTACATCTCAGATGTGACACGGGGGGCAGAAATGGGATGTCTTTTAATATCGTGAATACATTTCAGCCCATAATAAAGGTATTAACAACTTCTTGGTGTGATTTCTTCCAGAGCTGGAGGACTGATTTAATGCCATTGTGACGGTGGCTCCATCCCCTCACTCCCCAAACTTTCCAGCACCGAGACTGGGAGGCCCCAGGAAATTCTCAAGAGGCTGAGAATTTTAAGAGCCTCCAGCCCAGTGGGTGACAAGTTGGGTCACTCAAAGCCAGCTCCTGCTCACAGGGGTGAGACCCTAAGATACCCCTATAACCTATAAAAGGGTTAGGAGTCATCTAATTATAAGCAGCAGCAATTATAATTCCTATTAATTGAGCACTTATTATGCACTGATGTGCACTAAATGCCTGACATGTGTTAATTCACAGACTCTTAAGTGCAATCATTTCTCTATGGGCCCAAATCCAACACACTCTGCCCCACCCACCACCTCTCTGTCCCAGTCTCCCCCAGCTGGCTTTTCCAGCCACATGGGTCTCCTTCCTGCTCTTCAAATACCTGCTGGGGCTCCTGCCACAGGGCCTTTGCACCTGCTTTTCCCCTCTGTCTGAAACACTTCCTTGGGTGTCTGCATAGCTCCCTCACTTCCTTCACATTTTTGCTGGACCCATACCTCTTTGCTGAGGTCACCCTGACACTTTATTTAATTCTGTAACCTTCACCTCCCTTACCCTGCTCTCCTTTCCCTTTTGTTCCCACTGCACGTATCTAACATGGTCTATAGTTTATTCATCTCTTAGTTTATGTTCTATCTCCCCTGCTGAGATGTCAGCTCAATGAGGGCTGGGTCCTTTGTTCTGTTCACTGATGTGTTGAAAGCTCCTCAAAGTGGCCTGTGGTAGGCACTGCCCCCTCCTGACAGCTGCCTGTGGGCTGTCTGGAATGCTCACCTGACTCTCACTCCCTTGCTCAGAAGTCTTCCATGGCTCCCCAGTGTCTGCGGGAGAAAGGCTGGGCTCCTTAGCTGGGCTCTCAAGCCCCTGAGCGCCCCTCCAGCCTCATTTCCCACCACCTCACATGTGCTCCAAGTGGCCAGCTGGATCTCAGACCAGAAAACTCCCATCTTGGGGTTGAGATCAATCCAGGAGATGCACCCACCACTCCGGCGGCTCTCTCTGCAGCCATCCTGACCCCTCCCCACTCTGGCTTTACCACCCACTGGTGCCATGGGACCTGAAGTCATAGTGGAGCAGGGTAGGCACCCAGACATGCCACATGGCTGGGTCAGCTGGGGTATAGGTGAGAGTGAGCACTTTCCCCATCCTGGGAAAACATTTCTAGAGGCCCCCAGGTCAGAGCTAAAGGGGCAATTAGAGAATCTGATCCTCTCCTGGTACAGCTGGGAAGCCCAGGGCCCAGAGAGGGCAGGAAGGGCCCAGGGATGCACAGCAGTGCCTGGCTGAGCTAGGCTGGACTTTCTAACCTTCCTCACCTTCTACACGTGGTTCCCCCTACATGAGGCCACAGGGGAGGGTGAAATCCCAGCTCTGCCACTTACATGCTGTGTGACCGTGGCAAATCACTCACTCTCTCTGGGCCTCAGAGTTTTCTTATGTAACATCATATTTAAAATTCCTCCCACAAAGGGTTATTGTGAAGACAGTAAGAACAAAGCACTGTGCCTGGCGTGGAACAGAAACTCAGTCCAGGGTCATTTCCCTCCCAGGTGTGGGAGCCTCTCCAGGGCACAGATCCCAGAAGACTGGTCCTCCGTCCACAGCTGCCCATTCTTAGTAACGATGGTAATGGTGCTGGTGATAAGCAGCCCTGGCGCCAGCACCTGGAAGGCGTTATGGCATTGAAACCTCCCCACACGCCTGTGAGGTGTGAGGTTGAAACCTCGAACATCCCATTTCACAGAGGAGCAAATGGAGCCTGGGGAGACGAGGCAGCCTGGCCAAGGTCACTCGGCTGGGGAGCCTCAGAGGAAAGATGGGGACCCAGGTTTGTCCGGCCCTTGGGCCCACTCCCTCACACCCCTCCTCACCCAGGTGCCCTTTCCCCTCTGTGGACCCTGGCTGCTCCCACAGGATGCAGCCTTCTCCAGGCCCCTGGTGCTTTCCGAACCCTGCTTCCTTGGTCTCTGAGGGCAGCAGCCCTGGGGCAGTGCCCCACCCCACGCACAGGGGGTGCTCTGCCCACCGCAGGTCAGGCCCTGGACCTTCAGCCTCGACTGTTTTCTCTCACACTCCACATCCAAGCCACCAGGAAACCAAAATGTGTCACAATAAACTGCTTCTCCCGTCCCCCTCAGCTTCCACCCTGGCCTAAGCCCGTAGCTTCTCCCCTGGCTTATGTCAGAAGCCTTTTAAATGCATCCCCCTCCACTCTTCTTCATTCAGCAGCCAGAGTTTCCTTTGAGCCTGCTTTGGTCTCCCTCTGCTCACACCATCCATTGCCTCCCGTCACTGGGCGTAAAAGCCACAGCTTTTTATTTAGGTCTGTTCCCTCTCTGACTCTCCCCTCCCCTCCAGCCTCCTAGCCTCCTTGCGTTTGCACCTACTGTTCCCTCTTCCCAGAACTCCCTTCCCCCATATCAGCAGGACTCACTTCCTTCCCTCCTTGAGGTCACTCTCAGCATCCCAGGGAGGCCCACCTGGCTCCCTATTACCCCCTGCTCCCCCCACCCCGTGCCTGCAGCTCCCTCCCCAATTCCTACCCTGACCATCTGGCGCACTATACCCTTTTCATTTGTTAGGGTTAATGTTTGTCTTCCCATTAGAATGTTGTCTTTGGTCACTGCTGTACTCCCAGGGCCTGGAAGTGTGCCTGGCACGTAGCAGCTGCTCAGTAAATGTTTGCTTAATGAATGGAATTGTGAAATGAAGAAATGAGTGACTGAACAATTCTGCAAAAGCAGGGAGTCAGGTTTTCACAGTTCTCTCATCTCCATCCACTGCCCAGACTTTCGGGGCAGGTGAATATCATGAACTCCTGTTTTCCCTTCAAGCCCCTCACCTGTCCTGGCTCCCTCGTAGGTCCTGGACAAACGAGCAAAAAAGGGCAGCAGGACTCGGAGTCAGATGAATCTGGGTTTGAATTCTGGCTCTGCCTCTTTTGAGAACAGCTACCTGACCCTTGTGAGCCTCAGTTTCTTTATCTGTTAAATGGGATAATGATATTTATTAAACATTTTCTACGATCCAGTCTCTGTTCCTGCATCCCAAGTTGGTTAAAAGAATAATGTGAGGTAAGGACAGAAGCTCAAGGCAGACAAATGAGTGGGACTCAGGATGCTGAAGGACGGGAGTCCAGCCTAACCTTGGGTCTCCTGGTTCACCTCATTGTGCACACACAGCTTAATGAAGCCTTGCAGGTAAGGGGGCCAATCCGCCAGCCCACTGGCCTCCAGGGGGAGCTGGGGAAGTGCTGGCCTTAGTCTTGGTGCTGCTGTCTCAAGACCATGCATGTGCTCATAGAAAGGTGATTTTGTGCCACAGTCGCAGAGGGGCCTCCCACCCCCCTTCCCATTTCCCCCACCCCGGCTGCTCTGGCCCAGCTCTGGCCTCAGCAGCAGATGAGCCTGTCACATTCAGCGCTTTTATTTCACACAATTGCTTCTGCCTCCTGGAAGAGCTTCTCCTCGCAAATCAAATCCACCCCAGGCAGAGAGAGTGAAAATCAATGCCTGGTGGAAAGTTCCCCCACGGAAAACTAATTGGTTCTCCTGGAAAGTTCTTTGACCACAACAGGCTCTGGCATCCGCCTGGGCCCGCCCGTCTGTGTGCCCAGGCTCCAGGTTGGCTGAAAGGAAGGCAGAGAGGAGCAGAGCGGCGTCCCTGGGGTGGCTCACTGAGGGCCCAGGCGGGACCTGGGCACTGCCAGGGCTCTCCAAAGCTATGGAGAGAATGGTGACAGGGGGAGGCTTGGAGCCACAGACCCAGTTTCAAGTCCAGCTCCAACACTTCCTGCTGGCTGCCCCTGGGCAAGTCACTTTGCCTTTCGGAGCCTCAGTTTCCCCTTTTGGAAAATGGGGATATCAAGAGTGCTCACCCTACTGGATCATTGTAGGATTATAGATGATATGTGCATAGCATCTGGTAGATATTAAACTCTTAATTAACAAGTCTCAGCGTCCCCTCCAGAGCCTCTCTCTATCAGAGCAGAGGGCTGATCCCTCAGCTGTTTCTACCAATATTCATTTGTTGACTGTTTACTATGTGCCAGGAGCTGACTTGGTGTTATATGACTTAATCCTTTCAGCAGCCCATAAAATGCCTATTGCTAGCACTCCCGTTGTACAGATGAGGAAACTGAGGCTCTGAAAATTAGGGAAACTTGACCCTGGTCACACAGTCGGCAGTCGCCAACCCCAGGGGGGTCTGAGACCCGATCTGGGGCTCTTCCCACTACCTTAGGCCTCCCTGGGCACAAACCTTCCCAGAGGATCTCAAGCTGACTCCGTCACTGCGCTGGGCCCTGCCTGGCGACTCTAACCCTCCCTGAAGTGACATCTATATAAATATTGTTAATGGCCAGAACATAATGTTAAGTCAGGTTTTACTGGACTCCCTCATCCAGCCTGCGGATTTATGGCAATAGGATTTGAGGTAAATGTTTATTGGCCCCAGTGAGAGCCAGGCCTTCCTCTCCCCCGACTGCCGGTTCCCTGGGGCTGCCTGAAGGACCTTGGTCCACCTGTCGGGAGCACGCTGGGATAAATCTCGCTGAATGAAATATTTATTAATTTTGCTAACCAGTGTTGATCTCATAAATTACGCCGACTTTTTCATGAAACGGTTATTAACATCCGAGGCGCTGTGTTAATGGCTTATTGACCAAATATGGGATAATTAGGCCCAGGGAGCATGGCCTAGCTGATCTGCAAGAGGCCAATTTGGCCGGGATTACGCCAATGACCTATTTTATATCGCAGTTGGGGTTGTGGGGAGATTCTGGAGCCTGACCCTCTGAAAGCTGAGTTCTTAAGGGGGTTCCTGGCAGGGAGCCACTCTGGCCTCCTGCTCTCCGCCTGGCCCACGACTCCCTCAATGTGGCCAGGCTTGTTTCTCAGCAGGGAAAGGGGAGCACGGCCAGGCCACTCCCTCAGGGCCTCCATCCTGACCCCAGCTCTGGGAGCCGGTGTTGCCAGGGCAGAGGAGAAAACAGGCCTGGAGCGAAGATCACGTAGCCCATATCCCCATCTGCTCCTGCAGAAGCAGGAGACAGGAGGAGGCTGTCTGCTTTGAGAGCATGACCATTTCCTCCAGAGAGAAGGACAGCAGGGAGATGTGGGTCTCCCCAGGGCGCTGTGCATATGTGTGCATGGCTGTTCTCCTGCACTGGCTTGTACATACATGCTCAGTCATGCATGTGTGGCCTGGGTGTCTTCATTTGTCCACACGCATGTGACAGGGCCTCTGCGTGTAGCTCCATGTTTGCATGTGGGCCCTGCACGTATGTGTACAAGGTGATGCTTGAGGCCGGTTAGCTTTCCATTCACGACGGGGGTGGCCTCGGCACGCTGCCTCTCAGGGACCTCGCTTTCTGGGTGACCTGCTCATAGCTCCTTCCAGAGTCAACAGTGAAAACCACTTCCTCCCCTGCCACTCCCTGCTTCCCTCTGGCCCCCAATGAGAAGAAGGGGAAAGGTGTCTCAGAACCAGGGACGCTGTTATCAAATTCCACTCAGGCCACTTGCCCCCCTGAAGGGACAAAGCACTCATTTTAGGCAGGGCACTCATTGTTATACTGAATCGAACAGTAGTCAGGAACACAATGAGGGAATTGTGGATGTACCGGGCTGTGGCGCCTCAGGGTGGGTCCTGCCCGCCATGTTTGTTCCGCGGGACCCACCCCACCCCACCCCCACCCCCGGCCTCAGCTGACTGGGCCTTCGTGGGGCATCTAATCCCACTGGAGAAAACCCACTGTGGTTCTCTCCTGGGAATTTGGAGCAGGGCCAGATGGCAGGTGGTCTCTGCTGGTTGGCACACTGAGGATGTGAACACGCTGTGTCTCTGAGGAGTCACGTTCAGCTGGTGAACTTGGAGAAGCAGAGAGAAGCTTGGAGAAAGGGAGCGAGAGCTACAACTCACTTGGAAGAGCAGTGAAGGCAGTGCCCTGAGGCCCAGAGTCAGAGAAAGACTGCGGAGAAGTGGCCATCGAGTCCATCCCAGCCTTGCTTTCTCTGGGAACCGGTGCAGGGGCTTGGGTGTGAGCCCCCAAAAGGGTTCATCAAAGATAGTGGAGAAGAGCCTGCGCCTGGAGCCGTGGAGATGGTTCTGGGTGCCCTTGGGGTCTCTTGTCCAGAAGACAGAGGCTCCCAGTGCTGGAAGATGCGCTGTGGTGAGAACAAAGCCACTGCTGTCAGGCGGTCAGGCAGAGCACCCCCACCATGATGGGCTCTACAGAGCGCTGCCTGCCATGCAGGTTTGTGTTTTCTCTCTGTTAACAAAATCTTTAAACATTTTTAACGCTGAGTACTGAGAGTTGGGGGCCTGGTGTATATGGCCCCCAGCTATGAGGACAGCATGCCCCATTGGACTGTAAGTGTCGGTCTTATTTAAAGTTTTGTCCTAGTGCCTGGCAGTGAGCTTGCTGGATTAAGGAGTGAAGGGGTGAATGAATGAACAAAAGAACGAACAAATGAATGAATGAATGAATGAATGAATGAATGAATGAATGAATGAACGAACGAACATGTCATTTGGCCAGTCTTCCTCTAAAGCATCTCCACAGTTGTTGACTGTTGATCCTTTCTGCCTCTACCCTGGCTGAAGCCCTGGAGAGTCCTCCCCTTTTGAAAGGTTTTACTTTCCTCTTCCTGTGCTCACTGCCCACCCTCCTTGCAGACAGCGGCTGCAGTGAACCTCCCAGATGTGCATCAGGCAGCCCCCCTTGTCTATGGCCCTTCCCTGGATTTGCAGAACCCCAGCCTGCAGGCCTGGCTTGCTCTGGCCCGGGCCTCGCCCACACCTCCCTGGGCGCTCCCTCCAGCCTTCCCTGGGTTCCTCCCACAGGCTAACTTGTCTTCCTCTGCATCCCTGCTTCACTCCTTCCACAGCCCTCCCGTCTCAGGTTCAATGTCACCTCCTCTCTCCTAATTAGGTCTCCTGTATTTTTCTCTTCTTTCCCCTCCTGGCACGTAACTGCAATTTGCAATACTGGGACCACTGGTTATGATTGTTTTTTGTCTCCCTTACTAGCCTGCAAGCCCAGGACGGCCCGGCTGTCATGTTTGTCATCATATCCCAATGCCAGGCCCTCAAGGAGAGTTTGCTGAATGAATGAATGAATGAAGTGGTCCAAAGTCACCATACCACTAAGGGCAGTGCCGGGACCTGAACCCGGGACCTTCTCACCCTCGAGTCTTTGGGGCTACCACCTTCCCTGCTGTGTTCAATAGGTTGGTGCAAAAGTAACTGCAGTTTTTGCAATTTTTAAATCACAATTATTTTTCCAGCAACCTAATATTTTTATTGAGCACATGAACTGAGATAAGCATCTTTGGAGACATCTGGACTGGAGTGGCCCAGCTACTGGTTGCCTTTCCCGAGCCCTTCCCCTGTGAGGCAAGTGCTGACTGGTCAGGAGGCTTGGGTACCATCCAGAATGGAGGGCGCCAGGGCCGCCCTGTGCAGGCAGCCTTGGGGCCCTCGAACGTGGTGGCTGGAAGTGGAGCTGGCCAGTTCTGCCTGCTAGTCCAGTGCCTCCCCCCTCGCCTCCCAGGCTCTGCACAGCAGAGCTCGTCAGATAACCTGGATGGGTGGTCTGCCCCCCTGCGACTTCTCCCCAGGTTAGACAGCCCCATTTTCCTTGGCTCCTACAAGGCTGAGCTCAGGGAGGTGGATGATGCAAGGGCTCCAGGTTTCTGTGCTAGCTCTGCCACTTAGCCTAGAGCGAGGCCTTCACTGCCTGAGCCTCAGTTTTCTCCTCTCTAAACGGGCACAGTATTACCTCCCCCAGGCTGCTGGGGCGGGGCGATTAAATAATATAATTTACACAAAGTTCAGGACCGGGCCCAGCATGTGGTAGGTTTCCTGCACCTGCCAGCTCTGAATTAGCCAAGGCACCAGGCTCTGACTGGGTGCTGGAGGGTGGGACTAGCCCTCTTGTATCTTGAAATGGGTTTCAGTTTCCACGGGGAGGAAAACCGTCTGTAGCTTACCAGTGTTGCTCTGAGCAGTGGCGAGTTGTTCCCATTAGCCCAGGACAGGGCTTGTGTGTGACTAGTGCAGGCACAGTGTCCCCACTCTAAAATGTCCAAGTTTGGATGATAAATATGGTCACTCCGGCTCGGAGGGACAGGAGTCCATTTGGCTTTAAGAGAATTTTATCTTCTTTGCTGCTTTTCCAAGTTTTCTAAAAGAAGCAAGGGTGGCTCTTAGGAAAAATAACGTGATAGAAGCAAACGTTTCCTGCTCCCAGATCTGCATGGGGACTGACTTCTGTGTAGTGCGCTGCCTGGCACCCGGAGCTGCCCAAGTCTCTCTTTCACGCCCAGCATCCAGGGTCTGGATTTCAGCTGCCAACACTGCACAATGTGCGCGCACACACACACATACACACGTCTCCAGGCTCTCTATCTCCGGCCCCTGCTTCTTGTCCCAGACTCTGGCCCTGGAGGCCACTGCTTCTGTTCAGGTGATATTTAACAAGCCTGGAGAAGAAGCAGTGCTCCCCCCCCCCCCCTTTGCCAGATATGGAATGAGAATTTTAATAAGGGTTTATTTTTAATAAAGGTTAATAAAGTTTAATTAAATTAATAGTAAAGTCCAATATTTGCCGAGAGGTGCGTCAGGCCTGGCTGTGCTGGGAGGGGACAGGGATTAAGCTCCTTCCTGGGTGAGGGAGGAAGATGAGGGAGGAGGAGAGCTGGGGCTGTTGGGACCTCTGGAGGTGACACCTCCGTTAATCCCCACGCTAGGCCCTCGCCAGCCTGGGGGTGCTGGGGAGAGAGGGCCGGCCAGGCCTGGGAAAGCTGTCGGCACAGAACCAGGCTCTTCCCAAGTCCCCCTTCACCTGCCAGATGGTGGCACCACTCCCAGACCAGCGCTCAAGGACTTCAAAGTCTTCTGTGTGCTGGGCCTGCTCCTGAGATATTTATTCATCAAGTGTTTCATTTACTCAGAATGAAGTACGTGAATACATGCTAAGCCGACAAGCCCGCCAGCCTTGCTGGAGGCTTTTGGGAATTTATGTGGACCCAACAGGACCCAGGCAGGAAGCTGAATGGTCTTAGGAACTGAGGTAAATGTTTGGTCAAGAACAAGATGACAAGGAGGGCAGCTGCGATCTTGGATCTGAGTAGAGGCGGTGCCTGTGTCTTAGAACAGGTTTCATTTGAGGGCTCAGTCCAGAGAGAAGCCTTTTTTGTCCTAGGGGCTGAGGAGAGATGGGCACCCCTGAGTGGCCAGGTGGCTGTTATCTGGGGAGGAAAGAATAGCAGTGTTCTGTCACCCAGACTGATATGCTGTGCATTATGCCATGTGGGTTACAAGGGCTCCCTGCTTCCTCACAAAGGCCCTTGGAGGCAGGGACTCTTACTAGCCCCATTTTATAGATGAGGAAACTGAGGGTCAGAGTGGTACAGTGACTTGCTCAAGAACCTAAAATGACTCCTCTCTCCCAACCCTCTGTCTCAAACTCAGCAGTGGGAGGGAATCAGTGCTCTGATGGCATCTGCTAGGGTGCTCTGACTGGCTCCTGCTCCAGGAGGGCCAAGGGCAAAGGGCACAGACTCCAGGGCCTGCTAGCACCTGGCCCCAGTGGCAGACCCCTGTGTGGTGCCTCTGGCACCAGCTCCAGCAGGCAGCCCTGCCTGGCAGACCACATGAAAGATGGCGAAGTGTTATTAACAAAGGCATTGATTTTCCTATCTCTGCTTTATGCATTTTATTAGCCAAACACTTTACCGTGTAACCACTCAGCGCCACGCTGGCTGGCGATGAATCTGAAATGCCGGGGCACGTAAAACAGAATTGACCACATTGCTTATGCGCCAACAACAAAAATAACAGGCAAAAGTGTAATAAAATGAATAGCACCCGGCAATGGCCATAAAAAAATATTACCCGGGGGACCGGGGAATTTCCTGGGCTGTGAAGTAGCTGCATGAGGGGTCGTAGTGCTGGAATGATGGCAATTTCTATCCTCACAGATTTGGCCAATACTGAGGCTTACTCATGGTAGGCTCTGGCTTTGGTTGTGTCAGACTGAGTTGGCCATTGCTGGCCAAGTCCTTTTTCATTTGGGGTGTAGGAGACGTGAGCTGAGGAGTTTGAAGCAAGACCCTAGAGTCAGAGAGACTGGATTGAAGTCCATATGCTTGGGTTGTGTGACCTTTGCAAATCACCGACCCTCTCTGTGCTCACTTCCTTGCGAGGATGGGTGCAAGCAGACCCTTCCCTAGCTTCATCAAGGGACAGTTGCTTATAAACGGTACCTGGAATTATCATGATCATTGTTATTAGAGAAGAAAGGCCTCCCCGCATGCCTTTTTGAGTGCTCAGCCAGCTGGTTCAGAGGCAGAGGGGTGGCTGCGATGACCTCCTCTCCTGCAGAATCGATGGCCTGGTCAGCAGGGCCCTCCATCCCCAGGGTCACACGTGGGTTCCCCTAAATCCTTGCTAATGACTGTGCATAATGAACAGCAACTCCTCGGGGCAGGAGAAAAAGACGAGCTCTGAATCTATATATGGATTCCTCCGTCTCCCTGACTCTAAATTGTGTGACAACTGCCGGTGGGTGGGGCGGCCTTGTTTGTGAAGGCAAGGTGGCTGCGAGGGAGCGCAGGGCTCTGTGGGGACTTCCCGGGGTGAGGATGCAGGCTCCCTATTGAGGTTGCTGGGCCTGACACTGAGCAGGGCAGATGTGCCCCCAGCCAGGCTAGCAGCCCGGAGCCTCAGAGCACCTGTACCAGGAGGCACAGGTCCTGCCTGTCTGGTGTGTGTGGTGGGGGGCAGGGGGTGCGGGGGAGGCAGGAGGGCCCGTCTGGATCATAGTAGGTGAATGGAGGGACCGCTGGTGTGCTGAGTGCCTGTGTGCTGGGGGTACTTAGACACAGTCAGTAAGCAAAGTACAGAGGCCCCTTTCACAGGTGAGGTGACAAGTTCAGAGAGGGGTTCAGGTCATGCCACCTCCTGCAGTGGCTCTCGCCCTGCAGTGGGCATCAGTGGGTGTGGGCTAAAAGTGAATGTTCTGGGCTCCACCTCAAGAGCCAGCTGTCTGTTCCAGAGATCCAGGAATTTTCATTTTAGTAAGCTCTCCAGGAGAGTCTGACTGCGGAGACTCAGTCAAGAGCTTAAGCAAACACAATCGTAGGGGCTCCCAGGTCAGTAGTTCTGTGATCCCTGCCTTCTCAGGAGATGTAGGGACAACAGGAGGTGTCCCCTTCTCCTGGCGCTGCTGTGACTGTGGGACTGGCACCTGGGCAGTACCGCTCTCCTTGCAAATGTGTCTGTCGGATCCCTCCACCCTCTTCTTGGATCTGATAGCACCCCAGGGAGTCAGGGTCCACAGCCCAGAGTGTATGGGGTGGGGAGGGCGTAGGAGATTCAGGCTGGGACTGGAGGGGGCCTGGTTTCACAGCCCAGCTCTGCGACCCCATTGGTTACTGGGCCTCTTTGAGCCTCAGTTTTTCTTTTCTGTAAAATGGGGAGAACGATATCCCCATCAAAGGGCTGGGTCAGCTGGGCACTGTGAGGACTTTGAACCCAGGGATAATTCTGGGGTTGGGGGGGAGGGTGGTCCTGGAGAGTATCTGCACTAGACTTGAACCCAGATCTCACTGACACCAGACTCCACGTTCTTAAGTCCAAGTGCTTCTAACTTGGGCGCCAGCAACAGATAAGTCAGGCTGGGCTCTGACCTCTAGGGGCTCCCAGTCTGGTGGGGAGGCAGACTTTGCTGTCAAACAGGCCATCTCGAAACAGTGGTTAGCTGTGATAGGGGAGGCTCAGGAGACTATAGGAGTCCAGGAGGGGCCCCTGGCCAAAATTTCAGGGGGCCTGGTCAGGGAAGGCTTCCTGGAGGAAGAGGCATTACAAGTGAGACCTAAAGAGTGAGATGGGGTTAGGTAGGCAAGAAGTGTAGGAAGAAGATTAAGGTTGAGGGCACAGGCGTATGAGGGCCTAGAGGTGAGAATTTGGGGAACACTTTCATTGCCTGAGGTGTAGTGCGTGAGGGGTGCTGCTGTGGACCAGGCACGAAGAGACAGCTGGGGCCACTCCACGCAGGGCCACAGGACAGCAAGTCCACAGAGCCACGTTCTATAGCTTGGCCTTTCTCTGAACCCTGTGACCCTCCCAGGTGAGACACAATAGTGCCTTTTTTTTACTGTGCCTTTTTCCTCTTATTTTGTGATCTTTTTTTTTCCTTAATGGTGATTTTAACTTCCTGAATGTACCCTCCCCTGGGCCTCCCCTAGCCTAGAGTGAACACACAGACCTACTTTGTCAATCGGGGGAAGAAACAGCTTGGTTATTACACAGTAACTACCACGGAATTACCTGATTGTTTATATTTTTCTTGCTATGTAATTGTGTTTGGCCTTAGCATGTAAATTGGGCCATAATTACTGTATAATTTATAGTTTTTATATCTTATAACAACTTAGTGTCTAAATCACACACCCCATGTAAATACTTTAAAATTATTCAGTAATTACTTATTTACATTATAATTAAAAATAAGTAATTAGCATATATTTACAAAGGATTTACATACTTATTTCTGAATATCAGTTCTTGGCAGTGCTAGTGAAATCTTTGGCTGATAATAAAATGGAGGCAAGGGAAGGAAAAGCGTCCCCAAGCTGGGAAAGGGGATGTGGCTTTGGGGTCCCCTGGCTTCTCAGGGCCGCCCTGGCCTGGCAGGCGGGGCAAGGAGAACTTGGCAGGGGAGGGGAAAACTTAGAAATGTTCTTCTGGCCAAACGGGGGTTTTGGGGGAGAAGAATTAGATCTCCTTTTCCTTGAGAATAAAAACAGGTTTTATCTGCAGAATGAAGAAGTCGGGACGGACAGGAAGCCCTTCCTGAATGTCCTGTGAGGAAGATGCCAGAAATGGGGCTCAAACTTGGGGGACCTCCTGGTTCCCTATCCGTCGTGGCCCCGACGCCATTCCAAAACAATGATTTCAGAGACGGTGCTGAGAGCTTGACAAACACTGTCTCAATCCCCACAGCAGGACATTTTCTTAACTTCCATTTAATGGGTGGAAAAATAGAGGCTCAGCGCAATGAATTAACTCACCCAGACCTCTAGGGCCTCCGTGCCTTGGTTCCCAGATCCGGGTATTCTACCTGCTGGGGACACGGCACCAAATTATGGCTGTTGGTTTTAAGTGTACACGGCCTGCTGGTGCCCTGTCCGAGATGGCAGCACAGCCAGGCCCGCCTACCCATCCCTAGGGACACCAGGCTCTGTCCCATTCCTTGGAATGCCCTGTTGGCCGTCCCTCTGTCCCACTGCTCTCTTAGGCTTGCAGCTTCTGTGGCAGGGCCAATGCATCCCATGGCCAAGTAGCCTCTTTGCCATAAAGCAGGTACGTGGGTCTGAAACTATGTTATTGAGAATCCTATGATGACAGATCGAAACGCACTGTGAGGCTTTGGCGTGAGGTGCTGGCGGTGGCCCAATGGTCGGGATGTAAAAGTCACACCTGGGATCCGGGGCAGCCCAGTCAGGACGACTGGCTGCTCCTGCCAGGATGGTCGGATGCAATCAATTTGCCACATCGGTCTCTGTTGTGGGCAGGTCCGACAAGCAGCAGCAGAAATAACTAGACCAGCCTTGGGAGAGGGAGCCCAGGTTTTGGGATCCATGCAGACCCCCATCCCTGCCAAGAAGGCGATTCTGTGGATGAGTCATTGCACAGATTCGGAGGTGCTGAGGCTGGAGACGGGCTGCCAGCTGCTTGCCGGGTGTTCCCTTCGGCACTGTGTCCGGCATGTCTCCGGTAGTGCAGGTTCTTTGGTGGCTTCCTGTGCCATGTGGAGACCCTCACAATTGGTGCCCACACCATAGGGCCAAGCAGGCCTGGGAATGAAGTAGGAAGTCAATGGTGCCTACGGTCTCTGCGTCTGTTAAGTTTTCCGAGTAATTCTTGTCTTTTCCCCGGGAGAAAATTATTTTTGCTTTTGTATCTTGGCTGCTGGAGGGGAGAAGGGAGCTTGGGAGCTTTCACTTGGTCTTTCCTACATTACCAGCTCTTACTCAGCAGATCAAAGGGCCAAGGTGAGGGGTGGGCCAGGGTAAGGGGTTCTGTCTACTGGCCATTCCAATGATACGTTTGAGAACGGATAACGTGGTCCTTGAGAGGCCTGTGAGCAAAAGGGACCCACTATGAAGTGAACTGGGCCAGGACCCCACTTATGACCTATCTTATGACCCCACTTGTGCCCCTACTTTCACAGGGAGGCTGTGCTGGCTCTTTGGGGTCCTGGGTCAAACGTCACCTCGGGCCCTGTACCCCCCTCTCCCAGTTAGTTCCCAGATACCTGAGTAAGTGGGGGAAGGAAGTGGAAATCAATACTGTGAACGCTTGCTGTGGTGTTGCAGGATCCTTCCTTCTGGGGACCGGCTTCTCCTTCAGCTTCAGGGTCTGGAATCTGGGCAAACGATTGTGATTCCCCATTGGGGTGGCTGGCCTCAGCTTTCTGTCCCTCCCTCTCGTGCTCTTCTGATTACACAGAGTAAGGGACACCCCTGTGGGCTGTCCATCTGTCCCGACCCTGGGCACGTCAGGACCCGCTAGCTGCCCTTCGTCACTTTCTCTCTTTAGAGCGTTCAGGCATTTAGCCACAGCTCTCTACTCTGTCACCCTAGTAGTTACCATTTCCCCCATAAATACCAGGTTATTGCATAAGCCAGGGAACCCACCTCCCCTTGTGTTTTATCTGAGCTCATCACGGGTGGAGGACAGTGGGAGCTACACACTACAGCACACCAGGGACTGTCAATGCTCCACTGCACAGCTGATGAGTGACGGAACTCAAGAATCCACCCTAAGCTCTGCCTGCTTAGTGCTCCTCTAACCTAACCACTCCACCAAGCTTCTCAGCTACTTCTGTGCTGTGCTAGCTTGGGGTCCATAGAAGCTGACACTGAAACAGGAATTCAGGCTCCCCTGGTTTATGGAGGAGAGCTCTCAGGGCAAAGGGAGTGGGGGAAATACCAGGAGGATGCCAGGAGAGGGCACATGAGGAGCCAAGCCACAATGTGGTCTCAGCAGGAGTCTATCTAGTGTCCTTCTGAGCCCATGGCGGGTCCTGGAATGTGCCTGATACGTCTTCAGTGCTCAGTATATATCAGGAGTCACTGTTCTGGGTCTCATCCCCACCCCATCAACAGGCAGGAGCTCAAGACTTTATGGGTAAGAGGGGACCAAGATTCCAGCCTCTGTTTCCCAGGAGTCTCAGTTGGGAAGACATTTCAGGATGGACCACAGAAATCTAACCAAGGCTCAGTGGCAGAGCAGGGCGACTAGACCCCCGAAATACAGTTACTCTGAGGAAAGGGAGGACCTAGCCTCCGACTCCTGCTCAACCCAGGGCGTCACCAAAGCCTTGGGGGAGGGCTGGTCTGGGCACAGTTTGGGGCTGTGCTAGAAGCTCCTCTCGTCCCAGTCAACATTACATGGTTTTACGCTGTGGGGAACAGTGGATGAGCCTGGGAGGGAGAAGGAAAAAGAACTCTAACGGGGAGCTTACTTGGCCTGGGCAGAGGCCTTAACCTGCAGCAAGAACAACTGAAGGAGCAAGGGCAACCTGCAGCATCGGTACTAAGCTGTATGTTCCCGTCTTCAAAGGGTTCTTGGGGTGTGTGTGTGAGTGTGTGTGTGTGTGTGTGTGTGTGTGTGTGTGAAAATCCTGTAAGAGGAAAAGGCTGAATGTTTTCTTAATAGAGGATATGGAAACTCAATGAATGGAAAGAAGATTTGGCCATATTTGCAACCTGAGTTAACACAAGCCTACCATGCACTGATTACCTTGGGTGTGCATATCCGTGGGTTGGGGCATATGGTAGGTATGTAGGATTGTGTGTGTATCTGTTCTGAATTCTGATGTGTTTCTGAATCCAGAGTGAATTATAGGATGAGCTTGCTCAATGGGACTTTGAGGATTATTTAATCAAACTTCTGATGATGTTTGTGGACTGATCTTTGAAAAAGATGAGCAACTTGTCCAAGGTCACATAAGTTATGTACTGAAATCTAGGGGCATCCTGACTCCCTGTTTGGGGCATTTTCTTTCATCACTATTACAAAAAAAAAACAAAACTTTTTAGAAGAGTTGCAAAGATATTACAGAGAGTTCCTGTACACCTTCCCCCCAGCCTCTTCTAATGTTAATACCTTACATGACCACAGGGCAGGAATGAAGACTAAGAAATTAACCTTGGTACAGTACTGTTAACTACTGACTTGATTCATATTTCTCCAGTTTTTTCTCGGATGTCCTTTTTCTGTTCCAGGGTCCAATCCAAGAGACCACACTACGTTTAGTCATCATGTCTTTTCAGTTTCTTCAGATCTGGGACACTCTCTCAGTCTTTCCTTGCCTTTCATGATCTTGACACTTTTGAAGAGATATTCACCACTTATTTTTATGTCACCTTGAGCTCTAGTCCTATAAACAAGCATGCTTATCCCATCATTTCCATGAATACATTCAGATTTATAAATACAAACACACCTCCACACATCCGTGTCCATGAAGAGTATTTGTGTGTGTGGGCGTATGTAAATATTTGGACGTGAGAATGTTCACTGTATATATTTGTTATAATTTTTATATTTAAAAGAAATGTTGCCCCAGAATTCTGCCTTATGATCAGCCATGGGTTCTAAAGCAAGTTCTTATTCTTGAAGGGGCAGGCAGAGGATTCTGGAGTGAGCTGGGGTTGGTGCCATGACAGGGGGGGTGACCCCTGGGACTCTGCCCAAGCTGGGGGCATGGACGACAGGTAAGGCCCCAGGGCTGAGGGATGGACAGAGGAGGGAGCCTGCCCCGGACCTCTGGCCAAGTTTTTCACACCCCCCGTCAGAGCTCTGTGGTGCTCATGACCCTTCTTCACCCAGGAAGGGAGAGGGCTGGCCATGGGAGTGGACACTGCCGTGCAGGCCAATAAGTATAAATGAGTGTGTGAGTCCATACGTGTGAATGGTGGCCCTCACCCTCACTGGCTGGGGGGCTTGGGCAAATTACTTAACATGTCTGTGCCTGGATGCTCTCTCTTTACAAAGGCAGGGTGGTGGCGTGTGCAGGGTTCACCAATATCCATGTGATCCTCTGCATTTCCCAGCCTCCCTTGCAGTTTGGCTGGGGCCATATGCCTTGTGCTGGTCAGTGATGGGGAGCAGAGTGGCACTTTGGGTCTGGAGCAGTTAAGACCTTGCGTGTGTTCTTCATCACTGTTCTTTCCTGCCTTCATGACCACGTAGTCCACATGGCAGAGCCACAAGACAGAAGAAGGCCAGCGGCCCATGTTGGGTTGAACTTCCTGAGAGAGAAACATACATTGACTGTGAGAATTCTCTGAGAGTTGGGAATTGGTTGGTTGTCACAGCATAGCCTATCCAGTCCTGATTAGTAATAATCATACTTATCTCAAGGGAAGTGTGAGATAGTCACAGGGACTGTGTGAGTTAATACGTCTGTGGTGATAACAATGGAGCCTGCCTCTTGGGGCTTTGTGAAAATGCCATGAGCCCGCGTGTGAGTGATATCTAGTGGGTGCTCACAAAATGCTCAAGAAATAATACATGCATACCTCGGAGAGGTATTGCAGGTTGGATTCCAGACCACTGCAATAAAGCGAGTCCTGTAATAAAGCAAACGATAATCTTGTCGCTGGTGGAGGGCCTTGCCTTCAAGTGTAAAAACGCAACGGCTCTGAAGCGCAACAAAGCAAAGCATGATAAAACAAGGTATGCCTGTATTGTTCTTATCATTCCTTAACGAGACAGACATTCTCATGAATTCAATTTCCAGATCCCACTTAGGAAGGCTTTACCTCCCACATAAGGGTGACTCTAGCTACTTGAGCAAACAAATAGTTACTGTACCAACTGTGTGCTCCTGGAAGCCAAGGGCTGCTGGGGTGCGGGAAATGAGGCTTGATGGGGCCACAGGGGAGGGGCCTGCAGGCACAGGCTGAGAGCAGCTGCTCCCACTTCCGTTGAGTCCACAGATTGCCAGGGCAAGGGAGGGGCTTCTGTCTCAGGGCAGAGCGTCTGCAGGCTGGGGCTGGAGCCACCTGAAGGTTTTGCTGGGGGCACTCAGATAGGCCTTGTCTCAGATGACATGGGCGTCACGGTCATTGTCAGCGCGTGTGCAGAGACCCTTCCATGGGCCAAGTCCCAGTCCACAGCGCTATGAACCTTAACTTAGTTTTCACGCATCCTAGCGGGCAGGCTTCTTTATTCTCCATCTTAAGGAAAAGGAAACCGAGATTGTGAGCCAGGAAGGGACTTGCCTGAGGTAGCAGGGCCAGGGCTGACAGCAGAGCCCCCGCTTTCACCCACCACCTGCTGCCCTGCTGCCGCCCAGATGGTCCGGAGTACGCTCAGGACGGGCACTTGCCAAGTCAGCTGGACAGTCCCCTCAAGGGGGTGATGAGGGCAGTGACAGGCGTGGCCGAATTGAAGAAGCAAACTTCAGAAAAACACGGGCAGTGCCAGGCCATTTTTATAAGAAACAAAACAGGAAGCATCTCTATATTTCCATCGATTCCTATGTAAGTGAAGGCATAGAGAAAACACTGGAAGGAGACACACCACACTGGTAAGCGTTATCTTCCGAGACGGACAGGGGAAGAGGGTGGACGTGGTCCAGGCGGACTTTACCTGTGATGCTTAGATTATTTTTTACAGTGAGAATGTGTTCATGTATCTCCTGTGTAGTTAAGAATTTGTTAAAAAATGTAAATAGGGTAATAAGAGATAGATAACCCTCCTAGGGGTGTCACAGTTTAAGGACGACTTTCTTTCAGGTGCACTCGGCCCCGTCCACTCTGACTCTGCTGTCAGACCATCTGTTTGTTAAGGTTGCAGGTATTCTTGCCTCAGGCTTTTGCACATGATGGTCCCTCTTTCTGGAACACGCCCACACCCCACTCCCATTTTCGAGACTCCTTTTCAGCCTTTAGGGCTCAAGCCAGGCATCAGCAACTCGGGTCTTCCCCTGATTCCCCAGTTCAACTGGGATCCCCTCCTCGAGGTTTCTCCAGACGCGTGCATTTCTCTCACTGTAGCTTTTATCAGGCTGTATAATCACCACCTGCTTTCTTGTCTCTCTCCATCGCACGATTATAACTCCTGTAAGGGTGGGAGTTGGGTTGGCCTCGTTCTCTGCTTGATCTCCAGGGCCTGGCACTTAGCAGGAACTCGGTGTTTATTGAATGAGCGAATGAACGTAGCAGTGATGGTTCAAACGGCACAGATGTGGTAGGATGATCACCTCCCTCTTTCTCGCCACATCTCTGTTGATACAGTCTGAGGCGGCACTAGCTTACTGGTGGCCGCACCTTGCTTGGGTCGCCGTAGACTGTTTTCTGCTTAATTAAAATCCACGTCTTCCCCGTCGCATACTCCTTGGGGGCCCCACACACCTGTCTTCCTTGTTCAACTCTCTTGTTATGCTCAGTTCACCGTTGACTTTTTCTCCTGCCGTCTGGTCCCTAGAAAATCTCATTTGTCTGTCCCCACTGGCTCTTCACGGAGGCACTTGGCAGCACGTGTGGGTTGGGGGTGCGGAGGGAACAGTGAGGAGAGAGCTGAGAGCTCACCAGAGTTGGCCTCCTCAAATGGGAGGTCAAGGTGCACTCGTTGCCGTTAGAGTGACCGTGGCCACCAAAAACAGGTCCTGTCTGGTTCCATGTCCAGCTGCAATGGTCCAGGAGGAAGGACGTGGCCAAAGGCTGGGGCCTGCTGTGCTGCACACAGATGTCTCACACAGCCCAGTCTCTGACAGGCACTGCACACAGGATGCCACAGAGCCCTCCCAGCCCCTCCCCCACCCCGCCCAGACCCTGCCTCCCCTGTGCCCCACAGAGGGCTTCCGGAGTCAGTGAGCTGGGGACAGGAAATCACACACCAAGGCCCTATCTGATACCCATAAGTTTGCTCAAGCTTATGTAAATCACACAAAAACTGACAAGTTTTCCTATTAAAAGATAATTGTAATCAGGGTGCCGGACGTGCGGCGTGGGGATGATTGGAGATAGACGGACAGCACGGAGAGATGGATTGTTTTAATTTGCACCAATTAAATTGAAGTTCATGGGATCATCTTCTTCAATCTTCATGAATACTTTATTTTCTGGCTGCTACGGAGCTATTAAAAAGAATGATTGAGGCACGCGGCAGGCCGGGTATATTTTATGAAATATCACCTTTAAAGAATTTGAGTACGCCATTTTCATAATGAGTTTTCTAGTACCTAATCCTCTTCTCTATTACTACATTTAAGAAGTGGATTGATCTGGGAAGTGCCGAGGGTGCAGGTAATGATACATTTTGCCAGGCGCAGGCGGTGATAATGGATCACGTTTTGGCGAGGAGGATAATGGATGGGTGCTGAGAGGAGGTGTGTGCAGGAGTTTGGTGGTGTTGGTCCAGCTTGGGAGGGGGTAGGGCCTGTGCTGAGTCAAGCGCCCATTCTTGCTTGGTGACGGTCCTGGCTCCAGGCCTCCAGGCTGGTGAGGAAGGCGTGGAGCTCAGAGGAGGAGTGAAACAAGGTGGGGATGGGGGAAAGCGGGCTGGCGCTAGAAGGCTCAGGGGTCTGGGAAAGGCTGGAGAGCTCTGCGTCTCAGCTGCAGGGAGAGGCTGACATTGCCTGTCACCCTGCGCCAGTTTCTGATGCCCTGGTGTTTAGCCAATGGCTTATATTTTGGGAAAGGGTGGAGGGTGGGAGCTCTCGGAGCCCACAAGGTAACAAAGGGGGTCCAGTCAGCAGAACAGTGTCTGCAGCAGTCCCAGCTGGGGGCCGGACCCCAGCAACCCCACTCTTGGCCTCGACCTCCTTCTCTCGGCCTGTATCCTGGGCACAGTGATCTTTGGGTCTAAGAGGAAAGACAATCAGGGAAGGAGGTGGTAGGTTCCCCTCAAAGGGAGATCGGTGAGTATGGGCCAAGGGGTCCCTGCCATGATGGGGTTCTGGGTCCTCTAGGGTGTGGTCGTGACGATGGGCAACGGCAAGGACCTGGGTGTGACATAACGGGTCTGATCAAAGGAGCCAAACCCGGGACCGTGGGCCTGGTTCCCTTGTCTCAGGTGATGCCTGAGGGCATGACCAGGCCCTGATAGGCCTGGCCCCTGAGTCACAGCACCAACGGTGTCCTAAGTTCCCTGACCTTGGCCCTGGGAAGTGTGGGCACCAGGCATGAGGCAGGGGCAGGCTGGGGGAGTTAGCAGGGAGAGGCGCCCCGCCCCACCCCAGGCTGGGTCTCTACTCCGGTACTTGGCTGGGCTTTCCTCCCCAAGCTTCAGCAGCAGCAGCCGTCATAATTAACCCTGCTAATTAATCAGGGCAGGACGGATTAATTGAGATCACAGGAGACCAGGAGAGCAGGTGCGGCTTCAGGGCTGACGGGATAACGAGCTCTCTGGACGCCCAGGGGGCCTGGCCCTGCCCCGGGGAGCCCTGGGCTCACTTAGCTGTGAACTGTGCCAGGCGGAGGCCCGAGGGACCCAGCTCTGCTGGGTGCCCTGGGCCTGTTCAGGCAGGCTTTGAGAGGCTGAGGCCAGAAGGCTGGCCGGGTGGACAGTCTCCATCAGCCCCACCGCCAGGGGCCAGCCCGGTGGAACCACAAGTCCCGCGGTAGCCCCCGAGTAAGGAGGTCCGAGGCTGCAGGGGACGCTGGAACAGAGAAGGGCCTGGGCACAGGACCAGTCCTTCCCACTACTGCAAAGCAAGTCTCCTGCTGCCCCAGATGCCCCTGACAAGGGGGCTGAATTTGAGGTGAGACCCCTAAAACAGCACCCCCTAAATTATGGGAGGGAGTGTTTCCAGCAGGGGAGTGACATGGTCGTTTTATGTTTTAGTAAGATCTCTCTAGCAGCTTCCATGTGGAGGAGAATTTGAAAGGAGCTAAAGTAGAGGCAGGGACCCCCTCGAGGCGGCTGGGGCTGTGGTCCAGACAGGTGGGAGTGGTGGTTTGGAGGTGCAGAGGGCTCTCTGGGTTAGAAGCTACAGACCTTGTTGATGGCTTACATATGGTGGAGTACGGGACAGAGGTCTAGAGCCATCATTCTATTTCCAGAAGGTTCTGCTGCTGGGATGGGGAATGTGGGGAAGCTTTGGAGGGCAAGAAGTTTTTGACATGTTCTGGGTCATGACCTCGACTGTCTTTTGGATCTGTCGCCTCTGCCTTGTCCCAAATCCTCTCAAACCCTCCACTCCCCTTCCCTGCTTGTCTGGCTCCTGGGACACTTGAGACCACGTGTGTCCCCATCCGTGCTGGTCGGTCCTTCCTCCAGAGAACTGCTCATCCTCCAAGACCAGCTTAGCTGTCCCCTCTCCAAAGAGCCTTCCTGAGGCAGCACGGGCCTCCCTCCTCTGAGATTCCACCATATCTTTGAAACTGTATTCATGCTGTTCCCTCTAATGGAATGCCCGTCCATCCTGGAAACCAGGCAAGCTCCCACTTACCCTTAAGCGCCCTGTGTGAACCTCATCTCTCCCTCTTCATTTGTCTTGGGTCTGTGGCTTCTTCCTTGGAGCGTCACTGTACTTCACATGGCAACCACGAATCTGGCTCCTTAGAGCTGTTTTGGGAATATGTTTGAGAGTTGAAATTGCCGAGCCCACTGTATCGCTTACTCCTTATTTAGGCGCCGAGAACCATTTATTCTTTTAAAGCAGGTTTCTCAGTCTCGATGCCATGGACGTGTGGAGCGTTCTTTGTGGTGGGGCTGTCTTGTGCATTACAATCACATCTTTGGACTCTACCCACTGAATGCCACTAGCCACCCCAATTGGGACAACCAGAAACATCTCAGACGTTGCCAAGTGTTCCCAGGTGGGGGGAGGGCACAGTCATTCCCCGTTGAAAATGACTATTACTTTAAAGAGAAATAAAACAAGAAAACCAAATGAGGAGTGAGAATCCCACATCCTGGGCCCTGAGCTGACAGGCCCAATGCTGCTCTCGGCGTGAGTTTTCAGAATATTAACACCCAGTGCTTCCCCAACACAGAGGTTCTCAGCCTTGTACTAATATGTGCCGAAAAGCACACACACGCCAAGACACGTGTATGAGAAAGCTCACACTGACACTGTCCAAGGTAATTCCCACACTGGACCCCATTCCCATCTGCGGAGGAATGGATGGAAAAAATGTGGATTTGTCCTCAGGGGATTCTAGAGCATGAACACGAACAATCTTCTGTACATGCAACAAAGGGGACGAGCCTCACGTGCGAGGGATGCAGCCAGCCCCAGTGGGGGCGTCCTGTGTGACCCCCTTTATGGGAAGCTCTATGGTGCTAGCTGTCAGGTCGAACCCTTGGTGTTTGCCTCCCCTCGAGGGCTGGTGATGTGCTTCTTGACCGGTGTCAACCTGAGTCCTGGTTGATGGCTATGTTGACTGTTAAAACTCTTTGGGCCAAACACTTAAGATTTGTGCATTTTTCAGTATGTGTGTTATGCTGCTATGAAAATATACTTAAAAATAATAGTGCCATCTTAAAGACAAGAGTCTCAGATGTGAAAGTTGAACATCATAAGGAAGAGTCCAGCTTGCTGAAATCTAACCAACGTCACAAAACCCTACGTTGCACTTACCTTGCATACGCACGCTCTGATGTTCCATTTCCACCATTTTCTTGTCTTTTATTTTTGTTTCTTTGCCTTCATGATTGATGCCTGATGTCTGACTTGAGGCTGGGGAGCCATTTTTACACCCTGGGATCTTCATCTGCATTTCAAGTGCCTGATCATAGGTTTCTTTCCCCTAGATTGGCACACTCGTTAGAAGTATTAGCACTTACGCAAAAATAAAATAAAATAATAAAATAAAATAAAATAAAATAAAATAAAATAAAAAATTACAAGGATAGAATGCAAAAAAGATCGGGAGCTGGCAAAGGTTTGGGTCTATTTTTTTTGCATTTTGCCCTGGTAACGTGCAGAAGGACTCTGAGGGACGCTGTCGGGACAAGCTAGTGGCCTTTGGACTAAGAGTGGCAAGTCCAGCTGGAGCAAAAATAGGAATTATTATTTGGGTGAAATGCAGGGATCTTGTTTTTGTTTTTTTAGTGGCCTACAAGGGGATGTTCTGAATATATCAATTAGAAACATTGAACAATCGGCATCATCCAAACCATGGGTCTTATTTACTGGGGTTGGATCATTTCCATCAGCCCCAAACATGTTGTGCCCCCCCTTTCTTGTAAACAAACCCTCCCTGGGGCCTTGTTCTCTTTTCTGCTGACACCACATCCCTGCTCCTTTGAAGCAAAATGCCCAGGAGAGGCATTAGGTCACACAGCCAAGGACAGATGGAGATGAGTCTCCTGCCTAGGACCAGGGATGGCTGGGTCTCCGAACCCACACATGTTGACTATGAGCGTGGATTTGGTGTAGATAGGTTGTGTCGGTTCACACCCTCATCTCTGATCCCACTCACCTGAGCAACTCCCATCGGCTGCCTGCTTTCTGAGGTGCGAGGGGGGAGGAAGAAAAAGGGGAAGCATTTGGAAATGCTGACCTTCCGCCTGAGATTCAGATATGTCCTGAGTTGAGACCTTGCAGCTGAGGGAGAGTCTCTAGTGTTAGGCCACAGGGCTCTGCCTTATTCAACATTTCCATCGGTGATTTGAATAAGGACATAGAAGCTATTCTGACCAAGAACCTAGGAGAAAGTACATGTGTGTGGGGTGCAGGGACATGGGTTTCAGGAACTTGTTGGAGGGGAGACAATAAAATTTACTGCATCTAAAGTAAATCTTAAAAAAGAATCTGAGCAGATGGAGAGATGGGCTGAGTAGACCCAGATAAGAGAGAACAAAGATCAACACAGAACCCTGCACGCAGGTCCCCAAACCCCGCTGCACACATGGGAGACAGATAGATGAGCAGAGCATGTCGGGCCCAAGGTCCCAAGGCAAGTGGTACCTGGATCTGAGAAAGTTCTTAGCCAGCTCCTCTCCTTGGAAGCAGGAGGAGGAAAGTGAAGTTAGAAGAGGGGAGGGTGCTGGAGACTGGTGCTCAGGCTGTTGAACAACTTCCCAAAGGCGTTGATTTACTTGAATACATAGGTCTGTGAAGGCGGGTCTCTAATGGGATGCCACAGGGCTCTTTTATGGGTCACCATTTTTAAAAACAACCTTCTGGGTAAACTTTTCATAGACAGGCTGATTGAGTTGCAAGTTTACATAGACAGAAGAAGGGCTGCTAAGACACACTGCTGAAACGACAAGAGTGGCCCCAGGCATGTTCGCCAGGCCTCCCTAGCCCACAGCAGGGCTGATGTGTCTCCCTGTGGTGTCTGGGGGGGGGCGTCTACCTCAAAGGCCCACTGGTGCTCGCCAACCCCTTCCCTCAATTTCCCTGTCTGTCCTGGTCACAGCTGTGTCCTGGCACAGAGCCTGACACATAGTAGGCGCTCAATACGTGAATGGAAAGTGATCTACAAACTCAGACTCAGGGATACTCCATCTTGGGGTGTGTGTTGTGTGCACAGGAGTCTCCCCCATGCCGGGCAGGAGCCCTGAGCGTCCAGGTCCCATCCTATGCTGGCAGTGACAACCCAGAGCTCCCATTCTCCACCAGCGTTCACTTTAATTGCCCGAAAATTGACGATAGATGCAAGGAAAATAATGAGGCCTAATTATGTTAATTAAACGGCTAATTCATTAATTAACGCATGCACATCTTTGGCTTAGAGAGCCCCTGTGCCGTGGCCCAGAGGTTGGTTCAGTTCCAGCAGGAAGGAGAGGCCCTGCCTGGTGCCGGGAGTCAGGTGGCCCTCCTGGGTGGGGGCCAGGGAAGCTGGGTTACCATGAGCCCCCCGTCAGCCACACATCCTCGGACACCCCCTGTATCCTCGGAACCTGCTCTCTGCTGTCTACGGTTGATGAGGTGCCGGGACGGTGGTGATGAGCATCGCTTGGCAGGTCTGTCCCCCAGGAGCTTCCTAGTCACTTCTGGGGTGTCCTGCCAGCCCGGAGGAGGCAGCGTGGACAGGCAGAGGCCCCACGGAGAGAGAGCGTGGGCTGGTGTCCAACGAGGACAGCTCAGGGTAACCGCAGAGGGTGAGCACTGCTCACAGGGCAGACGAGCCCCTCACAGCGCCCCACCCTGGGTGGAGTGGTTGGCCTTCTAGCCCGGGCACCTCAGCTCCCACTTCCCGTCCTTTGTTTTCTGCCTCTGGTCCCTTCCCCTCATTCTCCAGATCTCTGATGTCCCGTCTTTGGGTCAGGACCCCCTCAGATGCTCTCCCATCACCCCATCCTTTATGTTTAGAGCACTTGATGCAGTTTGTGATGACATGATTGTGTATAGATTTGTTCCAATTTTCTTTCCTAACAAGACCCTGGGCTTAGTAGAGCAGGAACTGGGGTCTCCCTGAATCCCTGCTCCACCCCCAGGACCCAGCCAGGTGCCTGGCACACAGCCAGTGCTCACGAGCTATTTGGGGAATGAATGAATCATTCCTGAATGACAGGGTTTGTGGGACAAGGGAGGGGCTTTGTTGCCGAGGCCTGTCCCCAATTCCCTCCTGCCCCCATAGTCACAACCTGAACCATTTTATTACTAAAATCGTCTGTTCTTTTTGTCTCTGTCACCAGGCAGGGCTACACCTCTAGGTCCCCTGTCCAGGGCTTGTGAAGTAGGGATGCATTTCATAGTCACAAACTCAGATGAATAAAGATGTCACTTGAGGCCAAGTGGAAAAGAGGTGAAGGGTGGGGCCTTCGCATTAAACCCTGGTTTCATCACTTCCAGGCTGTGAGGCCTTAGATATGTGTCTTAACCTCTCTGGGCCTCAGATTTTCCTTTGGAAAATGGAGACGGTGAGTAGGCCTTTCTCACAGGGGGTTGTGGGCTTTAAATGAGATATTGTGTGCACACCGCCTGGCAGAGGCAGTTATTAATACACGTCAGCAACTTTGATGGGTAATAACTTCTTTATTTCCCCTAATACTTGCGTTTTGAACCGCAAGACCCCATTCTTCCCAATGGCAGAAATATAATCCAGGTAGAGTTGGCCAAATCTGGGGTTTCTCAGTCATTTCCGGTTAAACAATTCGTCGTGTTAGTGCTTTTCTTTGACACTGTCTCCTCCTTCTTGGAATTGGTGCTCAGCTTCCGAGCTTACACCAAGCCCTCCTCTGCTGGGCCTCCTCCCTGCAGGCTGGCTGGCTCCCTTTGGGGTTTCTCCTTGTGTTTCTGTCTCTGGGTTTCCCTGGTTAACCTCATACACTGGGAAAATTCTGAGGTCAAGGGAAGGACGTGTGCCCCGTAGACACTTAGCAGAATACCCATCATATTTTGAACCAAGCGGAAAGGAGCATAAAAACTCCACAATCCAAAGCAGGACTTGGTATAAACCCACGCGGTCCAATCTGTTTGTGGACCATTATCAGCCCTCGTGTACCCTCCGCAGGGACTCAGGCTGAGTGGGAAAGACCCCTCCAGGTGTGCAATATGCAGGGTTTAAAAAACAGCCAGTGTTTAATTTCAGTTTTGATAGTTTGTCCATCATGAGTCTTTTGTATTTGTTTTTATTTTTAGAAATATGATTCCTATGGATCATTGAGTTTTTGGCAGCCCCTTTAAATTTTATACCTCAGGCAAGTGTCTCACTTGCCTCACCCTAATCCAGGCCCTATCTCCGTGGCCCCTCCTGGGTGCACACGGCAGGGCTGCACCTCCTCGGCCCCACAGCCCCACCCCAGCGCCCCACTCTGCTCTGATGCCCTCATGACCTCCTCTCACGAGAACTTCTGCTCTTACAAGAGGCTGCTGGGAGTGGGCCCCCTGGGTGGGACCTGGGAGGTACAGGCTTCTCTGCTTTGGGACCCCACACCCATCTCACAGGGGTCTTCAGCCACTTTTTTTACTTTGCCTAGGAATCTTCCTGGAGAAGAAAGTGTGGGCTGGGGAAGCAGAGTGTGGAAACCCACCAGCCTTTCTCCTCTTCCCCTGGATATGGGGGGCAGTGGGGAATGGGATGGGGGCTGCAGAGCGAGGAGCAAAGCTTTCTCCTCTCACATGCCTTCCTGATCTCCCCTTCATCAGGGTTTGATGTCTAAGCCGGAACTGCTGCATCTTGGTTCTTCAGGTTCTAAAAGCCATGTAGGGCCCTCCAAACTGGGTGCCCTGATTGGGGTGGGGGGGGGGCTGTGTGGGGAGGGAACAGCCAGCAGGAAGCAGGAAGTGTGGGCACGAGCCCCTTCCCCCATGGCACCCTTCTTTCCTGGTACCCAGCTCACCTGGTCTGGTGCTTCTGAAACTGGAATGGAGGCTGCTTGGGACAGAGCGATGGCTGGAGTGAAAACTCCCCAAGGTCCTCAGGGTCACCCACCACGCAGACAGGGCCACCATCCAGGCTTGGAGAGGGAGGGTCCTGCAGAGAGGTACAGAAAGCTCCTGCCGGAACAAGGTGGAATTCAGTTCTTTCCCAGGGAGAGAGAAGCAATTTCTTTATTGCTGAGATTTCATTTGAAGGATGTGAAACTAAAACTTCATAAGAAATATGATTATTATGAAATGTTTAGGCCTCTGCCTGAGCCCTGCTTGTCTCACTCCTGTTGGGGTAGCAGGAGCCACCGTCTCACCCTCTAATAGGGATGGATTTCAAAAGCGCAATAAGGGCTCCCACCGCGGTGGGGGAACTTGTTGCTTGGGGCTGTCTCTGAGCAGTCTTGATGAATGTGAGAGCTCTCCTCCCTGACCTCTGGCCCCAGAATCTCCCCTCCAATGGGTGGCAATAGTAATGACAATGATAACAATACCAGTAAGAGCAGCTGAATGTTTAGTGAGCATTTACTATGTTCCAGACACTGGAGTCCAGTGGTTGACAGGCATTGTCTCATGGAATCCTCACAGTAATTCTAAGAGGAAATAGATCCTTCAACTATTGTTACAAAATTGCTGCATAACAAACAACCCCATGAGTCAGTTGGTTAAAACGGCAACCATTTATTCTCACAGACCTGAGGGTTACCTGGGAGTTAGCGGATCTTGTCTGGGCTCCGCTGGGGTCATTGGCTCTGCTCCACTGGTCTGTCCTCTTCCTGGGAGCAGGTCCTTGCCGGGCCTATTCTTAGAGATGACGGAGGCGCAGATCACAAATGGAAACACCCAAGGACTCCAGAGGTTCCCCTCCCATCTTCTTCTTTTGCCAAAGCAAGTCACATGGCCAAACTCAAAGTCACAAGTGGAAAGCAATGTCCTGCTTCTTTAGTGGGAGACACTGCAAAGTCACGTGACAGACTGTGGCTAAAGGAGAGGTAAAGAGTTGGGAACATTAATGTAATCTGCCAGAGGAACCACTATTATTATCCCCAGTTTACAGATGAGGGAAATGAGTGTCAGAGAGGGAAAGGTGCTTCCCAGGGTCACACAGCCACAGTGGACCTGGGATTCAGAGCTAAGCCTGTGTCTGAGGTCTCAGTGACCCTTCTCATGACCCTCTGCAGTGCCCGAGCCCACCCTGACTGGGACAGTTCATCTGGACCCAGCCCATCCTGACCCCAGACACATGATTGGGGCCTGCTGGCTGGGGTTGCCAGTGTCCCTGCTGTTCCCCCCATGCACGCCAGTTCTCACCAGACCAGATGTGGGCTCTGGGAAAGGCAGGTAACTCTCTGGGGCCGAACACCCCCTCGTTTGATCTTTGCTCCTGTCTTATGAGGGAACATCTGGCTTTTCCAGCTGGTGAAGGTGGAGTCGGGATTCCAACCAAGCTCCTGACTCAGAGCCTCCCGGTACCAAGACCCAGACTGAGCACAGAATTTCTCTCTAGCTCAGCCCTCCACCAGTGGCTGGCACTGGGGGTCTCACCCACCTGCCTTCCCACCTCCTCAGCCCGCTCTGGATCCTGGGAGCCGGCAGACAGAAGGATTCCCTGCCCAGTTCCTCCCTCCCTGCCTTCCCTGGGGGGCTGGCCTTCAGAAGGCCTGTTTTGCCCTAAGCGCCCTGCCCCCTCGCCCCTGGGCTCCCTGGGACCCTGGGCTAGTGGATCCCACGCCCAGAAACCGGTGGCTACGTGATCCTCTGGGACCCACGGACTCACACCACCTGACTCCTTTTTAAGCTTTTATTATTTCTCTATTACCCAAGTAATACATGTTCATTGCAGGAAAATTAGAAAATACAGAAAAGCATAAAGAAAAAAAAATCAAGTGTAACCAGTTTAGAGGCATCTCCACTCATTAGGGGTATAAACATGAAATGGTTTTATTTTTCCAATAACTGCCACCACTCTGCTCTCTCTAAACTGCCTCTTCCTGCCTGCTGGGTGGCGAGTCCATAAATGACATCTCAGTCCAATTCCATAACTTTCCACTTTGGCTTATTAAGACTGGTTCATTCCGGTATTGAAGACTCAGTCCTGTGTATTTTAAAACTCCAACCCTACTTTGTGTTCAGAGCTCGTCTTTCTTTCCTCCTCCCCCAGCCCCCTGCCCCCCGGGGTGGCTGGCCCACCACATCCTGGCTGCCCAGGGTGGGGTCTGCTGTGTGGCTCTTTGCAGGACCCCCTGCCCTCCCTCAGCAGGGTCTGGCTCTGTTGTTAGCCTGGGAGACAGGGGTTCTCGCTGCTGATGTAACTTGTCCGTGGGTAAATGGCCACTGCTCAGGCTCTCCCCAGGGGCAGAGAGGCTCCTTTTGCCCTCCCTCCCGGGCCTAGCCTCTCCCCTACATTTCAGCTACATCTCATGGCCAGTCCCCAGTAGCAGCTTCCTCCAAGTTCTTCTGATATGTGCCCTTGCAAGCTGGTCGCCCTAAAACTTGTCTTCCCTGGTGACATTTAGCTATGGGGCCTGCGAGTACCTGCTGTAGCCAGGCTCAGAGCCTTGGGGCCTGGGCACTCAGGAGGTGGTCCTTGTGCCCCCTGGGCAGGCCCTACCCTCTCAGCCAGTGAGCCCTTTTCCTGGGCTCTGTGGGCACACGGGTGGCCAGGATAGTGGCCAAGCCCTGAACGGGAAAAGCCAGTCTCCCCTCCTTGCAGGCACCTGGACTGGAGGAAAGATTTCCTTGGACTTTGGAAGGAAAACGCCAAACTTTCCACCTCCCAGTGAATGAGAGGGGAGGAATGGTCACTCCCTCTGTCATCTCTTTTATCTGCATCTGGGGAAGGCGGTGGGGGGCACACTGAAGTAGTTCCCACCTACGGGGTGACCACCCAGCGTGTGAGTGGTGGGTTTCCTCTGTCTCCAGGTGTTCTGCAGGAATTATCCCATTGCATCTCCCCATTCCTCCATATGAGCAGACTGAAGCCCAGATAGGTTAAATAACTTGCCGGATGTCACACAGAGAGCTGTGACAGAAATACCTGGGCTTTTTCTAACCACTAGGCGGTGTTACTGGTTTCCCTACTTAAGCACATGTCATGACATCTTTTCCCACCTGTCAATAAATATACACGATTGGCATGTGACAGACCCTCTGATGAATGTGCCTGATTTAATGGCCTGATCCCTTTTATGAGACATTTTTTTAGGGTTTTACTCCAGGGTGCCGAATTGCCTGCAAAGCTATTGTCTGGCTGACACTGTGCTAGTTTCGTCTGAGAGCGGCCTGCATCTCGTCGTCAGGCCCTTGGGAAGGCTTGGCCTTTCTGCCAGATGCCTGACTTGAAAGCTTGGACCCCAGCCCTGTCCAGGCCAGGAGCTTCTGGCGGTTGAAGGGTACACATGCCACTAGCCAAGGGCTCCTCCTGTGTTTCCTCAGAGCCCATCAGGACAGGCATTAGGGACACGCCACATCTACAGGCCACTGGGGGGGAAGGAGACACCTCTAGCCTTCTTGAGCTCTGGGCCACAGGGGATTGGACCCAAGGCAGGCACGTGACAGTCAGGCCACTCAGTGTCTTTCTCCCGGGAGTTTGGAGCTGGGCTTCAGAGCACCCTGAGCAGGCTCTGAGGTTGTCTGGGGTGAGGCAATGCTGGTGCATGGGAGAGCAGAGACAGGCAGAGGGCGGAGAGAGATCGAGACGGAGGACTGGTAGTTTCAGGCAGGTTTCTGTCCCTCACCAGGCCTGGCTGCCCTTCTACCTTCGGGTTCCAGGCGGGTCCCCTTTCTCCTTCCATTAACTTTTATATGTTTCTTCACTTTAGTGTGTGTTTCTTAACTTGCAGTCCCTGATCAAGTCCACTCTTGCAGCACTAGTCCCAACACGCCACCCGGGGAGAACTAAGGACCTGACAAAGAGAAAATGCATTTGAAGCATATTGGGCTGTGTGTGGTATACAGCAGGTGCTCCATAAATGATAGCCCCTGTTATCTTATTTTTCCATACAGAGCAAGAATCTGAGTCCATTACCCTAAAAGCCCAGCATCCTGGACCGGGGAAATCCTGTCCTTTTGGACCATGAGGTGTTAGCCTATACCTGCCAGGCCAGATAGGTTCATAGCCTCATACCCAGCTTGGGAACTCTGGGCCTTGGGTGGGCTCCCAGAGGCTGGATTTGCATAAGGACTCTCCAGCCTCAGAGTGAGAAGGACTTGGGGACTCATGCTGGTCCTGTGTGTATCTACTATGTGCCATATACTGTGTGTGCTAAGGGTGTCTGGGGTGGGATTTTCCTGTCTCTTTATCATAGCCCATTGAATGAGGTGCCATTATCATCCCCATTTTATAGATGAGGAAACTGAGGCTCTGAGGGCTGGAGGGCTGTGCCCAAGGTCACAAGGCTAATGAGTGGTACATTAAGGATCGTTCCGTTGTTACCTAGAGATTGCCTCACATCTCCCTACTATGTCACCCTTTGTTCTCATGCTCACTGCTAAACCGGTACTAGGACAAATACTTAGTGAATCAGAGACTATATGAATGAAGGAATGAAAGCAAGGATTACACTTCTAACCCTGGAAAAGTTTATTTTAGGGCTGCTTCAGGATTTGGGGAAACTAACAAACCCGCCATGAGTATCCCCATTCTCCAGATGGGGAAACTGAGCCCTAAGTCCCCCTGCGAGGATGGAGTCCCTCCAGGTAACTGAATTGGGGACATACGCAGCGCAGCTTCTACTCTGACTGTGGCAATGGCTTTTGAGCCAGAATAAGGAAGGAGCTTGCTTGCCAGGGTGGTTCTTTCTTCTTTTTTCCTTCCTCTCCTCTTGGTCCCCTTCCCAAAGGTAAAAAGTTCACGCGGGCGGCCATCCGTCGCAGGCTGTCAGTTGGCCATGTAATCTCTCTGTGGTTTTATTACTTAAAAACGATGCAGCATCCGGGCTGGGGAATTTTCCAAGGTGTTTGAGGCTGCCACGGGCTCCATTTATATTGTGCCTGAGTTTTCTTCCCAGTCTCCTTGAGACAAGTGACCAGCAGGCTCCGCCGTGAAGGCCGTATCAGTCACTTGCCAATGGGAGCCGGGCCGTGAATTATCAGGGGATGGCGCGGTGGGGAGCATGGGCAGGGGGCGTGGGGTGACAGTAAACATGTCCTGGGAATGTGTCCCCCATCACTCACGGGCAGATAGCAGATCTAGGCACCCAGGCGGCCCCTATCTCTAAATCTCAGCCTGACCTGTGAGGGAGATGGAGGTGACTTTCAAGGGAGTCTGTCTGCAGAGGAACTTGGATGAAAAGTTTATGGCGGGGCTGTGTTTGCCTGCTGGGCGGGGTGGCGTCTGTTCCCCGTGGCTGCCTGGAAAATGCTGACCTTCCGGTTAATTAATTTAATCATCTATTTATAATTTCACTCCACAAAAATGTATTATCAAGCATCAGCTATGTGAAGAGGATGTATATTTTGGGTTTCATATAAGGCACAAAATGAAGGTCTTTGTTTTAGGGGGGGCAAAAGGGCCCCAGAGTCGGGCTGCTGTTGTCCCTCTCTGTGGTTCCTCGTCACCTTGCCCCAGCTTAAGGGCTGGCTCTCCCACTTGCGCTGTCTGGGGCTGGGGGGTTCACCGAGGGTCATGGGAGAGGTGACTGTGCTCAGGAGAGGTGCAGCTCCCCTGTCTGGGGGGTTCTTTTCCCCAGAACAGCCGCTTGGTGCCAGGCTCCGTGCTGGGTACTCATCCACCCAGTCTCGTGAAATCCTACAACAACCTCATATTCTGGGTACCATTGTCACCCCATTTTACAGATGAGGCAGGAGTCGAGCAAAGCTGAGAAATTGTCTAACGTCACTCAGTGAGTCGATTCTAGAACTTGACCTCGAGCTCAGCTCTGTCAGCATCTAAAGGCCCTGGAGGAGGGTTCTGGCTGCTGTCTGCAGTCAAGGTGGGCGGTGTCAGCAAGTGTCGCCTTCACCTTCCACTGAGGGTGGGGTGTCCTACCTGACCCTCCAGCCCACCTCTCCAGCCAGCCCATGGGAAGGGGCCAATACTCTGGCACAGGACAGAGACTGGGGACAGAAAGGGCCCTTGAAAACTTGGAAGAGGGCAGAGAAAAGAGAAATAAGGTTCCTAAGGCAGGGAAGAGGCTGGGCTGGGGCAAAGGTGGGGGGACTGCAGGGAGTTTAGACAGACTAGGAGATATGGGACGTTTTATTTGTCTTGTCACCTGTCTTTGTGTCTTTCTCTGCCTCTAAAAGGGAGTTAATTTCCCTTTTTTCCTGACATTTTATGGCTCCCAACCATGCAGCTCTGTGGTCTTAGACAAATGATTTCACCCCGCTGAGCCTCAGTCTCCTCACCTGTAAAGTGGGGACTTCAGCACCCTGCTGCGAGGATCCTGGGAGCAGGGTGACTAACTCGTCCTGTTCACCTGGGACTTTGTAGAGTTTACAGTGAAAGTGCCCCATGCTGGGCAATCCCTCAGTCGCTGCTCTCCGAGCCCCCAGCACACAGTACTTCCTGCTCTGTCTCTTCTTTCTCAGGAGTCTTCTTGTTTCTTCTGCTTTCTCTTCCTTTGTTTCTACCTCATTCACTCTCAGTCTCACTCCTGGTTTCTCTTACTGTCTTCTCTCCATGTCTCTCGAAGAGTCTTCCTTCTTCTTCCTCTCTCTGTCTCTGTCTCTCTGCCTCATGTCAGCCCCCTTCCTGCCCTATATGCCCTGTTTCTCCTTTCTCTGCCCTCTTCCTAATTTTCAGGGACTCCTTTTGGGCCCCAATCTCTGCCCTGCGCTAGGGTGTCTGCCCCTTACCATGTGCTGGAGGGTCAGATGGAGACACCCATGTTTCCTCACTGTGACCCTGAGATCCTGACCTGAGCCCTGAGCCTGGGCCAAAGGGCCTGGGGCAGGTGCAGGCTCAGCTAAAAGACGGGACCAGGAGCTCACCTGGCCAGGTAAGCGGCCTGCACAAGCTCCCCTGCGGCGGCCCCCAGCCTGTCTGCATTCAGACAAGGACTGACTCTTTCAAAGATAATTTATAGGCGGATACCTCATTGCACATGGTAATAGCTTGTGCTTAAATAATAATAAGCTTGATTGCCGTGCAGTCGTTAAACTTTTTTTCCCATTCCGTTTAACTGACCGTTTTGTGTGTGATTTGGAAGAAGGGGGGAGAGAGAGCCTGGTCATTATCCCGGGCCTGAAATGGGAGTTAATTTCTAATGAAGGTATAATTTTATTCCAATGATTTTACATTTAATTAACTAAAGCTACAAGTAATTTGAAATTATACAGTGATGGGGCCTCGCTTTGGGGATCACAGAGGGCAGAATAGGGGAGCTGTGGGGGGACAGATGGCCAGGGAGGAGGGGGAGGTGAGGGAGAGGGACAAAAGGAAGGGGACCCTATGTCACTCAGTGGCTGGGATCCAGGCCCCAGGCCAGACACCTGTGTCCAGTAACCTCTTGAATCCTCATCGCAACCTTTGTGGCAGGAAGTAGTGTTGCTTCCCCTTTATAGATGTGGAAAGGCAGGCTCAGAGAAATTCAGTAGACCGCTGTATCTTGGTCTGCCCTCTCTGCCCTGTTCTGGAAAACAGCGCCCCCATCTACCCAGCTCCACCTCCCCCCACTCCAGCCTATGGGGCCACCATGTTGTTCCATGGTCCTGACCCCTAGAGCTTGGGAAGGAGAGTGTCAGGCAGAGAACTTCTGCTGGCTGAGGGGTAAGGTTTGCTTTTCTTATCTAACTTAACTTACACTCAGTAAGGGGCACAAATCTGAAGTGGACAGCTGGATGAAATTTTACATATGTTCACACCCATGTGACCATCACCCAGAACAAGCACCCCAGCAGGCCCCCTCCTTCCTCTTCCCACTCAAAACCTCCCCAAACAACGATTTAATGTCTGTCACCATCGCTTAGTTTCCTTCTTTTTGGACGTTGTGTAAGAATCAAAGAGCATGTATTCTTCTATGTCTGGCTTCTTTTGTTCAACATTATGCTTCAAAATTATCCAAGGTGCTGCATATCCTAGTAGTTTTTTCCTTTTCATTGCGGGGTAGGACTCCATTGTAGGAGTTGTGACAATTAAGTTCACGAACTCATCCTAGAAACAGTGCTACATACCTCATTGCTGAGTATCACTACGGTCACCTTGGAAGTACTCCCCTTGGGAAGCTATGCACCGACGCCAGTGCCTAGTCCACCTTCCAAGCAATTTTGGAACTCTTTTTTCTGGAATGGCCATCAGAGCTGTCATCGTATTACCCTTGATGTTCTGAATGTCATCAAAATGTCTTCCTTTCAATATTTCCTTTATCTTCAGGTAAAGAAAGAAGTCATTGGGGGCCAGATCAGGTGAGTAGGGAGAGTGTTCCAATACAGTTATCTGTTTACTGGCTAAAAATTCCCTCACCGACAGTGCCGTGTGAGCTGGTGCATTATCGTGATGCAAGAGCCATGAATTGGTGGCGAAAAGTTCAGGTCGTCTAATTTTTTCACACAGCCTTTTCAGCACTTCCGAGTAGTAAACTTGGTTAACTGTCCATTTGGTACAAATTCATAATGAATAATCCCTCTGATATCAAAAAAGGTTGGCAACATCGTTGCAACAAGTTCGTGAACTTAATTGGCAGACCTCGTATGAACTTGCCATATTTTTCATTCCCTTGTTGATAGGCATTTATGTTGTCTTCAGTTTGGGGCTATACTGAACAGTGCTCTTAGGAACATTCTCGTGGGTGTCTTTGGTGCAGACAGATACTCCTTTCTCTGGGGTATATGCCCGCAGGGAAGTTTCCTGGTTCTGTCTGCCTCTCTTGCTTTAGTAGGTGCTGCCAAACAGTTTTCGGAAGTGGTCGTACCAATCTCTGTTCCTCCCAGCAAAGGTCAGGTTTCTCTGCCTTCTCTCTAACTCTTGGTATCGCCAGTTCTTTTATTTTAGCCATCTGGGTGGGAGTGTAGTGGATCACTTTGAATTTTCCTGACGACTGACGATGCTGAGCAAATTTTCTAGGCTTATTTGTCATTTGGATCTCTGCTTCTGTGAAGTGCTTGTTCAAGTCTTTTAACCATTTTTTTTAAATTAGATTGTCCATTTTTTTACGTATTGCTTTCTAGGAGTTCTTTATTCCAAGGCTTGCTTTTTCACTCTCTTAATGGTATCTTTTGATGACTAGGAGTTCTTAATTTTAATGAAGTCAAAAAGTAAAGATTTAGCTTTAGAACCAAAAGGCCATTGTCAGCCACATTTTCCGTTTTGGACACAAGCCAGACCCCTGCAGAAGAGGGGAGGGAAATTCACATTTGGAGAGAGATGAAGGAGTCTTGCCACCTCCCTCATCTCTGGTTCTAGCTGCTCCTGGGCCTGGCTCTGTCCCTCCCCTCCTGTGGCCTGGATACTCCAGTCTTCTCCAATTCCATGGTATTCTTGATTCTAGCATCCTTCCAATAAAATCCCCTTTTAGCTTAAACTCATTCAAGTTGAATTTTCTTTGTGTGTGACCCAGTGATTCCCATTTCACAGAGGAGGAAACTGAGCCTCAGGGAGACGTTACAATTTCCTCAGGGTCCCACACTACTAAGTCTTGGGGTTGAGATTCAGGCCCCAGTCCAGTTTAGTATGAGGGTGACTCAGGAGACCTTGAAAGAGTTAGAGGACAAGGGAGACAGGTTAGGGTTTGTGATGAGATGGGAGAGTGACTGACATCTGGGGACCATGGGGTGGGTCAGAGGGAAGAAATTCTGAGTCTAGGAAATGGAGCTGGGATAGAAGCAGCAGGGGTGGGCCGGGCCGTGGCTTAGGATGAGACACTGGCTGGGAGAGGCCAGGGAGGGCGGGGTGAGGGCCCGGCAGGTGTGACTCTGCTCAATCCCCAGGAGCCTGATCTGGCCTCGATTCTGATCTGGACCATGGCCATCAGTATGTCCTGTCCAGTGGAGGCAGGTGGGCGAGGCAGTCCTGAGAGGGAAAGATTTCCCAAGACTGTCATCTCCTCATCCATGGGGGGAGGAGCTGAGGCAGGGTGGGGTGGTCTGCGCTGTCCTGGCCTTCCAGACTTCTTGGGCAGAGTGTGTGTGGGCATGTGTGTGTGCACGAGGCCATACGGACTGCTGAAGGCCAAGAGGGGCCTGGAGTAAATAAATACCCGTCGAAGCGTAATTATGTGCAATGAGCCCCCCAGTGAGACAGGGACCGCCTGGCTTTGGTCTCTCTCTCTCTCTCTCTCTCACACACACACACATACACACACACACTAGTTCATAGAAACATGCATAGAGACATGCAGAGACACAGGAATGGAGACCCAAACCCTCAGAATCACCCAGAGAGTCAGAGAAGTCACACAGGTGCTCAAGCTTCGCGATAAGCAGTTGACTTTCACGGATGGCTCACCTTGTGTGGGACACCGCAAACGCTGTGCAGTATCATCAAGTCCTCAGCCCAACCCCAGGAGGCAGGTATTATCACCTGCATTTTATAGCTGAGGACACTGAAGCTCAGAGATGCACACCAGGCCTCTGAGATGCTAAACCGTAGCATCTCAGCTGCTACTTCCGTCACACGTCACATATCCCCAAATGGAGGGAAGCAGATAGCTGTACCCAGAAGCCCAGATACCCACACAGAAATATTAACACAGAAACAGGGCCGTGGGCAGATGGCACAGTCACAAGCCTTACACACGCAGACAAGCACTCCCAGAGCCCACAGACTCGGACACACGTGCACCCACCTGGAGGACGGGGTAGGGAGGCCCCACAGCCCTCCTCCTGGGAGGGCCTGAATGTACTGCCTCTGACTTTCCAGACTCAAGGTTTCTGCCAGGGTTGTCCTGTCATGGCCCTGCCTGTCTGGACCCTGACCAGGCCGCAGAGCTCTCTTGTCTCCGTGGCCAACTGGTTAGGTCGGGAAGATAAGAGTCCAGCCTGCATCCTTTTAACTCCTGTCCCAGCCCCTGCCATGCTGTGGGGTAGACAGAAACCAGTGGCCGTTCTGCCAGGCCTCGGCCTTGGGCCTCCATCCAGGGATGCAGTACGCTGTCTCAGGGTCTCTGAATTTTTTGTATGTGCCTGCGTGTGTGTGTGTGTGTGTGTGTGTGTGTGTGTGTGTGAGTGTGAGTGAATGCCTGTGAGGGGATGCATGTTTTCACCTTTTTTCTGCACCAATGCATGTCTGTTTGCCTGCAGTCTTGTGTAAGGCTGTCTGTGTGTCAGAGGCACATGAGGCACATGTGTGAGTCTGAACTTTTAGGATGTTCTGGGTCGGATTTTCCCCAGTAATGAGTGTGCCTGAGGTTGCTGATTAGGGGGTAAAGTGTGGGAGAAGCTGGACCCCAGAGGATTCTGGGTCCTTTTCCTAAGCGTGTATAGAGGTGTATGTGCGTGTGTGTATGTGCCACATGTGTATGCCGCCGTATTGGAACTAAGCTTTTGAAATGCTGAGGTCCTGCCCTTCGTCCCTGGAGGCACCCACGGCAGCATCGGCCACCTAGTATTTCCAGCAAGGTTTCCACACTGAGGAAGTAGGGGACACCCCCATCCCTGCCTGCCCCCATCCCTCTGGGGTATCCTTGTTTTTAAGAACGTAAGGCCTCATGTGTGACCCTCTTCCTCCTTCCCTCCTGCCAAGCCCAGTCTGGGGTGAGGTGTGAGGGCCGTGTATATGGGGTGGTGGGGAGGGTGGGGATGTAGAACACATCTCGTTGGGTGGGTGGCAGCTGTGGAGCTTACAGAAAGGCCCAGGATGTTTCCTGTGGAGCAGTATCCCAGAGATGTGCAGGGCTGGGAACTCCCTGGATTTGCAGGAGCTCTGGGGGGAGGGGCCCACAGGATGGAGATAGTTGGTTTAGGGAGGGGAGGAGCAAGGAGGGTTATGTAGCAGGAGCTACCCTGCCTTGCTGAGAGGGGGGCCAGGCCCCCTGCAGGGCATGACTTGGCTTTTTACCTCACTACTGTCTCCATATTGCAGACAGGCAAGTAAAGCTCATGGAGGTTCACACAGCTGGTAAAGGGGGAGCTGCGATCCCAGCCTGGACCACAACTGCCAGACCACAGTGGCCGATTTCAACCACTGCCTCCAGCTGAGGGGATGGGTTTTGACCCGGGCTCAGAGGGGGTCCTGGGACCTGGGAAGCTGGGGTCGGAGATTTCCCTTTCAGGATGGCAAAGGAGGTGTTCAGTCTGTGAAGAGTAGAGCAGAAGAGGCAGGTATAGGAAGGGACCTGCCCTACCCTGGTGGCGATGGCCAACTGGGGATGTCCACACGGGGGCCAGTGGGAGGAGGGACCTGAGTGGACAGGCTTTCAAGCCCACACAAGACACCCTCTAGGGACTCCCAGGCTGGCAGATTGATGAGATTCTGCCACGTACATGCAGGTGAGGCTGGGAACAAGCAAGAACCTCGTATTGTGGCTACTGTGGTCTCATTTATACACACAAGCAGGGGGCACTGGGGTGTTTGGGGTCCCCCTCCCAGAGCTGGAGACCAGTGCTCAAACTGCAGAGCAGAGCCGCAGTCGGGATGCTTCCCTAAGGAGCTTGGCTCTGGGTTCATATCCCAGGTCTGCCTCCCCGCCTGGCCACGTGTGGCTCACCTCTCCCAGCCTGTGTCTACATCTGCAAATCGGGACTAATAATACTGCCTGCCCCCTAGGACTGTGGTGAGGCCTTCCTGAGATAACAGGCTACAGCGCTCATTAGCACAGTGTCTGGCCCTGGGACAGATCGGCTCAGGGCCTCTGGGGGAATCTGCCTCCCTCCACCCACACACACCAGACTCCAGGGCACAGGTGTCACCCTGTAATTATCTTTCAGGGCACAGACCCCCATGGCATCTGTGGTGATTTTATGAGTCTGGGAGATTAGTTCCTTAAAGAAGAAACTCATCCTCCCTGGCCCGGGAAGGAACATGTTGCCAGGGCGAGCTGTGTGCTAAAGTGGCCACGAAAGATGCTTTATGGGGCCTGTAAAAGCTGCTGACCCCACTCCTGTACTAATGACATGAGCAGGCCCTGGCAGCTTTCAATAACCTGAGCTCCAGCTGAGCCTGGCTGACCCGACAGGGGACAGGGCCAGTCCCCATCTCTGCCTGAGACCCTGGCTGGGTGAGGGATAAGGGCGTCAGGAGGCTGACCACCCCTCCCCCCCCGACACACACACACACACTGTGCCTGGGTACTGGAGGGCTGGACACAGACGCTGTCCAGGTGGGATGGGGTGGGCGCTCACTGGGTCTTGGGCCTCAGTTTCCTCTTCTGCGAAGCAGGCATCATAATCTGTACCTGTGGGTGTCCTGAGGTAGGAGAGGAAAAATGAGCAAAAGCGCCTAGCACCCAGAATGAGTGTCCCAGTGAGCGTCAATGGCTCGGCACACCGGGGTGTCCCCTGCTTGGTCCCTTAGACTGGGTTCCTTTTGGGTTTGGGCCTCTTCTCCCCCATATAGGCCAGCCTCAGTGTGCCCGAGTGAGGGGGCAGATGGGCATTCTTTCCTGAATTGGTCACTAGAGCTCGTACGTTCCCTGGGAAGCCTGCTATCTGCCATTGATGGAGCTTCATTTGTTTTTACGGGAGCAGAGGCTCCGTTACTTGGGTTGTAAAGAATAGTAAGGAATGTTAAGGGTGGGGACAGTGGTCAGCGGCCCAGATCCATGCCACAGGTGACCACGAGCGCCCATACTCAGACCATGTGCCCAACTTGCATGGAGGCGTCCCTTATGCAGTACCACTCTGGGGACTGTGTCTCTTGGTTTGTCAGCTGGGGACCTCTGCCAGGCTGGCCATCAGGGCAGGTTGTGGTCACTCATTCATCCACTCAGCCACGCTCAACTCTGTCCATATATCCAAGGACCCGTTTGCTCCTTCAGCAAATGTCCCTTAGGTACTTCCTCGGGGACAGCACTTTACATTCCATGTTCTCTGCAATCCTGTACAGAAGGGTTGATTCCCCCTTTTCACTGGTGAGGAAACAGATTCAGAGAGATCAAGCCCCTTGCTCGAGGCCACACCACGACTAAGTGGCAGATCCAGGACTCCAGTCTTGGCTCCATGGTCCTTTCACCTCCCTGTGTCCTTGTCGCCCCCTGCAGGTTTGGGCTGGAATAGCAAGGGAAGTGGTGGTGCAGGGACTCCCCAACCACTAGGTATCTGCCATGCTGGCTCCGTCCTGACAACGCAACTTGCCTCAGTTTCCCTGCCCAGCACTCCAGATTCGACTCTGAACAGATATATTCTGACTTCATTTTCACCCATTCTCTGTCCCTCTCCCCTCCCCTGCCACCATGGACCCTCAAATCCTGCTGCCTCCTTCTAGCCATGTGATCTTGGGCAAGTCCCCTTTCCCTCCCAGCCTCAGTTTCCTCATCTGTAAAATGGAACAGAGGGTCTCCATGGGGGGAATTACGTGTGGCCTGGGGTGGAGGCAAAGATAAAGCAGACATCTCCCTGACTCATTCCCCCTCCTCCTCTCCTGGTTTTAATTGCGCCTTTCTCAGCCCCAACTTCCTCTAAGTCTTTTTTTTTGTTGTTGAAATCGAAGTCCGAACAGTCCTTAGACCAATATGTTGCCTTAAGCACTAGAAGAGATCCCACTCTGGGGGTTGGGGTTGGGAGGGGGTGCTGGCCCTCCTCTCTCCTGCTCCCCCAGCTCTGCTTCTGGTGTGACAGTTCCTCATTTCCCACAGGGTAATGAGACACCACAGAAAAGCCCCTAGCACAGGGCTTGGCACAGAATAGGTCCTCAGCCCAGGGGAGTTCCCTTCCTGGGATCCAGGCCCAGGCTCAAGTTCTCAGATGGCCCCCAGCTCAGGGAGGAGCTGCCTTTCTTGGGGAGGGAGGGAGGAAGGTTCCATGATTCCACACTGTGGCTTCTTTGCCAGGCACCGTTCAGCAGCCACATCTGCCCTCCAGTGGGGTCTCCTTAGGAATCTGGGTGGTACTGGGGCTCCTTCTGACAATATCCTCTTACTTGTGGGAATAAGGCCCTGGGATGTCTTTGTGTGCATTAGGGGATATGCCAATGAAAGCAGCCAGTCTCAGGGCCCTCCCCATGTGGCTTGAACCTACCTGCCCTCTCCTGGGCAGGCCCCCTGTACCCCAACCCATCACCCCAACCACCTAGTTTCCCCCAGATGGGACGTGGACAATCTGGGACACGTCTAACAGGGCTAAACACCCCCTAGGGGGCAGTAGAGCACAGTGGTGGAGTCCAAGTTCTGGTGCCAGGTTGGCCTGGGTTCAAATCCCAGTGCCGGCTTCGTAGCTGCGTGACCTTGGGCAAGTTGTTTAACCTGTCTGTGCTTCGGGCATCTGGAATTTGCTCCTCACTGATAAGGCAAGTGCCCCTGCTGTCCCCACCCAACAGATAAGGAAATGGTGCTCGGATTCCAGAGGCCTCTGCTTGCCCACTTAACCCTGGTCTCCTAACCAGAGGCTAAGAGAAGGGGTCTCTTACCTGGTGGGAGGTACACTGGGCAGGGCCAGGGTAGCTTGGGTGTCCATCTGGCTGTCCCTCAAAAGCCTTGTGAGCCCTGGCCTCAACAGAGACTCAACTGCACGAGAACTCCAATTAAAGGTAATTCCCCTTTTTCCTACCTTGAAATTCCTATTGATTTCCTCCCTAAATAGAAATTCCCATTGATTCCTTGTCTGTTCAGATTAGTGTCCTCGGCTGTGGCCTTCTGTGCATAATATTTTCCCGCTGCCGCTCAGGCCCCCATAACTCTCCCCAAGGTGACCCTGCCACCACCTTCTTGGCTGGGCCCCTTCTTCCCAGCTGCCGTGGGGAACGGTGGGTGGGAAGAGGGCCTGGGTAGGGATCTGGCCTCCTTTGAAAGCCCATCACTCTACTTCTGCCCCAGATGGAGTGAAGATAGAGATGTCACTACACTTGGACTTGGATCCACCTTGTTGGATCCACCTCTGCCTAGGAACCATTAGCCTGCTGCTCAGGTGGAGAGCTGCGACCTCAGAGACATCATTGCTGGCAAACAGCCTCCCCCACGTGAGTAGAGGTGAGGGCCAGTCAGGCAGCCCCGGGGGGAAGGCCCCCGCCTCTTCCAGGCTTCCTGCCCGTATTGGCTCATAAGAGCTGATTATTGAATTTTCAGGGGTTTTCTGAGCTGGTTGATGTTGCATTGTTAGCTTGAAATCAGCCATGGGAGAAGAATTTATACCATGGGAATTGTCAAATGCAACAACTCAGGGCCTCTTTCCCATCCCCCATCCCAGTCATTAGAGCTAGTTGTGAAGCATTTACCAGTACACCATTGGCCCAAACTCATTCGGTCACCAGCCTCTCATTCTCATTCCAGAGCATCGGATGGCCCCAGTTTTTTGAATGGTGGCCTCTTTCGCACCTCCCTGCCTTTGCCCATGCTGTTCCCTCTGCCTAGAATATCCTCCCCATTTCCCTGGTGAAATTCTTGGTGACCCATCTCAATTGCCTTCCCCTTTCTTCCCTTCCCCATACCCTGGGTTCGGCATGGAGCTTCAAAAATAAGGAAGACAGACAGGTCCCTACCCTCAGGGAGCTCATAGCTGGGGGCCTGGCCTCAGAGCCAGCTGGGTTACTCAAGAGCTCGCTGGGTTTGGGCATGTCACCATGCTCCCGGAGCCTTAGTTTACTGCTCTGTGGAATGGGTCTGAACAACCCAAATTGTGGCAAACCCTGCTCTTGGGAAACAGGGTCAAGCCTGGTGTCTGCTGGCTGAATGTTCTTGACATTCCCATGAGGGGTACCAACGCTATCCTCATTTTGCTTTTGAGGAAGGTGGTACACAGAGAGGTGCAGGACCATGCCCAAGGTCAGACAGCTGGTAAGTTGAGATAGGATTTGAGCCTCTCTGCATACTCACCATGCCCATGGGGCCATTGGCACAGATGAAGCTCATTCTGTGCCCAGGCAGAACCCCGGTTCTCCTTCAACTCTCCCACTAGTCTGGAGCTTCCCCAGCTTCCCCGGGGAGGACCCCAGCTTCCTCCCTGGGGTCTGACTCTCCGTGTCCCCAGTGTCCAGTGTGGGGCCAGGTGCTGTGGTGGCAGGAGGAAGAATCTGAGTAGTGACTTCTGATCAGGAATGTACTGGGCACCCCAGGGCTTCACCACACAGGTACCCACACAGGCACCCAGGGTCAGCAGCGCTCACCTCCCAGTCCCCACCCCACCTCTTAATCCTGCCTGGGTTGACTCTGCTACATGAAATAACTGCCACCTGCCTCAGTTTCCCTACCAGTCCTTTCACTGGAACCTGGAACTGACCCCAGCTTATACTGACTGGAGGTAAAGGAAAAAGAGAATGGTGGTTTAAAAAAAAAGCTACTTCCTGCATGCCTGCTGTGTGTGTGACACTTGACAGCTGCTGCTGTTATGAATATGCCCAAGAGCACACAATATGAAGCCTGTTGAACCCAGGGGTCCACCTGGACCGTCCGACCAGAGAACTGGTGTGCCCAAGGCCACACGGAAAGTCCTTTCCTGGGGTGGGCTTTGAGTAGGGCCTGCCTGACACTGGCCTCTGCACCACTGGCCTCATGTAATGTAACATCAAAGGCAAAAGCCCTGAGGTACCTCAGACCTGAGTTCAAAACCCACTCTGCTGCTTCTTGTGCATCCACTATGTGACTTGGGCAAGTGACGTCACTTCTCTGAGCCTCAGTGTCCCCTTCTGTAAAAATGGGCATGATACTAGCAAATCCTTCTCTGGGCTGGGGCAAGAATCCAGCAAGACCCAGCCTGTAAGCCTTTTAGCACTGCACGTGGTACATCCTAAGGGCTCGATACAGGATGGCTGTTTTCACCACTTTTCCTGGTACTGTCCCGTCCTGGTCCCACCAACCAGTGAGCTCTGGCTGCAAGTGGGCTGACCTAGAAGCCTGGAAATTCAGGTCTCATCCTCCACTTGGGCCAACCTTACACTTGCCCCCTTCTGCCTCGAGCTGACCTCTGCCAGGGCTGACCATGACCTTGGAAGGTTTCAAATTCGGTTCTGTTGGAATAGCCCCCTGGTCCCTCCCATTATTCTACAGATGGCTCAGGGTTCTGGGCCTCTGCCTCTGTTGGGACTTTGGCCAGTTACTAAGACTCAGTTTCCTCATCTGCTAAGTGGGAATGATAGTACCTGAGACCTGGGGAAGACGGTGAGGGGGGAGCAGGATTCTCAGCAGAGGGGGTGCTGCAGCCATTGGGGACCCCAGGAGAAGGCCCTTGGGGCATTGTGTTAATGACTGCATTAGAAGCTGATGTTTATGGAGTAGTGGAGATTTTCCACGCATGTTCTCATCATACCCTCCAACAACCTGCACCTATTATTGTCCACAGGGGCAGTTGCCAAGGGGTGTGGGGTGGTAACTGGGCAGTCTCACCCCAGAGCCCCTGCTTTCACTACTATGCACTCCCCTAAAGCTTTTCCTCTGTCTTCCCCTATGCCCAATTCTCTATCTGATGTGCAGACATTTTTGTAATGTGTACGTATAATTTGATTATTTCCTGATTAGTTACTGACCACAGCTAATTCACTCTTCCCATTGATCCCAGCTTCTCAGGGAGGGTGCTCCCCCCCCCCCCCCCGCCCGTAGCAGCTACCCTGATGCTGACAGACTCTGGGTATTGGCACCTCTGACAGTGGCCTGTGGGGCATTGGGTGGAGCTGGGCTCTGATTGGCTGAATTTGCCGTGGGCCAGTTGGATGCAGGAGGGCAGGTTGTGTGGGTGGCAGAGGCACTGGCACCTGTGGGGCCTGGAGTGTGGCGTGTGGCACATCATCATTTTATGTGTTCTTGGCAAGTAGTTGACCCATCCAGCAGAGTCAAAGAAAACATCCCCGAGAGTCATCCACCCTTTCAACAAATAGCCATGGAGTACTTCCAGGTGCAGTGCATTTCTCTAAGAAGAAGGGGCTGAAGATTCGTGAATATGTCTATATGCACGACTGATATTTATTCGTTCATTCATTCACTCATTCATCTTACTCATCTGTGGAACACCTACGTGCCGAGCATGACTCTATTTGCAGGGTTAATGCAGTGAACTAGATAGATCTCTGCTCTCATGGAGCTTCTCTCCAATGGAGGAGACAGTCAAAATACAAACACTCAACAGGGTCAATTCAGAAAGTCTCCAGGGTCATGTCCCAGTGACAGGGCAGTCAGATGTGGCTTCTTTGAGGAGGTGTCCTTTGAGCTGAAGAGTCAGCCCTGTGGAGATTTCTGGGGAGAGCATTCCAAGAGGAGGGGGGGTTCTAGTGCAAAGGCCCTGAGGTGAGAAGGAGTTTGGTTGAGTTCAAAAAACAAAGTCCAGTGGCTGGATGGTGAAAGCCCCATTTGTGGGAATAAAGCAGGAGTTCAGATGCAGCTGCTAAGAGTCTGCATTCTGGAGTTAGGCCTTAACGGTTTATGCGCTTAGAAGCCCAGTGTCCAGCAGAGCCCACTGGGGTCGTCTTGTTAACCTCCTCAGCCTCCTGTCTGCCTCTTTCTCTTTTTCGTCTCCCCTGTGACCAGGCCAGAACCAACCCGGAGCCAAAGTCCTCAACTAGCCTGGAGAACTGACACTTCCTTCCCTAGGTTGGGGCCACCTCCTCACAGCACATAATGCCATCCTATAATAGACTGAAAATGAGGCTTTTGGAGCAAAAGCCGGTGTTTACAGAACAGCAGCAAGGTATGTGCCTGCAAACAAAGCAGCTTGTTACACTTAGGCCCCCCCAAAAAATCTTCTAAGTGCCTAATTAACAGTTTAGGTAGATATAAAAACATAATGAGAAAAACAATCTGTTTGCAAAAAAAAAAAAAAAAAAAAAGGAAAGGATAAAAAAGGGGGGGAAATTGGCAGGGCCCGGCTGGCTGCTAATCGAGGCGTGTGTCCGTCTGTGCGGGCTCAAGTGGCCGGGAGGGCTAGCCTAATGGCCCCCTCACATGCCCATATTGCACCTCTGTACGTCTGAGCAATTTTAAACTTGGCAGGAAGGGAGCTGCGCGGAAATTTGCGTAAGCCTTGATAAATATTTTATGCAAATTAAAATTGAATTCTTTGCTTAGTTTAAGCAATTTCCCTGTAAGGAGTGTGTCGAGGAGAGAGATTACAACATTTGCTGGTTTGTTTATAATTTAATTTTTTTTTTTATGTTGCGGCTGGCAGTGGGGGAGATGGTAACACCTGTGAGTGTTTATAACGTCCCATCTCCTTCACAGCTGCTCCTATTCAAAACACCTCGCCGGCGTAATAATTTCATAAAATTTCATGATTTACCATCTGCTCGCGCCGGTTTGGGCTTCAGCAATAAGCTCTTGCATGGCGCCCGGCCCAGAAAGGTACAATAACTGTATATTTTAACTTAATGGTTTTTTGGGGGGCATGCAAATTTCAGCAAGCAGATTGCGCTGAGGCCCGGGCTTGGCGCGGCCTCTCTGGGCCCTGCGGCCCCCTTCCTCAGAACCCCCGCCCCACCAGCACCCCCCGGCTGGGTGAAGGTTGCCCGTGTCAAAATCGAGATATCAAACACCAAGTGTAAAAAGACAAGGTAGGAGGTACAAGAGGATTATTTTCCTTTTAGCATTTGATGTCTGTGCATTTGGGTAATTAAAATGATTACTACAACAATTAAAGCAAGTAATTAGAAACTAATTACACCAGCATTTTTTGTGATTACAGGAGCAGATGAAAATAGTGTTCAAAATTAAATTCATTGCATATTCATGGGAATGAAATTAAATACTGCTGGGTGGATGAGATAATCGGAGGAGAGAAGAGAGGAATGGCATTCTGGGGATTCAGAGAACAGACTGTTGCTAATGCTCCAAACAGACATTTGGTTAAATCAGTGATAATCTTTTAATGGCTTTAAAAGGAGCTAATATTTGGAAAGCAGTCAAAATTGCTGAGAGTTTGTGTTTTTCACTCTCTCTGTGATAATACATACCAGCTGTAGCACAATAGAAAACATTTAATCATTATCCACTCAAATGGAGGCACAGGAACCAGCATCTCTCCGCCTCTCCTGGTGTCTCATGCACGACAATAAATTAAATTAAAGAATCTTAGTGAGCTCTTTTTTCCCTCTCTCTCCCTCTTTCTCCCCTCTCTCCCCTGCTATTGACTACCTTCGAGCGACTGCCTTGCCACGACCATTTAATGAGATTCCTTAGATTAAATAGATTTTCTGTTTAACTCCACACTGGTGAGATAGCATGTCAGGGACTGAATGGCTATTAACATTTAAATATTTCACAGAACAAAAAAAAAAAATCGGAATATGAATTTTTCATTGTTTTGCCGCTCAATGGAGTCGCTCCCTTCCGCCTCTCTGGTTCTCTCTCTCTCTCTCTCTCTGCTAGACCTAATGAAACTAAAGTAATTAGAAAGATACAAGAGGAGCACTTTCACTAGAGTGCAATTAAATTGAGCGCGGAGCCGTTATTTATATAGGCTGGTCACTGCGTAGCCGCTGCTATTTTCTCAGCCTGCTTGAGTCATAGATTATTACAAGAGATTAATAATGTAAATTTCACTGACTCTGCTGCTCTCCGAGCCTTGGCCTTCAGAAATTGATGGGCGCGCCATCCATCACCTCCTCCCGTCCAGGCCTGTCCTTCCGCAGGGCCCACGAGCCCCCTGTGCCCCGCCTTGCTCCCTGGTACCTTCTCTGTCCCTCTCTGGCTCTGCCTCTTTCTGTCTTTTGGTCCGAATTTCTCTGTGTCTTTCTTCTTCTGTTTATTTCTGAGCAGCCCCCTCTCCCAGTGCTACCTCTGTTAAATTTCCACCTTATTCTTTTTTGGAGGGACCCCCCACTGCAGCCTCCCATAGCCCCCGAGTCAGGCTGTCTCAGAAGGAGTTCATTAGCCTGCTAGAAGCCCAGCTGGAGGTCGATGGGTTAAAGGCAGAAATTGCCCCCCACACCCCCAGCACACACCATGGCCAGCCATTTCTCCCTCCAGCCCACCCCTCCATACATCCATCTAGCCAACTGTCCATCCATTCATCCCTTCCTTGGACATTCCTCGTTGCCCTTCCAGCCTCCATGGGCAGGAAGAAGAGCCGACACTGCAGTCTCCACTGTGTGGCCATCACACTGTGTGACTGTGGTTTGCTCTGCAGCTGAGCCCCCTTGTCCCCACTGAGGTCGCAGAGCTATTGGGTACAAGTAAATGGGGAAATGTATGCCTCGGGCCAAGCACATAGTAGGGGCGTGACGACAGTGGATCCCACTCTCTCTGGCTTCTTCCATTGCCTGTAGTCACTGCCTCTTCTTCCTGACACAGTTGTCAGCTTCAGAAACTCCTCTCATCTATTAATAGCTGCTTTAGAGGGTCCCTGAGGCCAGGGCCTGGAGGAAGTAGGGGCAAGGTCCTGAGAGAAGGGGCCCCGAATGCAGAGTCATGGTCTGCACCACTCTGACTTCCCTTCCACCCCAACTCCTCTGCTTCTCTGCAGGGCTGAGGTGTGTATGTGGGGCGCGGGTGTGTGTGGGGAGCTGTGTCTGCCTGCTCAGCAGAGGGATGACCTCACCTGCATGGCTGGGGAGTTGCATAAAAATGTGCCCAAAACGCAGGATCTGCGAAGCCAAGAGGGCTTGCTTTCAAAACAATTAGCGCCAACATCTGCCCAAGCACCCATGCTGTTTTTGTATAATTAAAACAAGGCTCCAGAATCCCACTGGACACTCTTTAAAAACTACTCATTTTCAGCATTATTTACAATGTGAAGACGGTGGGAGGGAGGTGCCTGACACCCTTCCAGCCACCCCATGGGAGAGGCCCAGGTCTCCTCCATAGTCGTCTTCCTGGTGGGAGAGTGGAGCTCCAGACCTCAGGCCCCCGGGGAGAGGCTGTGGGGTTGGGGCACATGGGTGAGACCACTGACCCACTGCCATCTTTCCTTCTCTTCCATGGGCCTTGCTGGTGATAGGTCTGAGCTGGGGAGGAGGGGAGGGGGGAGATGAAGGGAAAGGGAGGAAGTGACTGCAGGGAAGGAGGGAGGGAGAGGGGGGAGGCCTATGTTCCTCTTTTCCTAGGAATGCTTGAATCCCAGTGAATGGAATTATTTATCAAAGCTCAGCTGGTAACAGTCACAGAGGTGGCAGTTCTCAAAGGAAAAAAAAAAAAGAAACAAAATGAAAAACAATAATTAATAGCAACTCACCACCTTAAACCTGTTCAATCTGGAGAAAGCTTGGAATTGGGCGGAGGGGGGATTAGCTGGAGAAGGGCAGGCAGATGGTAGGTTCTAGGCCTCCGCCTATGTGCACGCACAGGTTCCCGCACCTGCACACACCACAGGGAGACAAGCATGTTCGTTGTCAGGTGCACAGATGTGCACAGGCAGCCCTGTGTGGCACATGACCATTCGTGCACATGTGTGCCATGCTTGTGCAAGCCCCCCCCCAGGTCTGTGCACACCTGAGCAGGCCCTTCATGCATCCAAGCGTGGGCACGTGCATATCCGAGGCACACAGTGCACACCTGTTTACACACGTAGAGGCCACATAGCCGTGCACACACAGGCAGGCACAGGTTGTGGGCAGAGCTGCCCAGGATGCATCTGACCCCCATTACCCCTTGCACTTCATTTTTTTGCAAATGCCAGTACCCTGGCGCCGAGTTCTCTGTCTGAGCCTTCTTGCTGGTGAACGTGGGGTGGCTGAGCTCTGATCCTGGCTTCCTGGCTGGGTTGGGCTGCTTTCCCAAGTGTGTGTGGGGTGTCGGAGACCCTAAGCCTGAGACTGGAGCCCAGAAAAGCTCCCAGTTCTCAGGCGCATGACTCCTCCCCTTCACAGCTAAGAAATGAAGTGTGAGCCACACAGCTGGCACTTCCATAGTCAGTGCCTCATGGCCCTCTGTGCCCCTCGCATGCCCTTCCTCCTTCCCCGACAATCTGCCCTTCCTAGCATGGGCGGCCAGCAGAGAAAACGGATGTCCTTGGACTCATGACAAAAGAAAAACAAGAGCTGACCATTCCCTGTGGCTCTTTGGGGTAGAAAGCAAGCCTTCCACTTGTTGTCTTTCGGTGGTGGGGTCAGGTGGACCCCAGGGCTGGCTGGTCAGCTGTGGTTCCTCCAGATGGGCTGTTGGGGAATGAGGAGCCATGCACCCAGACCCAGGTGGAGATGATGGTTGCTCTGGGTACCTTTTGAGTATGGGTTCCGCCCAGGCCCCTCTGGCAAAGCAGCCACTGGGAAGGGAGCCAAGAGAAACTGGGGATGCAGGAGAGTGTAATGTCTATGTCCCTGGGGAGCCCCCACAGGGGTTATTTCATGTCTGTGTGATGATCAGAGTCCCCAGCAAGGTGCGACAAGCATGGTTCTTTCCTCAGAGTTTGCAAAGTGCCTTCTCATCTGCCTTCTTCCAGTGTCAGCTACAACCTCAAGGACACCCTTCGCAAAAGAAGGAGCAGAGTGGGGTGTGAAAATGTAGCCTGTGGAGGCAGAGAGAGACCTCCTGTAGAATCCCAGCCCTGTGTGACCTTGGACAAGTCACTTGCCCTCTCTGTTCCCCAGTATTCTCCTCTGTAAAGTGGCAACAATTGAGGCACCAAACCTAAGGGATTATTCTGATGATTCCATCAGATCATGCAGGGAATAGGCCCGGCACAGTCCCTGGCACAGAGCAAGCTCAGGGCATGGTGGCCTCTGTGACAATAATAGGAATTAGTGTCACTAGAGCATTCAGCATTCACGACTCCAGGAAGTGGTATTGTTAATCCCATTTCACAAGGAGGAAACTGAAGCTGAGAGAGGGAGTGCTGCCTTTTGGGTGTCTGTTAAAGCTCACCCCCTCTTTGAGATCTGTCCTCTCAACCCCCATGTGGCCCTGGCAGCGATAGCACAGAGGCCACCTGACTTTGGCATCTGGAGCCAACGAGCACCTTTTTCCAGGGAATTGAGACTTTGCACTTGAGTCTGTCTCTGGCTCGCCTCTGTTGGGTGTGACGTTGTGTGGGGTACAGAGGAGAATAAAGCAGAAACCCTGAGTGAAGACAGGCAGCAGGTTTGCTCTCTAGTACCAATGGCCTTCTCTTCCAGGTCCTGTTTCCTCAATGAGGTCCAGCCGCCTGTCCCACCATTTACTGGGCTCTGCCAATACCACCCCACCCTGCCACTTTTTCCTTGTTTCAGTATTTGCGGGTTGTATTCCTTATAACCAAATGTTGCTTGACTACGGTTTGACCAAATAGGTTCATGCCTGTAGGTGACATGTTTGTTGAGCCCCTACTGTGTGCCAGGCTCTGTGCTGGGCACTGGGATCCTGCAGTGACAAGATGGAGGCAGAATTTGAACATGTGTCCAATAACCGTTGAGTCGTGGTTGTGCTAAAAGCCATGAGGGGAACCGATGTGCACTGTGAGAAACTGAAACGGGCCTGGCCTGGTTCAGTGGGAGCTGGCCAGGGAAGGGCTCTCACAAGTCTTCCAGGGTGAGCTCTGGGCATGGAAAGGGCATCTGACCCACTGTCAGTCAGCCAGCTAGTAAATGGCCCAGATGACACGGGGACCCAGGCTGCCAGCTTCCCCCACTCCATGAGGCTGTCAATATGCTGGGGCCAGAGAACAAAGCATCATGGGATTGTGAGGCCTTGGTGAGGCCAAGGCACAGACCATGGGGTGTCCCTCACTCAAACCCAAACTCTGCTGCTGGCTCAGCACCTGGGCAACCTGGGCGAACGCAAACTTCACAGCCACTGGGGTGCTGGGTCTGCTGGTGGAGGGTCAGGCTGTGTCAGTAGTGAAATCTGGTTTGGAACAGGGGCGCGTGGCACGGGTGATTTCCCAAGCCCCCTGGGGAATGATGTAGGTGGGAGTATTTGGACTGGGAGAAGGGGTTGAGCCCATTACTGGCTTCAAATATGGGGTGATTGTTACTACTACTACTATTGTGACTACAATACTACTAATGATGAAAACAGCTGCCCTGTTTTGAGCACCTGCTACATAGGAGGCCATATGCTAAAGGCTTTGTGTCCAAAACCTCCATGGATCCACACAGTAACTCGATGAGGTAGAAACTGGTAACATCCCCATTTTACAGATGAGTAAACAGAGGTCCAAGGTCACTGTGATAGTTTGGATCATTGTTCAACAAATATTTGTCCCACTCCCACCCTGGGTAGAATGTATTTATCTGTCACATTGATGTTGAGCTTGGCCATGGAATTTGTTTTAGCCATTGGAATGTTAGTGGGTATGACAGGAGCAGTGGCCTTGAATGTGCTGTGTGGTTGTTCTTGGCTCTTGCTCTTCTGCCATTTCCATGGGAACATGCCCTGTGTAGCCACTGGTCCCAGAATGATAAGAGACCTATGGAGCCAATTTGAACCTGAACCTGAGCCTGAAGCAGAGCCTCCTAGCCAGGCTCTGCCTAGACCAGCTGAACCACAGCCAACATGCAGACCCATGAGCGTGACAATAAATATTTATTACTAAGTGGCTGAGTTTTGAGGTATTTTGTTACGCAGCATTCCTGTGGTCATAGCTGACGAATACACCAATAGTGGCAGAGCTGAGACTTAAACCGAGGTGGTTTTGACCAGAAAATACAAACTTAACCCCTATGCTATGCAGTCTATCAATTATAATGTGTGGGTGAAGTTTTCAGCAGAGTGCAAGGTGCTTCATTAATACACTATATATAACTATTACTAATATTTGTGTTGTCATTATGACATCTCTAAAGGAGCCCCATGGGGTGCTGGAAGTGCAGTAGTCAGCAGGGCTGGAGGAAGGGCCCTTGGCAGGTGACTGCCTCCGTCTGAATTCTGCAGCAGGGCCAGAGCTGTGTGTTGGTGGCTGAGGTGTCTGAGCTACCCTTTCAGCACACTTGCAGGGACCGGGAGCAGGAGGGGAGCATGGGCTCTGGAGTCAGACAGATCCCTGTTGGAACCCCAGCCCACCACCTGCTAGCTGCACTGCTGGGCCAGTGCCCTCTCTCTGATCCTCAGTGTTCCTCCTCTGTAAAATGGGGGTGAAAGTTGAAGCTCCCTTGTAGGGCTGTTATGAGGATCAAATGCAATTGTTACTGAGGAAGTTTAGCAACCAAGCAATCAAACACATACACCCATGTACACAGACTCTAGGGAGCCAAGGGGACTGGTCCCTGAAGCCCATATGCAATGCCTCCAGGGCACACCCTGAACAGTTTGGGAGAACCAGGGGCCATAAGTGGTGCAGGGTGGAGCCGAAGAGACTGCTCTTATGTGGCTGTGGTGGCAACCCCACAGTGACCCTGGGGGTGGTGTCCTCCCAGTCCGGAGGAGGTGGCCAAGGCACCTGAATTTGGCCCTGACAGGCAGGGCTGAGCAAGCCCTCATCAGCACATGGTCACTGCTCCTGAGAACAGCCGACATGGCCGGGGCCGCCTGGCCTGCGGAGCTCACTTGAAGCAGCTGGTCCAACCTCATACCCAGGGTCCCCTGCTCACCCCAAACTCCCACATCAGTGTTCTAGGAACCCTTGCAGGAGCCCTCAAGTTTCCCTGATTGACTTGCTTTCTCTTATTTGAGTCATGAAAATGGCAGTGTGGCCCCTCGCCTTCCTTCATCACACTGAGCGCCTCCTCCGGCTCCTCTCCAGACTTTCAGGTCTCAGTTTTAAGTCACATCCCCCAGAAGCCCTCCCAGACTAGTGTACCCCCACAGACCTCCCTATTTTTCCTGCTATTCCCTCCCCAGCCTACACCTGCCTCTCCCCCATTGTCATTAGTGCCCTTTCTTACTATAGTGGGAATGATTGCACTTGGCCCACAGTAGGAACAAGACAAAGGGAGAAAAGAGAACGTGTCTTGGGCACCTGCTATTGTCGGGCACGGTTCTCATATGACCTCATTTCGTCCACACCAAACATTGACTGTTGCAATGATTATCCCCATTTAGCAGATGAGGACACTGAGGCTCAGAGAGGGGCACCCACGTCTCCTGGACACTGAGTCTGCTCCCCAACCACTCTCCCTGCTGGGACCTCAGCACTCTGTGCCCTGAGGTACCATTCACCCCCCTCTTAATTGTAATTCAACTACTTGTGATATTTTGGTACCAATTAATATTGATTTTACAATTGGTTTACGGAGATGTTGTTTTATTACTAATATATTTAATGTGCAAATCAATAAGAACACTTGCTTGGCCCTCTCCCTGGAAGGTAATAAAATCAAATATCTCAGGGGTAAAATGCTATCCAATCTGTGAATGGCAAAGCAGACGCTTAATGTAATAGTTAAAGATGATGCTGAGGGCTTGGCAAAGACCACCAGCCCCCCGACCCCCAGCCCAGTTTTCAAGGCTGCCAGTGAGGGGCTCCCTGAGCTCCGGACCTGCTGGGGATATGCAGTGAGGTTCCCATGGGCTTTCGGTGGAGGGGCTGGGGCCTTTGAGGAGCTGCTGTGTGCAGGTCTGCCCTCTCCTCTTTCCCCCTTCTCTCTCTCTCATCCTTCCCTCCGTCTCACCTCCCTCCTTCATTCTTCCCTCCCTTCCTCCTTTTCTCTCCCCATCTCTCCCTCCCTCCCTTCTTTCCTTCCTTCCTTCCTCTTCCTTTCTATCATTCCTTTTTGTTTATTCATTCTTTCATTCATTTAGTGGGTCATTTATTCTCCTATTTGTCCATTCATCAATTCATTCAATTGTTTATTCATTCATTCATTCAATGACTTCTTCTTTTTTTCATTTATCTATTTGTTCAATTACAGTGTTTCCCCGAAAATAAGACCTAGCCGGACCATCAGCTCTAATGCATCTTTTGGAGCAAAAATTAATGTAAGACCCGGTCTTATTTTAATATAAGACCGGGTCTAATATAATATATAATATAATGTAATATAATATAATACAATGCAATAATATAATGTAATATAATATAATAATACCAGGTCTTACATTAATTTTTGCTCCAAAAGACGCATTAGAGCTGAAGGTCCGGCTAGGTCTTATTTTTGGGGAAACGCGGTAGTTGTCCATCCATCCATTCCTTCAAGTCTTCGATTTGTTCGTTCATTCATCATTCATTTATTCATTCAGTCACCCACCAGATATGAACTAAGTTCTGTGTTAGGCTGGGTGCTGGGGCTCGGGGCGGAGCTTTGGACCTGGTTTGTGGTCCCTGCCTGCCTCCTAGAGTCACAGCAGACGGGGCAGCTGGTTCTTTTTGTTGCCTTGAGTGGCTTGTCCCACCCCCTTCTGTTTCTCCTCTGTCTGGTGCATACCTGCAGCAGAGAGACACCACCGCTCATTTGTCCCCTGGGGTCTTCCTGTCCCTAGGTGGGTACTGTCACCACCTGATAATTGAGGAAACTGAGGCCTGGAGGAATGAAGGCACTTTCTCAAGCTCATTCTGCTCGTAGACGTTAGAGCTAGGATTGGAGTCCAGGTCCATCTGACCCCAAAGCCTCTGCTTTCTTCCTCATTGAGGCAGGGTAGTTGGGGTACAGACCCCAAAGCCCTACCTGGGGTCTAATCCTTGATTCCCGAGCCCCCAACCATGGGCCTTCAGTGCCCTCCTCTGAAAGAGGGGATCTAATCACTGCAGTGAGCTCGGGCTTCTGAAGGGCCTGGCACATAGTAGGTGCCCATGACAACCTGCCGAGGCTGACTGTCCTGGACAGAGCTGTTGGCAATGAGAAGTCCTTTCTGAGTCTCTGGTTGTAGGGGCTATAGACGGTCTTGATAGTGCCGGGCTTGGAGGGCAGGGGTTGGGATGTCTTTGTGCAGCTCTCCAGGACAGGAAGTGTCACAACTCCTCCCTCCTAGGGTCCCCAAAAGGCCAGTTCTGCTAGGGGACAGGGACTTCAGCCTGCGAGCGGGTGTGGGGGCGGGAAGCTGGAGCCAGGCTCCCCTGCTGTGATTTATGGGGAGCCAGTAATGAAGCAGGCTGGCAGTAAATAATCAGACATGAAAATCTTACCATTTAATTAACCAAAAATAAATGACCAAGGGCCTTGGGAAGAAAGGAGTACTGGCCACCCTGGAGTTGGCGGCCGCTGTGGGCTTGGAGTAGAACCACTCCCTTGTTCATCACTCACTCACTGATCCCGTGGGCATCATTCATTGCCACTGGCACACCCTTGTTCCAGTGGAGAGTTGTCATCCCTGTTTCACAGACGGGGGAAGCTGAGGTCCAGAGAAGGGGAGGGGCCGGCCGAGAGGCCCACAGGAGTCAGCAAACGCCTGGGATTTGATCTGATGGCCCCTGAGCCCAGGGCTGCAGTCCACGGTCCTTCTTCCCATCCAGACTCGCCCCCTCTTCCTGTTCATCTCTCCAGGCCCTCCTGTTGAGTTCCTTTCCCAGGAAGACCTCCTGGGCTGCTGCTGCCCAAGGAGCCACTGAGTGACCCCAGGTCTTGGGCAGTTGGGGCAAAGCTGGGTCCCTGACTCTCCTCACTCTGTTCAAATAGTGAATCTTTTCAGTTCAAATGTGACACCAACAGGAATTGCCCAACTAATGTTACCACCTCAGCTGTCTCCTTTGGTGGAAGAAGAGAGTCACACGACAATGAGAGGACTGACCCCAGGAACAAACAGGGAAGTGTCATGTTGTTTGTGCTAACATCTCTGTGGGGCCAGCTTCTCCTTTGCCTCGTTTTTCAGGAGTCAGCCCCTGACTTTCAATCACTGCTCCCTGGCATTCTGTACAATGGGTACATGCCAGCCAATTAAATAGAGAAGGAAGAAGGAAGCAGGAGTAGAGGGGAGGGAGAGCCAGGATATGTGTTCCAGTGTCCCGTTTTTCTTATCATGCCTTCCTTCCTTCCTTTTTTAAAAAAATGTTTTTGGTGTCTTATTCTTAATTTGACAGATAGCTAACATTTTGGTTTTGGAGCCCTTAACATGTGCCAGATACCGTGCAAAGTGCTACATAATGATCTCTCTTGGTTTTCGCAATAGCCCCGTGGAGTGAGTAGTCTTATTATCTCCGTTTTCTAGCTATGGACTATAAGGCCCAGAGAGGGACAGTGACTTCCCCAAGGACACATAGCTTAGGCCGAGCTGGGTCTGAAGCTATGTCTATCTAAGCCCAAACCTACACTCTTTGCCAGTTCTGTCTGCTGCCCACCTGTTCACAAGCTGGTAGGGCAGGGCAGGGGTAAGGTAGCTGCAGAAATCTTAGTCTTAGATCAAGGGAAATGGACACTTCCTGTAAGTTCAAGAAGAATGGCTGGTGTGAGTGGGAAAGAAGTTGGACTAGATGGAGAAGGTGGAGTTTGTGGGGCTGCCTGCTGCAGTGTGGCTTTGGGGGGCAGGGATGGGGGTTGGGGGGTGACTGAGAGCACGCAGTCTGAGTCAGACCAACCTGGGTTTGCGTCATGGCAAACTTTCTTTTCATCGCTCACTTTCTTCGTGGCCTTGGACAAGTTCCCTGTCCTGGATGAGGAATAACAAGGGCCCACCTCCCCAGGATGTGGAGGGGATTACATGAAATCAGCAGGTTTGTGCTCCGCAGAATGTGCTGGGTACACAGTAAGTGCCGAATAAATGTGAGCCAATATCGTTTCTCTTCGTGATCTAGGTTAGCATTAATATTTAATACAAATTCTTTTTTTTTCAAGATTATTGTAAGAAGCAGGATAATATATTAAAAAGGCCTAGAATAGTACCTGGTACATGTTGTGCACTTAACAAATATAGGGATTATTTCTGTTTTCGAAAACATTTATTTATGTGTGTAGATACATTGAAGAACATCTGGAAGGAAACATACCAAAACATCAACAGTGATTTTTTTTTTTCCAGGGTGATAGAATTATAGGTGATACTTTTCTTCTTCGTGATTTTTTTTTGCATTTTCTGCGTATTTAGCCATGAGGAGGTATCACTTTTGCACCTGGAAGGCCAAGGTTTTTAAAAAGAAAACCAGAAAAGACGGAAGCTGCCGTGACCAGGCCTGCAGGCCTCCCCCAAGCCCTACCCCAGCGGTCAGCCCCAATGGATCCTTCATTTCTGAGGGGAAGGAGACCCAGAGAGCTGGGGCAGCCCTGTCCTCTGTGGACCTCAAGCCCTGCCCTCCTCCCTGGGCCTCAAAACTTCGGGCCTGGGAGTAGTTCTATCTGAGGCTTCTTGCCTTGGGGAATCCCTGAAGGATGACCAGGGATTGGCTAAGACCTGGGGGACACTCCTTAAAGTTGGGGTCATCTCCAGGGCAGCCACCACAGTTCCAGCCCCCCGAACTTCGGGCGTGCCCTGGTTTCTTCCTTTTCACCCCAGCACGTCCCTGACACTCCTGGCCAATTGGCATATGGAATGTGGAGACAATAGAAGCTGAGTGTAACCACTGTTTACAGAAAAAAAATGGTACAAGATTTATTTATTGGAAGGTGACTGAGGAATATGAATTCTACACTCCATTTAAAATGCTTTTTATTTCTCTCAGCCTTGGGGCTCAGAGTACATCTAATTTCACCCACAGCTATAATTCTCTACCAAACAGTTCCTGCTGCTCCTCTGGGGTCCCCAGGAACCGAGTTAGTTTATGTCTGCCACTGATGAGCCACAGGCAGGGGCAGCCACGGCTACGTGCCAGCGCACTGGCGCCCTCCTGCCCAACCACCCCGGCTCTGATGTTCAGGCATGTATGCCACACTGGGCTCAGGTGGTGCCCATGGCGCCAGGCCCCGAGGCCTCGGGATGGCCTGAACTCGAGTGGGCGAGTGGCCCATAGCTCATGCTGGACGTGTTGATTGCTCCAACCTCAGAGCTAACAAACAATTAGTTTGTTAGTATATTTATCCCGTGAACATTGGAGTCTGTGATTACAAATCCAATAGCGGGATTGTGGCAGCATTTGGAGATAAATCTGTGCTCCAGGCCCAGCCGTGTCAGCTGTTGGGACTGGGGGCATGGGGGGGGGAGGGGCAGACGTCTCAGTGGCCTTGCCTGCTTGTCCCTGTGGCCGTTTTTTCAGCTACTTGTTGGCCTGCTAAGCTGCTTGTTTGGATGTGTCTCAGTGAACTTGTCTGACTTCTTGCTAGCCTGCCTGCCTGGCTCTCTCTCCTTTCCTCAACACCAGGCCCCAGGGCTGCAGAAATACATCAGAAGACCCCAAGTCACTCATGTTCAACTGCGAAAGACAACGACACCCATTCTAGTTGACCAGTGCTGTGACAGGATGGACGGAGACAGCACTGTGGGGTCTCCCGGAGGAAAGGGCTAACTCTGCCCCAAAGGCCAAGGAATCCACGGGGGCGCTGCCCAGCAGTCACCCCCTTTTTCTCGGATGCCTCTTCAGCATCTTTCCTGAGGGCTCTCCTACCGTGAAGCAAAGCCCACCCGCTCCCTAGACCACTCACCCTGTCTTCTACCATCACAGTTTTCTTCACTTACGCAGGTCTTGGCCCACCGCCCTCAGTACCCCCTTTGCCACCCAGGAGATCCAGTTGTCTCCTTGAGAGAAAATTGGTGCTGTTGTAGACACACGTCCTCCCCATCCCTCGGCTCCCTGGGCAGCGCTGGACTCCCTTCTCTGTGACTTTTCGCGCCTTCCACGATGCTGTGCTCCCCAGCCTGGGCTCCCTCCTCCCTGCCTGTGTCTTCCCAGCTCCTTAGGGTTTCTCTTCCTCTGTTGGCTTCTTAAGTGCAGCTGTCCTCTTGGTTGGGCCAGGTCTCCAGCCCCCTCTCCCTACTCTTCCTGTGGGAGCTCCTCCCTCCTGCCTCATAGCACCCTTCCCTCCAGCCTCCATCCAGCCTCCTTCCTCCTGCATCATCGATTCCCAAATCTCTGCCTCCAGCCCTGAGCTTTCCCAGGGACCTGGATCCTCCAGGCTATTCTGCCCTCTGTGTCCCTGAACTCAGGGTCCAGCCAGCGCCACCACCCATCCAGTCACCAAGCCGGAATCTGGGACTGGTCAGTCATCCTCGATGAGTCCTCCTTCGCTCCCAGCTGGGGAGCCACTCAGGCTGTCAAGTTCTCCTCCAAATGCTTCTCACGTCTGCTCTCTCCATTCCTCCTGTCACTACCCTGGCCAAGCCAGGCATCGCTCGCTGGCTTCTCTGTAGCAGCCTCCCCACTGGCCCCTCAGCCGCAAGTGTGTCCCCCACCCATCAACCACGTGAATGCACCCTAGTCTTCCTGACCCTCAGAGGGCAACACCTGTAAGATGCGGATCATAATTCTTGCCCTTTAGGGATGTTGGTAGGACTTAATGAGAGGTCAACAATAGTAGAGGCCCACATATATTTAGCAAGTGCCATGTGTCTAGCACCATGCCAGGCAATTTACCTGTTGGCCTTATTTAATGTTCACCACTTTGTGAAATAGGTAATATTATCTCCCCTTTTTCAGATGTGGTAACGAAGACTCGGACGGTTAAATCATATGCCTGAGGTCCGAAGGTTGTCAGTGTGGAGCTAGAATTTCAGGGTGGCTCTGCTTGACTCGGGCTGTGGCCTTAACTACTGTCTGTGCTGGGCCAGGAGGTGCCAGCCAGGTCCGGGCAGCACTTGCCATCAGTGGGTCAGGCCTTGTGGCCACCTGGCCTCTGAGGTCCAGGACTCTCAGGGCTCCCTGCATTTAGGAGGTGGAATTTCAGGGCACCGACTAGGGCTCAGACTCCTGTCAACCAAAGTGTTTTTATTTAAAAAAAATAAAACATAATTCACGCACTATAACATTCACCCTTTTAAAGTGTACATTCAGTGTTTTTTTTAGGGCAGCCACAAGGTTGTACAACTATTATCACTATCTAATTCCAGAAGATACTCATCATTCCATAAGAAACTCCTCATACTCATGAAGCCCTCCCTCGCCAACCCCCCATCCTTGGGCCCCTGGCAGCTCCTGATGTATTTTCTGTCTCTGTGGATTTGCCTTGCATGGACACTTCATGTAAGTATAATCATCCAGCATCTGGGCTCTTTCACTTAGTGTGATGTTTTTGAGGTTCATCCATGTTGCAGCACGTGTTAGCACCTCATTCCTTCTCATTGCCGAATAATATTCCGCTGTGTGGGTTCATCGTGTTGCGTTTATCCACTCATCAGTCCGTGGCCATTTGGGCAGCTTCCACTTTTTGTCTGCTGTGAATAACGCTGCAGTGAACATTTATGCACAAGTGTTTGCATTTGTATTTGTCCAAGTGCACAGTGTTTTAGATTCTCGTGGCACATGTGGGTGTGGAATTGCTGGGTCCTATGGTAACTACTCATATGTTTACGCTTTTCAGGAATCCCTTTCCAAAGGGGTTCCCATGCAACACAGTGGTCTGGTGGGGTGTGGTGGGGATCCCCGCTGAATCATGAGCAGCCTTGTGGGTGGGGCCCTGGTTAGGGCTCTCTGAGCCCATGAGTCTTCTCACCGTTCACCCTCAGGACCGTAGAGGTCAGACCCTTCCCATTTGGGGGGATCTTGAATCCCCAAATGGGCCCAGTAAAGAAGGTATTGTTCATCCCTTTTCATAATTGAGAAGACTGAGGCTAAACAAGGTCAGGTAATTTGCCAGTGAGGGGCAGAACTGAGTGTTGAACCCAGCTTTGTTTGATTCCAAAATCCTTTTACCCTCAAACTATATGGCTCTTAGTTGGCCCAGTAAAACTCGTGGGAGGAAACGAGATGTGAAGAGGCGGGGACTTGGTGAAGCCGTGGGTTCCTCCAGTAATCCTGAGGCCTCTTGTCCTTATGTTCCGTCAGCTACTGGGCTGCTCTCAGGAAGGCAGGAAATGTGTGTATTATTGGGCTCATAGCTCTCTTGTAGGCCCAACATGCTGGATTACGATGGTCTCTGATAGATGGTGCCTCCTCCTCCATTTTACAGGTGGGAAAACTGAGGACCACAGAGAGACGTGCCAGGTCCAAACCAGTGGTAGAACAAGGATTCAAATCCAGCTCTATTTGTATCCAAAGCCAGAGGGATGTGAGTGTGTGTGTGTGTGTGTGTGTGTTGAGGGACAGTGGTTGGCATGGTAGAGAGGGCCATGCTATGTGCCCAGGTGGTGAAGGTGGATTTAAACCAGGCTCACCAGAGGGGAAAGGGTACAGCACAGGCTAATGCACTCCTGCCTGGGTGATATTTTCCCATGCAGAGAAGGAGGAATCGGGGTTATATGAAGCAGTATCCCTAGGGAATGACTCTGTGGGACCTCCTGGTACAGACACCTCAGGAGACATGGGGGTAGCTCTGTTCTAATAATCCCTCCCTGCAGGAAAGAGTCGGTCTGACAGAGAGAGGAGGACCTGAAAGAGGAAAATTAGGGTACTGTCCCCTCAATGATAATAGAGAAGTGTAGGATTCTGGGACCTGTCTTGAGAGGGATTCAAAAGCCATGGCCCAGGATACCCAACTTGCCCCTTTGTAACTCCCATCAGGGACCCCATAAGTGTTAGCTGGACCATGGGAGACTTGGGATACTGTGTTCCACTTGGCAGCCCAGTGGGGGTTGAGGAAGCTCCAAGGAGTAGCGGGGATGCTGAAAGATTTAACACAGAAGGACCACATCACACCATTTGTGAATGAAGGTGGTACAGCTTAATGATTCAGAGCTTTGGCTCTGGAGTCATCTGCCTGGGTTTAAATCTCTCTGAGGCTCAGCATTCTCTTCTGGAAAATGGGTATCATAATAGTACCCAACTCAGAAAGGGTTATTGTGAGGACTTGAAATGGCATAACGTATGCCATGTGCTTAGCAAAGTAAGCGCTCGGATTTTATTCTACTTTACAGCTGAGAATATTGGGGCCTAGGGAGATTAATAACTTGTACAAAGTCAAACCTGTAGCAAGTGTAAGAACTAAGATATGAAGAAAAGCAGTTTACCTTTAACAACCACTGGAGTTTACTGCTTCTACCCGGTTATGCTGCTTAGAGCTGGGACAATTGGTGAGTGGATCTATGTGGGGTTTGAGGAAGGCTGTTCAGGGGGCAGGGCTTGCTCAGCCAGCAGAGCCCTGGAAGAACCCCAATCCTTTACCTCTTCAGTCGTCTTTAACAAAGACTTGTCCAGCATAAGTTGCCCCATTGACTTGTATTTCTTTTCTGTCAATTATTTGGGTTGTTAAGGGCAAGAGACTTGTCTGGTTAACCTTATATGTCCTGTGCCTGGCATAGTGCTAGGCTCATAGTAGGTACTAAATTAACTGATTTGTTACTGCTGTTTGTTTTTGATACAAGTTCTGGACTCTTGTTCACTTCATTCTTTGAGGTTAGAATTTGATCTGCATCCCTAAAGACTTGCACACACAGTTCTGGAAAGGCTCAACCTATATTGAGATGGGTTATGACATACCTATGAATCTCTGGGTCCTGGGTCTATGAGATAATTTCTGAGCTCAGGCACTGCAAGTTGGAGACTTCTGCAGAATCTTTCTCACTCTGAGTCAAAAGTACTGTTATTGGGCCATACTCCCTTACAGACCTGCCTCCACTTTGAAAACTAGCTTAAATTTGTCCCCTGTAGATGACAAAGTGGAAAAAACTTTGATGTTCCATGGGAATAATAATCACTGCCACTTATGGGGGCATTTTTACTATTTTTCACAGTGGCTCCAGCTGTAGAGTCAGAGTTGGCAGGGCTTTTCCTGGCAGCCTAACCAGCACTAGCTGTTCCAGGATGTGGAAAGCCAGATCTCAGGACCATCAACCTCTGATCCAGAGAAGTCTGAGATGGTCAAGTCCTGCTGAGAAACAGTGCAGACTTATGTCAGGCTCTGTGGGGCCTCTGGGGAGGAGAGGTCTTGCCAGTACATATATGTGGGAGAATCTTGGTGTCTGAAGAAGCAACTTTTAAGGTGAACAAGTTATACCAGTTGGGAGGCAGTGCCTTTGGAGTTATTCATCCATTCAACAGATATTCATTGAAAGTCTCTTCTTTGCCTGGTCTGGGCAATGAGGATGAACACATGAATCACCAAGATAGAATTGCTTGGGTTTACAGTCTAGATGTGTGTGTGTGTGTGAATCCTGCTCCTCCACCTCTACTGTGTTAACATGGATGAACCAATAGCTTCTCTAATATCAGGACTTTCATTTGTAAAATGGAGGTGATAATAGCACCTACCTCATTGGTTTGTTGGAGAATTAACTGGTCTAATATATGTAAAGGGCTTAGCACAGACCCTGCCACACAATCCATGGCCAGTAAATGTGGGATAAACAGTTCCTCTTTGGATCATTTCTCAGTCCATTGTGGATCCCAGCCTGAGACGATCAATCCAGGGAAAGGGAGCTTGGAGGTGCCCTCAGGGCAAATGAGCAGGGCTGCCTCTGGACTTCCCCACAATCTCCTCTATAAAAGGATTTCTTTAGATCCAGAATTTCCCACTGAATCAGTAAATCTAATTTCCCTGTGGTCTCAGTCTCCAGATAAATGTCCTCTTGGATCTCCTGGTTAGAGTGTGGGACAGGCTTGTGTGTGGTACAGACAACTGGAGAAAATCCCTGCTCAGCACCCTGGACAGAGATTGCGCCGTTGTCCGTGGTGCTGATAACTTTCAGGCCTCCTTCTCACTTTGGAGGTGCAGCTAGGTACTTAGGGAGTAGAGTGTCTGAAACCTCCGTTCATATGTGTGTATGCGTGTGCGTGTATGCATGTGACCCATATCACGCAGCGATTGTCCTCAATAAGGTTACTTAGGATTCCTCTCTCAATCCTCCGGGGACCCCAAGCTAGACAGGATAACAGAGTGGCTGGAAAAACAGTGAAATCATGGGATGACTGCCCCAGCCTTCAAAAGAATTCCACTGTGTTTTAGGGGAACATGACAGAAGCCAATTCCAACCCTTTCTAGAAGGAGCTGGAAGAAAATAATAACAGTAGGTAACTTTCTGAGAGCCAGATTTTCACTTAATCCTTATAATTACTTACAGGTGAGGTGGGGACTGACTATGAAAGTTCTGCAGATGAGGAAAAAGAGGCACAGACAGGTTAAGTAACTTACCCAAGTTCACAAAACTAGTGAGTGGGCACAGGTGAGGTTTAAACTCAGGCAGCCTGACTCTAGATAGAACCTCTTAGCACCACATGTAGCCCCTCTCAGAGGCAAACTGAGAGAACAGAATGCTGATGGTTCATCAGCAAGAGGTCTCTGAACAGGTTTGTGGCCAGGACTGTACAACACCTTGCCACAGCAGGCTGGGGGAGGGCACTGCTCCATTCTTCCTTTACATGGGGAGCCAAAGAGATATGGGGCCCTGTCAGCTCTTTTCAGGTTCCTCTAGGCCTTGTTTTGCATCAGGTGAGAGTTGGCAAGGTTTGACAGTGGGAGCTTTCTTTACCTGTCCAGGGGATTTAGGATCTTTCTGCCTCTCTGTCTGAGGTTTAGTGGTTAGAAAACTGTTGGGATGAAAACAGGAGTTTCTGTTCCTTCCTCCCTCTTCCCACTGACCACTTGGTTCCTTGGCTGGGGTCCTGTTCTGGTTCAGGTCCCTGCTGAACCAAGAGAAAAGGCCCCAAGGACAGCCTGACTTTCTGTGGCTGAGCACCCCTCACTGGGGGCTGCCAGGGTCCCCCAGGACCTGGAAATCTGGGCTGGTCACTGATCTGAGGAACATGGGGGAGGGCATGTGATGGCCCAAACCAGCAACCCTCTGAGACACTGCTCATCCCGCCCCAGATCACCTTAGACATGGGCTGCAGTCAGGTTTGGATTCATCCTTAGCTGTTACTGTGCCATCTTGCCCTTGTTTTCTGCCAGGAATTCCTGGAATGCCAGGGAGCCCAGGCTGCACAAAATAAGACTCGCCTCTCCCCCATCCCAACGGCCACCTCCGGAGGCTGGCCTTTGGGCACAAGTGTTGTTTTCCCCACCACTTCCTTTAACAGTTTAAAACAATTTTTAGAAAACTCCAATGGACTTCATGATCCATTTACAGGCTGTAGGAGAGATCCAGTAGGATATGTGTGACTGTTTTGGTGACTATGAGACATCTTTTGTATGTAGTTGCTTTTATGTGTGTGACTCTGTATGGGGCTAAATCTATGTGGTTTCTCTATGAGAGAGAGAGAGAGAGAGAGAGAGAGAGAGAGAGAGAGAGAGAGAGAGAGAGAATGAACTAGTTCCTTGGGTAAGACCCTATGTCATACCGAGGAATGAGTCTCAATCTCTCTCTCTCTGCCTCTGTCTCTCTCTGCTATGCAGTGCGCATGTTTATGTGTGTAATGCATACCTATAATGTGTTTTTGTGAAAACTTGGAGTGTGACTCATTGGGTATGATTTTGTGTCTGCTCACAAGAAAAGATACATCTGTATATGTGTGCCTTGGCACGTTTGTATGCATGTGTGTGGCATACCCAACAGCTAAGTGCCATCTCTCTGACTCATGGTATCACGAGGCATAGATATACCAATGTTTGTGAGGTGTGATGCTGACATTGTGTCAGAAACCAGCTCCCTTCACCCAACCAAGTTCCCGACTTTTCCCCTGACTGGCAAAGTTGTTTCTTTGAAACGCTTCCAGCACCTGGCTTAATAGACCTTCCTGTGAGCATATTCCCAGTTCTGCACTGCTCCCCAGTGACTGGGGACCTTTTGTCAAGCACATATGAAATTAAGTGAAATAAAAATCATATTAAAAATTATTACCATCTAACAGCCATTAGTCTGCACACTGCTGTCAGCCTGTGATGGATTCCTCACTTACTTCAATGAATGTTCTAACGACAGTGATAAAATCACTCAGAAAAAAATAGAATAAACTGTTAACCCTCTCCCCATCGACACTTGTTTTTCTTGGAGAAAAATACAACAAGGGGTCTTGGTGAAAGAATTGAGCCATATGTGACTCTTGTGACTGAAAATGAGTTGGGTGCAGGGTGCCAGTCTTTGATCCTAAGGAGAGAAATTTACTCCAGACTGTAGACATCAGCTCTAGTTTCTGAGCTCTGGGTTGAGACTTGGGTTCTGCTTTACACTCTGAGCTGTTTCTGAGTCAGGTCAGGTAGGTCCCAGTTGTTGTATTTGAGACTTTAATCTAGGTTAATTTATTTTAAAAGATTTATTAAGCGTCTTCATCTGATAGGAAGGCCCAGGTGAACAATAATATATATCTGAGCTGAGACAGTGGCCCAGGGGAAGGGGAGACTGGGCAGATTGGAATTATGCTTAAAAGGTAGAAAAGTTGGGACTAGCTAATGGGTTATTTTCAGCAGAGAGAGTGCGATATCATGGGTGTTTATCACGGAATTGACTAGAGGCTTAAGGACATTATTCCCTAAGATAGGGAACAGACAGTCCTTCTTTAGTGGGAGGGAAGACATCAGTGTTGAGTCCATTGAGTTTGGGGAGGCTCTGGACACCCCAGGTGGCTATGGAGAAGGCTGCTGGACTCCTGGGTCTACAGCCCAGAGGAAGGTTTGGGCTGGAGAGGCAGATCTGGGCATCCTTGGTGTTCAGATTGAGGGAGGAACCAGGGAGTGGATGAGACTGTCCAGGGAGTGTGTGGAGAAAGGAGAGTCCCAAGGACAGAAGCTTGAGGACAACCAGTCATTGAGAAAGTCCCAGAAGGACATAGAGGAGGAGTGGGTGGGAAAGAGGGAGGAGTCCAGGAAGCTATGATGTCACAGAGCTCGGGAAGGAAGAGTGTTTCGAGAACCAGTAAGTGATTTGTAAAGTGAAATGTAGCAAAAATTAGACAGGAGCTGAGAAATGAAATGTTAATGGTCACGTGGAGGTCACTGATGACTGGATTCAGAGGTGTGAGAGGAGGGAGAGGTATATGCTCACATGCAGACCCCTCTTCCCAAAGGGAAGTTTCCGACACAGCCATTTACTCGATGGGATGGCCGAGATTCAATTTACCCAAATGCATAGGGGTGGACCTGTGGACTTCCCAGGGCCTTCCCACTGTGACTTGAGACCAAGGTCAACTTTGTTCCTGTCTTTTGGGCCCTGCCTTGGACTGTAGGAGACTTCTTGGTGTCACTTGGTGACCCTCAGAGGTGAAGCATGTGAGAGGGGTTCTACTCCAGCCCTCGGGACCCCAAAAGTTCCCAGGTTCTGCTGGTTCCCCTGGAGGAGGGGCTTAGAGCTCTTGGGTGAGGGAAGGGAACCTTGAGGAAGCTAGCGGTGCATGAAAAATGATTCCATGGGGAGGGATCTCTCTCCTCCTGGATGACCTGTCACCTCCCTCTGATCCCTGAGGTACTGTCTCGACTGTGGGCTGAGAGAATGTCCCTTGCCCTCTCCCAGAGTCCCCTTTGTGAGAGAAGCAGGCAGGGCTTGCGCTATTGAATAGGCATGTGCTATTCACCATGAACATGAGACATTTGCGGTTGAGGGAAGAAATATGATCCATCTGACATCACACAGCCAGCCAGTGGCAGAATGGGGACATGGGCTATTTGGAGACGTCACATGATCTTCCCAAGCCAGGTGGAAGGAGCATGCTGATGGACTTCCACGTCCCTCCCCTTCAGCAGAGAGACGTTCCCTGTGCCAGTTTTGGGTGTGGACCTACATCTGCCAGGAAATCAACCAGGAAGGGCAGACACATGACCACACCAGGAAGACTCAAGTTCTTCCCCAGCATCGTCCACTTCCCCGTTGTTGCTTTATAGGCCTGGGATGATGTGTACCCTTTTGGATTCAAGTAACCAAATTCATTCTATCTGGCTTGAGCTCCAAAGGGATTTTTGTTTTTGTTTTTCAAGGCCCAGGGTGCCTTGCAGAGCTCCAGGGCAGGAAATGAAACCTGGAGGGTCAGAGAGCTACTGGGCCCCAGACAGTCTCAGCCGCCATCTCTCTCTGTGTCTGGAGCCAAACAGGCTCTCAGCTGAGCATCTCTGTGTGCTTCTGTACAGACATTCTTCAGTCTGTACTTGGCTCTCCCTGCCTCTCCAGGCATGTGGACAAACAGGGCTGCCTCATAAACCCAGCATTTCCATGTCACCAGGGCAAGCCTAGACTGCTCTGTGCCCCTGTGTCCTGGGCAGAGATCCCATGTTTCTGGGACTGAGAATCTGATTGGCCCAGGATGGGTCAGATGTCGATGTCTGGTCCAATCAGCTATGGCGGGAGCCACATTGTAATAATATTTATGATGAGAATGATGATAGTTATGATAACGAGGATAATAATAAGAGCCAACATGTTCTGAGTGCTTACTGTGCAGTTTTAAGTGCTTTACATGTTTAATTCCACTACTTCACGTGGCACTTCTATGACGTACGTGCTGTAATTATCATCCTCACTCTACAGATGAGACACAGAGTTTAAGTGACACGTCCAAGGTCACACAACTAGTGTGTGGTGAGCTGGACTTTGAACCCAGCAGTCAGATCGTGACATTTGTGTGTCCGACCACTATTCTATACTCTCTTGAACCCAGTTGCCAGACCCATTCCTGGAAAGGTGATTTCTAGAGTAAGGAGGTGTGAACTGGACAGATACCTCTAGAGTTGTCTGTATATCAAGTTCCTAGACACTCTGCCAAGACCAAAGTGGCCTGGGCAGATGCCAGGAGTGGGGTGGCCTCAGGCATAGACCAGAGGGGTTGGGCTATGGAAAACAGGGGAGGTGCCAGCCTCAGACCCTGGAAGGAGACTAGCAGGGCAAACTGGAGTGTCAGTGAGGGTCAGGCCTGGAGACTTCTAGAGGAAGCTCATGGGTACACCCGGGAATGGGGTGGGGCGTCAGATTCATGGAACAGTCCCAGGTTCCCATCACCATCCCAGGCACAGAGTTCTCTGGGTCAGCCATTGGGTTGGGCACTGACTGGCGTGGGTCAGAGGGCAGCTGTGGGAGGCTGGAGCCAGCAGGGGCTGATACAGGCAGGCAGCCCCACCCCTGGTCCATGCCACACTCCCCTGAGCACAGCCCTGAGGTGAACCCCTTATTTATTGACCTCTCAATTCATGTATCTTTATGAGGGTCTCTGCTATTCTTTTGGTGTCCAGGGTCGAAGCGTCCTTGGGGCATTTTTCTCATCCCCAGAGGAGTCAGGACAACATAATGGGCTTGAGTCAGAAAGTCGTAGCCTTGAATTTTGGTTCCATCAGAATCAGATAGGAGAACTTGAGCCAACTTCTGAGCTGCTGTTGGTTCAGGTAAAACATGGGGATGGTGACACAGCTCCATGAGAGGAGGAACACAGACACTGCATGCAAAGTGCCTGCCACCGAGGAGGTGCTCAGCTGGTGTAGCTGCTATTCCTGGAAACAATCCTCTCGGCCAAAGCTTAAGTCGTGCCCTTTCCATTCCCAGAAGTGTACCTCCTGCGGATTTCTCTGCTCTGTGTACTTCAAGACTTCAGCTCGGCCCTAGGGCTGAAGTCTTCTGTGAGATGCTGAGCAAAGAGACTATGGGGGGAGAAGCTGGTGTCCCTTTGGATGGCATGGCTTCTGGAGAGACATGTTGGCCTCATTCCGTTCCCCGATGCACTGAGGGGCCCTGTTTCCCGAGCAGCCCTGCACCCACATGCCCACTGCTGCGTCCTCCTCACATGTCAGACAGAACAGCACCCCCACCGTTCTCTGGGTGACAGGGGCTTTCAAACCTGCTCTGGGCTGAGAGTAGGGCCTTTGTCCACGGCAGCCTCTGGCCTGTGACCCACGGGGACAGGAAACCTTCTGCATTGGAGTCCTAGGGCCGCTGTAACAAAGCACCACACCTCTGATGGCCTAAAACAACCGAAATGTGTTCTCTCACAGCTCTGGAGGCTGGAAGTCTGCACTTAAGGTGCCCACAGGGTCTTTCTGTGGCTCTTCCAGCTTCTGGTGGTGGCTGGCAATCCCTGACACCCTCTCGCTCGCAGCTGCACCACTCCAGTCTCTGCCTCTGTCATCACATGGCACTTGTCTCTTCTCTTCTTATAAGGACACCAGGGAAATTAGATTAAGGTGGATCCTTAATCCAGTATGACTCATTTTAACTTGATTGCATCTGCAAAGGCTCTATTTCTAAAGAATGCCACATTCACAAGTACCAGGTGTTAACACTTCCACGTGTCTATTTAAGGGACACAATTTGACACATACTACCTTCACAATTTCCTGCTGAGGACAAGCGGCTGTGGTCAGAGAGGAGGGAATGGGAAGCAAATACAAGAGAGTATATTTGACACTTCGGGAAGCAGGGGCCAGGTCCACATAGGGCCTGGGTTAGGAATGCAAGGGAGTGACCTCTACCCCGAGAACAATCTCAGCACTGAGACCTGATTTCCATCTCAGGAGAAACGGTCAGAAATGTGAGCCCCAGAACTGTGAGCCCCAGAAGCTGCTCCTTCTCTCTCAGAAAAGTTGTCACACAGAGGTGATGGCCTCACCCAAGACCTTGGTCCAAGTATTTCTGGAGGTGTTTCTTGGGATGACTGAGGGGTACAGTAATTCGGAGAATGTTCCTAGCACTGAAGTCTCATGGGCAGCAATCCACTGAGCTGGTTCATGCCAGCCAGGGGAGGAAGGGAGCACCATTATTCTTTCCTTTGCAGGTATTACAACCCTTAGTCCATTTCTAGTGGATTAGGCATGAATGGGAATTCATTGGCTAGAATAAAGGAAAAGTTTGGGAATTGATTGGTTACTGGCACAGCTATATCCAGGGGCTCAGATGATGCCATCTCTTGATGATTTGACCCGTGTAGTCCAGTGGTTATAAAGGCTCTGAAGCCAGACTGCAAGGCTTCAAATCTTGGCTCTGAACACCCCCTACCCACACAGGCTGGTGCAGGAGAGAGATTTTTTTCACCCTTATGCACTTCATTCATATAGAACATGGGGACAATGATACCTGTGGGGAGCTGTGAGGGGTCCATGAGATGGTGCCTGTCAGGCACGACTCTTTGCCTCACCCTGTGCAGATAAGGACTCAAGATATCTCACTACTCCCGGGCCCCAACTGCAGAGAGGCGTCCCAAGACAGGCCTTGTTCTCATTGGCCCTAGGACTGGGGGTGGAGCCTCTGAGCGATCTCAAGCCAGGACTTGTTCTCATTGGCTCCATGCCCGGGGGGTGGGGCTTATGTGGGACGTCCTGCGCGCTCAGGCAGTACTGAGTTTGTAAATGAATTTATGACTGTTGGCACATCTGTGCACTCGCCATATGATTATTTCCTTAGTACATGTTACAAATTAACCTTTCTCTTTTACAAACATTTATTTTAAGAATAAATTTACCTCACTGTGGGAGACACTGTGGTTATGAAGGACTCAAAGTCTGGCCACAGGCACTTCCTAGCTGTGTGACTTGGGGGGACAGCACTAACCAGTCTGTGCCTCAGTTTCCTTATCTCTTTATCAGGAATAATAATGATCCTACTCCATAGGGTTTTTTTGAGGATTAGATGAATTAAAATACGCAAAGCTCAGAACAATATCAGAGCCATTGTATGTTCTACTATGTCTTAGCTATACTGTTGTCATTGTTATTAAGTGGCAAACCAGCATTACTTGCTATAAACGGAAGCAACTGTAAAGAAAACTATAATGAAAATACAACGGGGTTATTGAATTCCAGTCAGTTCCTGCAGCCTGTGGAGGGCTCCAAGCCTGGGACTTACTGTCTTTGTTTAGAAGGGCAGTTTGTGCTGTTGGAGAGGTATTCCACAAGCCATCCCCAGACAGAGACTTCCTGACTGAGCAGAAAGTCTGAAGACAGTTAAAAAGGAAACAACTTCCCCTACGAATGCAATGGGCTTTACTCCCCCCAGTGACCCATGTTCTGCCCTCTAGGAGGCACCATGGCAGCAGTCAAAGGCTGGGCAAAGAGGACAGACAGATGCTCCATTCCAGGTAAAGCTCCAGGGTTTTGCCGTTTGCTGGCTGTGTGGCCTGGGCAGGTTTCTCCACCTCTCTGAGCCTTAAGTTCCTCACCTGAAAGTGAGGCAAGCCAGGTACCACCCCTCCTCGGGCCGCTTGAGGAGTGGGTGAGGTGAGGACTCAAGGGCTTACCACAGCCCCGGCCATGTTCCAGCCTCTCTGGTCGTCTTCAGCGAGTCAGGGAGGCCTGCAGGCCCACCTCTGGGGTGGAGAAAAGCCAGGAGAGCAATAGTTAAGGGCGTGATTTGCAGACAATAGCAGGTCAGGCTGTTTTTCCACAAGTAGCTCTGGGCTCCCATCTGATTTTGCTGTTTTCAAAGACTGAAAAAGCCGGTGGTGGGGGTCCGGGGGCCAGGGACCCTGAACGATGGTCCTGGGAGCTGTGGTGGCCTCCATGCACCGCTATCATCAAAGGGCCACTCGGGCACCCGTGGAAGCTGCCTAACGAGCAGCTGAGGTGGCAGAGGTGGCCTGGGCACGACCACGCTCACTGAGCAGAGCAGTGAGATGTGACTGGGAGGAGCTAGGGGCCTGCCCGGGTCTCCCAGAACACTCTCCTTGCCAATTTGCTGGTGACCTTGTGCCAGCTTCTTAACCTCAAAGTTCTGAGTATAAAGTGAGGGGCAAGCACTGTCGCCTTGGGACATCAGAAGGTTCCAGAAGAGGCAGCTTAGGGCAGGAGGAGGGAATCTAGGTGCAAGGGCCAGCTCTGCTGGGATTTGCTGTGTGACCTTGGGCAAGTCCTGTGCCACTCTGGGTCTCAGTTTACACATTGGTTCCCTGGGGTTTGGCTGGCTGATCCCTGTAACCCCAGCCTTGCAGAGCTGGGATTCTGCAGGCTTCAGAGAGAGTCCACTTGCTGTGGCGGAGCAAGCCTGAGCAGGGAGCATTCCTGCCTGTAAGATGCCTCTGAGCTGCCTCTCTGTATATTCCAAGGGGCTCTGAGCTGGGTAGAAAAGAGGGGACAAGAGCCTAAACATATGGGCTTTGGTGTCAATCAGACCTGGTATGAATTCTGGTTCCATTCCTGCCCATGTGACCCTGGGCGTGTATCTCCTCCATCCTGAGCTTCCGTCTTCTCATCTGTATCATGGGGGAAATTGCAGTATGTGTGACAATGACGCCATGGGGGTAAAGAGCTGGGCAGTGTCTGGCTCCCAGAGGGCTTAGTGAATGATGGATAATAATAATAATATTGGTTGTTATTGTGTTTTGCTGGTGGTCTTATTGTACAGTTTCAGAACCAGGGGAATGGCAGGATAATACAAAGGTGGGGAGGCTAGGGCAGGCCAGGGCTCTGGGAGCGGAAGGGTTAAGTCTCCATGGAAACAGGCATGCATTATTTACTTGGCCTAATGAATAAAACATTTATGTGGTAGGCTAATAAATTCCCTCACACAAAGCAAAGTAAGCTATGATTTAAATATTGGCCTCTGCTGGCTGGCTGAGTTATGGAGCCTGCTCAGGGGGACCCTCTTGGTTTTACACCTCCATCCTCTGGAGGGATATAGAGGGGGAGCAGAAGAGAGGGAGCGGGAGGAGGAGACCCTCCCTCGGAAGTGGCTTTCTGGGCCCTCTGGACCCCGGGCTTGAACCCCCTGCTGTCCCTGCAGTTGTTGTGGCTCTGTCCCTCCCAGCCCATAGCAGCTGTGCCTCATGGAACTTTCCCCAGAGCAGTGGGGGGCAGACTGGGTGACAGGTGGGACTGGTCCCTGTCCTGAGACTGGCCCTTGTGAAGTGGAGATGGCCAGAGGTGGGGGTGGCAGCTTTGCTTGGGGAGATGGGGTTTGAGGGGCTTGGAGAGGTGTCCTGGGTAACAGGAGCACACACTCAGAGGTTTGGACCCTGCCGGGTCTACCCTGGGCCAGTCTGGGATCAAACATGCAGGGGAGCTGGGACAAGCCATGGAGATCTGAGATGGGGGTGGTGAACAGGAACAAGACAGTGGGGGCGGGGGGAGGACAGATGGTGTCTGGGGAAATGGAGCCACTGCCCCTTGGCCCCCAATGGCCTTGTCACTTCCACCTCACTATAGTTCTATCTCACTGCGTTCATTTGTTTTTCTGTTTCTGCCTGCCTCTCTCTCTCTCTCTCTCTGTCTCCTCTCTTTCTCTTGCTGTCTCTCTGTTTCCCTTCTTTCTCTGTCTCTGAATCTTTTTTTCTCTCTCTATTTCTGTCCTTCTTTGTGTATCTCTCTTTCACTGTCTGTCTGTCTTTCTCTGTCTCTCTCTGTGTCTCCATCTCTCGGGGAATGTCACAGGGCAGGGAGAGGGATCCCACGGGCCTGGGCCAGGGCATGTGAGGCCCCCACTGAATCTCTGGGGAAGCGTGGTTGTGAAGGAGGAGAGGGTTTCCTCAGGGGCTAAAGGGTTTGTCTGAGGGACACTGGCGGTTGCAGTGACACTGGGGAAGGGGGCTCAGGTACCACTCACACCAACACTGTGGGGGTCCCATTGCACCCCCTTAGTGGGTAGGCCTTCTCAGTTCTGTCCTCAGAGGAGTGCAAGCTACTAAGTGGAGACTTTCCCTGGGGGCCGGGGGTGGGGTTTGAACACAGGGTTTGACACTGAACAAATTCTTCACACCAGATTAGGTTCTTTTGGCTACTTCCTGAGGAAACAGTCCTTACTGTGGCTACTGAAATGAAACCCAGTGGCAACGGTCTCACGTGCTTGTCATGCCACCTCCCCCTTTTCCAAATACTGAGCTTCTGCTTCCTGTCACCGCCAGGGCCCAGGTCTACAGCCCCTTGGGAGCTGCCTCCCAGTGCCCCCAGCCCTAGCTGCGTGGCTGGTCACACTACTTTCCCACTCTTCTGGCCATCTAGCACTCTGTAACCAATGACCTCAAACATAATGGTATAAAACAACCATTTTATTATGTTCATAGTTCTGTGGGTTGGGAACTCAGGCAGATGACAGTGGGTCAGGCAGGGCACAGAGGATATGGCCCTCCTCCAGTCCATATGTCTGGGGGCCAGCTGGGGTGGTTTGACCAGCTGGAGATGGCTGGAATGGCTCAACTCGGTCCTCATGTCTGAAGCCGGGGGCTTCTCTGCATGGCGTCTACAAGGGCTGAAATATCCACAGTGGTGGCTTTACTCATGTGTCAGGCACCTGAGCTGGGATGTCTGGGGCAGTGAGTTGCACAGGCATCACTTTCTCTCTCTCTTTGGGCTTCCTCAGAACATGGCAGCCTCAGGAAATATAGCTCAACTGCCTACATGGTGCCAGCGTCCCCAGAGAGAACTTTCTGTCAGGAACTGCTGTTCCTAAAGGCTGGACCTGGAACTGACTGGGCATCACTTCTGCTGCCAGATTCTATTGGTCAGAGCTGTCACTGACTCAAAGGGGAGGAATCACAGGGCATGGGAGGGCAGACTCCACCTCTTGGTGGGAGAATGGTATGTTCAGTGAGAAAAGGACGTGTCAACAGCATTTTGGAACAAGGGACCCTGTCACCCAGTGTCGTGGTAGAAAGAAAGCCTCTCCCCTTCTCTGTAGCCTGGGTCAAGGCCTGAGCGTATAGGGCAGACGTTTTAGGGTTCAAATTCCAGTTCTGAGCCTCACCAACCCCTTTTGGGGATTTCAAAAACAACAAGAGTGTGGCTTCCATGAAAGGGAGGCAGCTTGCCATCCTCCCTGCCCACCAGAGACCCCAGGGCAGCGCCTGCCTCCTGAGGGCTCTGACAGCTGCCACATCAGAGGATGGTATGTCCTGGGACAGGGACCTCACCCCAGAGGCTGTGAGCAGCAGAGGAAACCTGCGGTGGACACTCCCTTGTGCAGAAGAGGCAAGGAGGCTGAAACCCCGAGAGGACTGGCTCTCACACTTGTGGGTGACCTCCAGGGTGGGGGGACACTGTTCAGGCAGGCAAGCCTAGTGGTCAGCACCGTGAACTTTGGGACCAGCCTTTTGGGTTCCATTCCTGGCTCCACCACTTCCTAGCTCTGTGACCTTGGACAAGTTGTTTCACCATTCAGCACCTCATTTCCTCTTCTGCAAAATGGGGCTGTTAATAGTAGTACCTACCTCATGGGGCTGCTGTGAGAATTAAATTAGTTAATACTTGTAAAGGGCTCATGGAGTGGCTGGCGCACAGGAAGCAATCTACATGTGTGTTCATTGTTACTCTGATTAGTACTTGTGTGTGTGTGGTGTGGGTGGGGGGCATCCTGCAATGGCAGGTGGATGCTTGGTGCCAATGGAACTGGAAATTGGTGTTGACGGGCCGCCGCATCTGTCCTCAGACTGGCAGCACCTCAGATGTTTAAGCATCTCCCATCAATCCTGCCAGGGAGTTCCTTTTATCTCCACTTTACAGATGAGGAAAGAAAGATTCTGGGGGCTGAAATGACTTGCCTAAGGTCCGGGTTTGGGACTCGTCTGCCTGGCACTGCTCTGTCCACTCTACTCCACGGCCAAGGTCCTCAGCCAGTGGGCGTGGTTTGGGGAAGAGACAAGATGGCAATGAAGAGGGGGCATTTTGTGTGACTTGCTGACCTGCTCTGAGTTTCAGGGAGTCCACATAGTCATGGGTGGTTTGCGGCACGTCAGACCTTCACGAGGGCTGGCTTTGCACGTTTTCACCCTAGAGATAGTGAGAGAAGAGAACAGAGCCACCCACCTGCCACCCCTCCTCCCCATCCCCCAGCCCTCCCCGTGCTCCCAGGGAAAGGGGGTCTTCAGGAGATGGTTGGGGCAGGGCTTCAAGCAAGACTTTGAAGCCAGAAGTAGGAATTTGGTATCACAAATGCAATTCAAGATCCTCCCTGGAAAACCCGATGGAGACAGAAGCTAACAGGGCTGCTGCCCTTTGGGGAGGATGACCATGACCGTGAACAGCAGCCATCACAGGCCGCAGGACCAGGTTTGCCTGGCTTCAAATGCTGGCCAGCCCACCACTTGCTCAGTGAATAGTTTTGGACAGAACATACATTGGCCAAGGGAACACTCCAGAAAACCAATGGGTCCATGGAGCGGGAATGACAGGTCATCTGGTGGCAGCTACAGGACTGTGGCTATGTGTGCTCAGTAGGCAATGAGCACACAGTAGGGACAAAACACACAGTGTCTCTGATGAAAATTGGTACTTTCCTGGGTATTTGTGGGACAGCCAGCTTTTCATCCACCTGTTGAAGTATGATACAAACAAGCCTAGCTACCTGACCATCCAATAGATGGCATCAAAATTAGAAGCCACTTACTACAAAATGTGGTCAGAATGGGACTCTCATTCCATGTCCCTGGAGGGAAGTATCCATTCCTCCCCAGTCACTCAGAGGCCACCTTCCAGGCCGTGGTGGCACCCCACTGCCTTCCACGAAGCGATGGTACCAATCAAAGCCACCTCTCCTGACTTCTTCCCCTGAGCCCCCAAGCCACTTCTGAAACTATCTGAAATGGAAAAATAATCAACCCACCTTTCATTTATTGATTCATCAATTGTTTTTGTACTAATAGGCACTAGGGATGCAATAGAGAATAAGATAGATACAGTCCTGTTTCTGGAAACTCGGGTTCTAACCCTAGCTGTTTCTCCTACTAGTTGTGTGGACTTAGGCATGCACCTTAACCCACCAGAGCCTAATTTTTCCTCATCTATGAAATCAAGGGTAAAAGTACTTGCTTCTTAGAAATAAACTTATAAGGGATGGGAGGGGACAGAGCTAGAAGCTAAACTGCTTTGCATATTCCCTGTTTAGTAGATTTTATTTTGGAAAGATAAAATATTTTATATGTGTATAAAACAACAATCTTTAAATATAGAAAGTGAAATCGAACAAATGAACCTAAATGTGTGTCTAGTTGGTAGTGGAATCAGCATAATCACAGTAAGAGAAACTATCTCAAGTGACTTTTAAATACAGGAATTTGGCTGTACATTTTTTGTATTAAAATGGATTTCGGTAATCGTATTGTTGGTGAAGTGTTGATTCTGTCACTCTGAGCCTGTCGGGTGCATAGAGTGAAATAAAGCCCATGAGGAATTATGTTGGTGTCACTGAGGACTAGGAGTCGTTGTGTGGGAGAAAGGACAGACAGATGTAAGATCTAGGAAGTTAAATGAAGACCTTGAAGTCCTGAATTTAAATTGGAAGTGGTATAAATTGGTGATGTATTTTATTTAGAAATTTTAGAAAAGGAAACATACAGCCTATCTCTGCCCCCCTGAAAAGCACTAAAAATGGTGAACAACTCAGTGGTAATGAACACCCCTAGTACTCAGAGTATGGTCTCTAAACGTCATTTTCCCCTAAAAGAATCCAGGATTTCTTGGAGGACTTGTTCATTCCAGGTCTAGAGTAGAAAATGTATAAGAAGAGCCTGGGAAATCTTGTCTTTCCAAAAAGCAAAGGAATAGCAAAGACTCCTAAGACTGTATCTAAAGGACTCAGAAGCAAACCTGAAAAAGGGTCCCATGGTAAAAAATGGGGCAATTTGAATACAAAAAAGAATAATAGCTGCAGTGGATTGAAACACATCAACTATGTTTAAATCCATGAGTTCATAATGACACTAAAAAAAACCACCACCACCAACAACAACAACCACAAAAACAACACTCTGATAAGTCACTTTGGAGGATGTTAGCATTATTCTGAAAACTGGTAAATAAAGGGAAAAAGTCAAGTATTTGTCTTGCTGTTAACATGAACATTACCTCAGGTAATCAATTAATTGATGAAGGGAAATTTCTTTTTATAAAAGTTATCCAGTGATAAATTAGAATATCACTAGTTTACAATCTCTAATGACATAATGGATCTAGGCAGTGAGCCTCAATAGCTGCAGATCTGTCCAAGAGAAACTAAAAGATAGCCAGACATTACTATCTCTTGATGAAGTACGCAACACCTCTTATGAAGTAGTGCTGCCCAAAGAAAATCTGATCAACCTCAAGGTCAACTACTAACTTATAGGAAATACAGAGGAGGAGAAATATGCTGAATGACACCCTGGGGATGCAGTCAGCAAAATTCAGACGAGTGGGATAATGGATAGGACATTCTACAGATCTGGTCTCTTCAACAAAACATTGCAAAGGAAACAAAAAGCTGAAGCAGAAGCCAAAGAGACCCGTCCATCCGTTGCAATATATGGACTTTATTGGATTTTCATTCAAACAAACTGTAAAGAAATGTATAAGGCAATTTGGTAAATGTAAACCTTGATTGGATTTTACTATAGTAAATAATTATGAATTTTTTAGGTGTGATAATGGTGTTTGGTCACTTAAAAAATCTGGTAGAGATACAACTTAAATAACAAATGAGTTGATAAGATATCTGGTATTTGATTCAAATTTATCTAGGAGTCAGGAGTGGGGGTTACAGATGAAATAAGATTATCTACGAGTTGAGAATTGTTGAAGCTGAGTGATGGGTAGATGGGGCTGATTGCATTGTTTTCTCCACTTTAGTACAGTAACATTTTCTATGATAAAAATAGAAATTTGGAATTTTCTGTAATGAACTTGAGTTAAAGTTGTAAAAAAATTTAAAAACAGAACAAATCAGTAACTCCGGGTCCTCTGTCTTTCAACCTGGGTGCAGTATTCAGGATGCCTACGCCACCCCATCTGGCTTCCAAGTTGCTTGTGAAGGTGCTCATTGCCTTCCCAAGGATCTTCATTCATTCTTTCCTTTGCTGACCACGCAGCTGTTACAGGTCCTGTGCCGGGTGGACACTGCCCTGCTGAGATACTGTCTAATAGCTTTTCTAGACGTCAAGCAGTACTTACTGAACCAAGAGTGAGGGGTTCCTGCGCAAATGGCTAACACTGAGTTATACCATTTGTGACAGGTACATAGCTGAGCACTGGCTGTGCATTCCATCCCTACTACCACCCAGTGTACAGACTGGGAAACAGAGACTGACTTAGAAAGGTAAGCAATTGGCATAGGTTCTGCAAGAAATTAAAGAGATGAGCTGAAATTTGAACACAGGTCTATTTATACCAACAGCTATACTCATAACTACTAGACCATTCTTCCCCAGGCATGGAGCAGGGAGGGGTGTGTGTGTGTGTGTGTGTGTTCAGGACTTCTCACCCACCATCCACTGATGATGGGTGGTGAATATGGTCAGCTGTGGGAGCCATAGGGCCACTGGCCAGGCCCTGGGAGATGGGAGGTCAGGAATCAGGAAATGCAGCTGGTCTGGAGTCCAGATGGGGTAACTGGTAAGAACCAGGAGTTTTCAGGGGGTCTGTGGATAGAAACCCACAGCCAAAATGGCCATGGTCAAGAATGGATGAAAATGTCTCTTAGGTAACTCCCAGAGCAGAAACAAGGCAACTCAATAAGAGGGGCACCCAGGGGCATGTATGTGGCGTGAGGGCAGGGAGGCGGTCCTCCATGAGGTCTGGAACTCTGTCCAGCAGCTGGGAGCTCCCGGCCTAGGCAAGGTCTCCCTCATCACTCAACCTCCCAGGCCTTAAAGCTCAGAATGTGATCTGGACACAGTTCCTTCTGGTTTCAGAAGGTCTCTTCTTGCATCTCAGTTTCCTCAGTCCCAGTCTTATTCTAGAAGTAGGCACCACTGGCTCAGAAAGCAATCATATTGAGAGATGGAATGAGTTTAAAGGAAATGATTATGTTTAACGACATAATACATGGAGAAAATAAAGGGTTAGGTATTAATTAAGACTGTTTCTCCCTCGAGGCCAAGAAACATAATGGTCACTCCAATGGTTGTGTCCAGGAATGGTCACTGTTCAGGCCAAGGCCCAGTTTCCAGCCATTCTCACTTTTCTTGTCATGGACCCCAGTACTCACTTTGCTTTCTATAATCAAACCTGTTCCACTCCCTCTGTCCCTTGGGTCTCTCTTCCAGGACAGGGTCATCTTTTCTCTAGCTGTCCCTTTCTGCACTGAGGGAGGCAGGCAGAGATCAGGATTTCTAGATAGTACAGCTAAGAAGAGCATGGGCTTTGGTGACAGACACCCAACTTCCTGGCTCTGTCACTTACCAGCTGTGTGACCTTGGGCCTCACTGAGTTTCTTTCTGCATCTGAAAATGGGGATAATAAGTATATCTGCCTTTTAGGGCTACATTCCAGCAGAACTTACTATAATGACAGAAGTGTTCTGTGTCTCTGCTGTCAAACACAGTAACCACTTGCCTCATGAGGCCACTGAGCACTAGACATGTGGTGAGTCCTAGCTGAGATGTTCTGTGAGTGTAAAATGCACACACTTGTATGAAAAAAAGAATGTTAAACACCTCATCAATACTTTTAATTTCAATTGCATATTGAAGTGATAGTTTGTATTATTGGGTTAAATAAAACATATCATTAACAGTAATTTTTTTGAAAATTATGCACGTGGCTCACATTATATTTTATTGGATAGTATAGAGCAGGGGTGTCCAAACTGCGGCCCACAATCCATTGTTAATTGGCCCGCAGCAAATCCCAAAAATATATTTAGTTTACTTAAATAAACCAGGTGAGGCAATACGTACTTCACCTTGAGTGAGTGGCCCAGCTGTCTGTGTATTTTACCGCATATGGCCCTTGGTGAAAAACGTTGAAAAAAGTTTGGATACCCCTGGTATAGAGTCTTGAGAAGATTTAATAATGTGTTTAAAGTGCTTAGCACAGCACCTGGCATGTGAAGCCCGCTCCTCCCCCCAGTAATTGATAGCTATCGCTTTTGTAAACATTGTCCTGAGTAGGTAGAGGTCAGAGCTGAGATGTTGGTAGGCTGTTAGATGGGCTCATAAGGGGCAGAGGAAGCGAACTCACGTCCATTTAAGCTCCAACTATGTGCTGGTGACCTGGAGGGGCGTCACTCAGGCCGCGCCATTTAACCCTCACAATGGCCTGTGGAGGAGGTATTATTTTCTCCAGTGGACAGGTGGGGAAACTGAGACTCAGAAAGGCAAGGTGACTTGCCCAGCGGGTTTTGTGACAGAGCAGTTCTTGACTCTGGGGAAAAGGGTTTTGTCACAATTGATCTGTTTGCACTGGGGGTGAAGTCCAAGCCCAGGACACACTTCCTTTCTTCCCTTCCTCTTGTCCTCCCCCCAGCTAGCGCCCCCAGTCTGTCTCCTCTCTCCTTCCCTCCCTTCCTACCCAGACTTCCAAAGGAACTAATTTATTTCTCCAAGTATAAATGGACTGTTTCCCACAAAGACGCCGCATATGTCGTTTCATACATTATTTGTTAACTTCATCAAACAAAGTACAATTCTCTGGTGTTAATGTCAATCTCCACAGCTCATTGGGTTTTTTAAAATAGTGGCAACACAGCCCTCATCTCCCAGGCACAATGAGGAAGGCAGCACGTGCTCCAGCCAGCGAGAAGAACCCTTTGCTTTTCACCCTAGGAAGAGCCACAAAACACGCTCAGCGCCAGAGCACGCGCCCATTTGACAAAGACAATTTGATTTGTCCGCAGCTTCTAAAATATTCATTCCACTTTGATGGACTATCGTTTTATAAATATAGATTATCATTAACCGACACCGGCGGTGCACTGCTGGCTGACCCAGCGCCACGCCACCGGTTCGGGATGAAGACGTCCAATAGAAAAAAATCATTATCTCTGTCTGCGAACCCTGATCTGTATCGTTTGCCTCATTTGCAGTGCAGGGGTCAGTAACTCACGTTAACTGCCTCTGTTTGTGCATTTCACGGCCTGGCCACCCCTGCTGGGGAGATTGGCAGGATGCTTCTCAAGTTGGGACCTGGGGAAGGAAATGAGGGGATTGGGGGGAGGAGGAGAAAAGAAGTCCCAAAGGCTCTGGTGGCATCATGTTGAGAGCGGGGATAATGTGTTTCTCGAGAGGCAACAGAGTGGAGTAGGCATGGATATGAGTTTTGGAGCATATCAGACCCAGCTCCACTGCTTACTGGCTATGACACTGGACAAGTGAGTTAAACTCTGAGTCTCAGTTTTCTCATCAATAAAATGGGAATTAAAAATCATACCTATCTCCTACGAGACTGAGCCCAAACACGTGACCTGGCACTTAAGCACACGCTGAATGTTGGTTGCAACAACCACAGTGATGATGACGGTTGTTGTTCTTGATCTCACCGAACCCCAGGTTCTTCCTATGTAGGACAGTCTCACAATACCTACCTCCAACAGGTGTCCAGCTGATGTGCCTGAGGAGCTCAGCACCTTGGATGGTGCACTTTAAGCACCCTTGAGAGCCATTTTGTTTAAGCTCAATGGAAGCCAGACAAGACATGGAATGAGTTGTCCCAGAGAGCCATGGCCACAGCAGCCTTGCTCCTTGAGCACTCAGAGTGCATAGGGTGTGAGCCTGGAGCAAAAAGTGGCTCACGCTGTCATGTTGAGATGGATTCAGAGCTGTTCTATAAAGGTCTCTTACTCTGTCAAGTACTGCCCCTCTTCTGAGCATTCCAGGTCATGGTGGGACCTGAAAAAGAGATGGGGGTGGGGTAGGTGAATTTATTGGTGCTGTGATGCCAGGGAATGAGACTCAAGGTGGAATTAAAGATTTGCCTGTCCTTGGAAACAAAGCCCCGTCTGCAGCATTTCCTCTTACGTTTAGCCATTTGAAAGAAATATACAACCAGGTATTGGGGGAAAGAAAGCAATTGCAGAGAAATCTCCAATAGAAGGTAGCCTGAGGGAGAAGATGAATAGGAGGGCAAATGGGGACTTGAGAGCAGAGAGCAAACCTCTTTCATCCTGAACACGAGTGGAATAAAAAAGACTGAGATAAACTCTTGAATTCAAGCTCCAGCCAGGGGCATGTAGAGCAGGTTGCCTAGCACCTCCCAGAAGACCCTGGCATTGAATCCTCTGCTGCTCCTAGAAGCAGGCAGACCTCTTCCAGTGCCAAGGACTCATCCCAGTGGGAAGACAGCCCAGGGCACTCAGCCCCAAAGTTTATTTAAGTGAAAAAACCCACCCGGAGACAAGAAGGAGTGTTACACCACTGTCAAGTTTTAGACGTCGCCATCAAGCAAAAAAAATTACATCCCGTCCTGACGAGCGACTAATCAAGGCATGGCAAACGGTCCTGCAATAAATTACTCCGGCGCGAAATAAACCACACAAACAGACCGATGATAATAAATGTAAATTATTTCTCTGAAGAAATTTTCTTGGTATATGAGTAATACGAACCATCAGGAAGGCGTCTTCCTTAACATTAATTACAGAAAATGACAAGTGAGCTGATGACTGGGAAGGCTCATTATCTGAGAACATATTCACAACTTTGCAATTTGCGCGAGATGTACTCCGGCTAAATTAATCTCCCTTCTTTGCATGAGCCTCTTCTAATTTTCATGTTATTAACAGGTTTGCAGTATCAGTCAGTGCTTGTCACTCTAATCAGGTTTCAGCATGTTCGCAAAAGCGAAGCGTCATTTATAAGGATAAGCCCTCATAATGGTGCTTGCTTTCATGTGGAGAATTCTACAAGGCTGCTTTTAATAAGGTACTTTAATCATCTCCTTTGCTCAACTTTTGGCCCCACTGTTCCTTTATGAAGAGTCATTAAAAGACTTTGAAGTTCATCAAGAAGGAAAAATTCATGACATTGTTCGGTTGAGGTTGGGGATGCTTCTGAGGGGAAGCCTGGAAGGAGTCAGGAGTGAGTGGGTCCCGTTGGCCCAGAGCCTGGTCGTAAATGAATAGGGGAGACCTGTGCCCACTGCCTCTACCGTTCAACACCCTGTAGGGTTACTGCTCAACCAAGACCCGTCTGGTCAAGTTGCAAGGAGGATGCCAACAGAAGCTCTGGGGCTTGGTGAGTGAGAGAAAGAGCCAGTCTGGTCAGGACGCTGGATAGCTCCCAGCACAGGGCTCCGCTCTGAGGAAGGCTGGGAGCTTTCTGAGAGTTTGATTTTGTTGGTCGGCTTTACTTTAGAAATTACTTACTCTTTGGGACCAGACTGATTTCTCTGAATCCAGACAGTCATCCTCATTTTTCCATGGATTTTATTTCAGAGGAGAAGGCTAAGTTTTCTAACCCAGCTGGGGTATCCAATAGGGTACTTGCAACCTTATTTTTGCTGTATGGCTCACAGCGGCAAGACAGGGCTCCTCACTGAATCAAAGCTCAGGTACACCCTGTTTCCTGCTAAATTCCCCCCAGGGAAGTTGAAAATGTCCTCACATGTTTCCATCAACAGAGATCCACAACCCTTAGTTTGCCTCTGGTTATGCTTGGTGGCCTCTGATAAACCTTCTGAGATCATAGTTGTTGCAGAGAATTCTTCTTGTTGGGGTGGCTCACCCAGTATTCTGGGGAGGACAGAATTCTAGACTGAGAGGCAAAGAGAAGTCCTACTCTTACCTTGGTCATTTACTCAATCTGTGACCCTGGGCAAGGGACACTTCTCTGGCATCATCCATAGGACCTTTTAAGGTCTCCTCCAGCTTGGACTTTTGTGATGTGTGGTATCCCTGATATTTCCTGCAGTCCCATCTTCCCCTGTGGATGGTGGAGATAGTGGCCTCGTGTCCCAAGGTAGCAACATGATCAGAGCTCATAAGGGAATAACCTTCCTATTCATGTAAGTGTGTTTCTCTTGGGTCTTGGGGATGGTCTCCACGGTGGCCTGGGCTCTGTCCTGGCTGATCTAATGTTGGCAGACCCTTTTGCTGAGATCGTAGTGCTCACAATTCTCTGAGACTTGCTCCCTGAGGCACAGGGGTTTGTCTCCAGAGACTTATTCGTGCTACTTGGCCCTATCCTCTGGCCATCGCTGATTGGAACTCAGCTCAGCAAGTCAGGGTCTCCCCGCTGTGAATCCAGAATTGGACTAAGGGAAGGTCAGGTAGTGTTGGTGGATAACTCGACCTACAACATGGACCCTCAAGAGCAGTGAGGCAGCCATGTTTTACCATGTGACCTGGGAGAGCAAGAAGGCTGGTTGCAGGGAAGGAGAGAGAAGAAGCAGAGATGGGAGGCAGAGGAAGCCCAGTTCCCAGGTTCTATAAGACATCCTTGGATCCTAAAACTATATTTCTTTTTCCTACTTAAGCTCACTTGGGTGTTTTCTGCTACTTTCAACCAGAAAGAACCAACCAGCACTGCTTCCTTGAGTGTGGGAGGCACTTGCCTGAGCAAAACCTCACAGCCAGTACAAAGCAGGGTGGAGCTAGTAACCAGTGAGCGGGGGCTCATGGCTGTCCAGGTCCTCAGGCTGGAGTGGAGGACAAAGACCCCACTGGGTCTGAGAGGTTGAACCCTCAGTGTGTCAGGGCTTTTTCTGCAGGACATGGTATGCAGCAGATGGGGCTGGTCCCATGGGCAAGGCAGGAGGAGGAAGGACCCTTCAGCAGCTGATGGGTTTAGTTTAAAACCAGAAAGTGAATCCTCAGACACTTGGTTCTTTTGGGGCCCTTTGTAATCATTATGTCTCCAAGTCTCTTCAGAGATGGCAGCCTGGCTCAGCTCTGCTGTGGAGATTTGAGGTGGGACCTAACAAGGCCAGAGCCTTGAAGGAGGGACAAGCCCAGCGCCGGTGGTAATGGACTCAGACAGAAGACCCTGAGAACAGAGCTGGGGCATTTGGTTCAGCACCCTCCCAACCAGGTGAGTCCTGTCGATTCGTCTCCCTCTGTGCCTGAGGGGGCTCTGCGTGTTAATGACACCCCCTCCCGCATCTCACTCAATGGGATCCAAGGCCATTAGGGTTCATTCAAACAAGCAGAAGAATGAGATGTCTGGGTTCAACTTAGTAAGTAATGCTGGGTCACCTCCAAGGTCAGGTGGCAAAATTACCTCTCAGTGTAATAAATCCACGTGCACTCTCTCTGGAGGTGGCAGCTACACCTTTAGGTTGAGAGACCAGGGTGGAGGGAGGAACCCTGGCAACATAGCATGCGCCCATTCTGCAGACAGAGTCCCCCTGGCAGAGCTGGGGCAGTGTGGGCTTTGAGGCTGGAGAGGGCAGCAGTCTGGGGCCCCCTCAGGGCCTCAGGCATTGCCCCCCCACTCCAGACCTGATTAGGACTCAGAGATGCCTTAAGCGCCAAAACAGGTGAAGAGAGGGGATATATAAAATTCAAAATAAAAACATTGCTAAACTATAAGACTAGTGTAAGGAGTCCAACCAAACTGATTTTTCCCATGATGGCTTATTTATTTACCTTTATTAAAAATTATTTTATTTCACCCTTTATTTTAAAGTAGCTCTGTTTTGGTGGACCACTAAGCTTGAGCTTACTCTGCCCATGAACTGACGCAGTGCTTCTCATTCCCCCACCCTGAGGCCGGCATGGAGCATGGGGTCCCAGTGGGTCTGGGGGTGGGTGAACAGCAGTGTGTCATGCATGTGTGTGTCTGTGTCCACATATGCCCGTGGACGTGGGCATCTGTGTGCACAGGAAGCCAGCTGGAGTGGCCAGAGCATATGCAGGCACGATGGGCTCTCCCTGAGGTGGAACTCTGTCTCTGTCTCTGTCTCTCTCTTCTGGGCACTAGGGGAGGGCCCTGCCAGGGTAGGGTGGGAGCTCAGCCAGGCAGTGGCAGTTGGGCAGCCAAGGCAGATACTCAGCTGCATGATCCGATAAGAACAGACAAGGAAGCCATGGTCCTGATGGCAAGACTTTGTCCAGACCCCTTTCCGGGGACCCCTGGCCTGATCCTTGGGGGAGCACTTGGCAAACCTGAGTGGGAGGGGTCTGGGCATACTAGCTGGGCCAACTTACTGTTCTCCTTCCCAAATGCCAGGCTCTTTCATTCACCTCGCTGGCTCCTGCTCAGCAGCTCATGTGCTATGAAAACTGTAGTCTTAAGTCTCCAAAACAAAGTGATCAAGGGTGACCACCAGGCCAGACTGGGCAGCGCCGATCCAGATTGGGTGCCCTGAAGGAGAGAGCTACTTCTTTTAATGATGTTGACGTCACCCAGAGCACCCTCAAAGCCTTGGAAAGAACCAAGCTAGAGTTGAGACTTGAGGGATCAGTGTCTCACAGATCTCAGCATCAGCTAGTTCACCCCCATCGTCCAGATGGGGCCACTGAAGCCTGGCAGAGGCTGTGACTTGTCCTGGTTGGGCACTGAGTGAGAGGCATTCTCATGTGATGGACCTGGATTTCTGGCCTCCCTGTTTTGTTCTGAGGGCTTCTCCCTCCTTTGGCCTTCTTTTCCAAATGGTACACATGCCTTATTTTGAGTCTGTATTTATCTGAATTTTGCGAATAGTCAGTTGTCCCTTGGAAGCAGGTATAGGGGTCAAGCTGGGTATGGTAGCCAGCTTCCAAGATGCCCCAGTGATCGCGACCTCCTGGTGTCCACTCCCCTGGGAGTGCCTCTCACGCCGTACCAGTCTGTGTGACCAATGTGGTAGAAGTGATGGTTTGTCACTTCCAAGATTAAGTTAACTGTGGCTTCCATCTTGGTTTTTCTCTGTCTCATCACTCACTCTGGGAGAAGTCAGCTGCCATGTCATAAGGACATTTAGGCAGCTTATGGAGAAACCCATGGGCGAGGAACTGAGACCAACAATTACATGAGTGAGGCTGGAAGCCGACGCTCAGCCTCGGTCGAGCCTCTGGCTGATGGCAGCCCCAGCCGACAGCCTGACCCTGAGGCAAAACCACCCAGCCGAGCCACGCTCAGATTCATGACCCTCGGAAACGGAGAGGTAACAAATGTTTTTTGCTTTTAGTCACTAAGTTTTGGAGTCTCTGGTTACTCAGTAATAGATAACTAATATCCTGGTTTGTTTTGTAATAAAATGAGGCTGGAGGGTGGGATCTGCCTCAGATTCCAGAGTGATAAGTCTTTGGGGAAGGAAGGAAAAAAGTCAACATGGTTTAGAAATGCCACAGATTGAAGCCCAAGGTTTACCCGGGTCTGTTCAAGATATGGGATCCGGTCTTGACTCTCGTCCTGGGCTTGGTTGGGACACACAGAGATGACAAGGTCTCACTATCTATGGGCAAGATGGACAAGTAAATGAATGCATTCTCTTCAGCATGGAAAAATGTCCCTCTGAGGGGTCAAGGAAGGAAGCAGTGACTGTCCAGTGCCCTCCAGGTGTTGCATAGCTGTCGCTTCATTTGCTTTCTCTCAGCCCTAGGAGGTGGCTATTGCTACCCTCACTGTTTAGATGGGGCACTGAGGCCAGGGAGTTTGAACTCTGTCCTCCAGCATTAGGGAGCCCTGGAAGGGGGTTGAGCTGGGTTTTGGAAAGATGACTCCAGCCATCTTTCCAAAAGATGGTAGAGGATGGACCAGAGGGAAGTGGCAGGAGGCGGGGACTCCTACCCAGGAGAAAAGCCCTGAGCCCCGATCTCAGGCATGAGGAACATGGAAAATAGAAGAAGAAAACTGGAATTCTGGGTAATTCTTATTCAGATTGGAGCACTGCCACGCCTGGGCACTGGAGTTTGTGGTTCCCTGATGAGGTGGTAGAGTGTGGGCATATATCCCCCTGGGTCGGGGTATAGAAGGAGCTCCTGTTAGCTGCCTTCCTCACTACTTCTTCCCCACCACAGGAACAAGCACCACCTCTCCTAATATCCAAGTGTGCTTGTGGTGTGGAGGGCTCCCCTGCCCCAGACCCCAAACTTCCCTCTCCCCCTGGGCCTCCCAGAGTGTGGGGAGACCCTCTCTGGCAGGGCAGGGAGGGGCAGGGCACCTTTGCCACCTGAGCCCTGACAGCCGCCTTCCCCTTTTCCGTGGTGAAGTTCGCCTGCAACAACGTCAGTGCACTTTGCAGGCTGACAGAAATCCCACCGATAATCGGGAAGAACGGAAAACGAAAACATTAAAATTTGCTGTGTCATATGTTCACTTTTTCTGATTGCCTGATCTCCACCGTCCACTGACAGATGCTGTAGTATTAACACTTGATTAAAAATCACTTCAGGTTTGAACCAGCCCGTCGAGAAGGGAGCGTCTTGACAAGACTTGTGGTTTGTGATTGACAATTAGTAATATTCAGTGTGTCACAACATAGATAGTGTGACTTATTGGTGCTGGTGTAATGCAACACATTTCATCTGAGCGTCTCAAATTGGTACATAGGAATCAGAAAGGAAAGATGGAGCCTCATTCAGCCGACTCTGATTACCAACAAAGGAGATTGTACATACCTGTTTCGGCGCACCCTACCTGGATTTCTATCAATCAGCCAGACGGCTGAGATCCCCTCTCCTCTTTGGGAATGGGAACCTCAACAGAGGTGGGTCTCATTATGCAGCCCCCATCTTCTCTATTATCTGCCAAATCCTTTCTGTCTGGAAATATGAAGGCTCTTCGCTCTGACGCTGCCTCCGTGCCTCCAAATTACCAGCCTGCTCCTCTTAAAACAAAAGCCTTCTCATTTTTTTTTTTTAAAATAAAACGATCATATCTTGATTGACGTGCTACATCCTTTTTCTTCAGCTTTTTTTCTAACTTGGTGTCAGTGGGAGTTGAATTCAGGGGCTTTTTTTTTTTTTTTTTTGTCTCAGTTCTAATTCAATTCCTTTTAAGTGCTTTTAAGAAAAGTGCAATTCAAGGTCTTTCCTTTTTTGGGTCTGACCTGGTTATCGTTTTTGATTTCCTTCTCGGCTAAGATTATCCAGGCAGAGAATGAATGGTCGTTTGCATTAGTGAAGGGTGATGAATTTAATGTGATTAATCTCTGCAAACTTGGGGAGAAATGGCCTCAGGTGTGATTTAAATGTTTTGCAGAACTGTGTACCTTGTAATAGAGAAGCAAACGGTAGTGTGGGGATCACACTGTCTCACCGCCCTGAGTGCACTGGCCTCTCAGAACTGACCACCATCTAAAAAGCTCTTTCTTCATTCATCGTTCACTTGTCTTTTTGACTGTCTGCTCCTACTCTGTTGCCCACAGCCCCTGAAGCCCATGAGAATGGAGACCGTGTCTCTGTTGTTCAGTGCTGTATCCCTAGTGCTAGAATACTCTCTGGCACGCAGTAAGCTCTAACAAGTCTCTATGGAACGAATGCATTGATGATGGGGATTTGGGGCAGTCTCCAGCTCAGACACCAAGGACTGACACCCACAGGGGAAATGTTCTGTTGTGGTCCCGATAGGCTTAGCTCACCCAGCTCTCATTTCCCATCACCCAGGGAAAGGCCCCAGGAGTCAGGTTTTCTGAGAACAAAAGAAGCAATGTTTTTGCAGGAGTAAAGACAGGGGTGAGTGAGCTGGGCCAGGCCACACCTGGAGGGGCACACAAAAGATGTAATGACTGCCTGGGAGAGTGGGCATTGTTGCCTCCCACAGGACACCCCTGCCCCATCCAACCTATGCTTGGTCTAAGCGGAACCTTCTTTTATTTGATTAACAAACATTTACTGAACCCCTGTGAAATGACTGGCAGGTCCTAAGCTAGGAGTCTGTCCCCCCATTCTCTCCCTGGCCCCTCAGCCCTTGGACCTAGACAAGCCTTATCTTTTCTGGATGGACCCTTGGGGTCCTCTGTTGGAACTGCCTTCCAGGACTTGTCTCCAGCTCCACACACTATCAACCACCAATGTCAGGACACCCTAATTGAGCCCTTGGGTCCACCCTATCCCAACCTTGGCTCACTCTTGGTACCCCATTCCCTGGAGAGGAATCAGACCAGGGCATCTGCTATATATAGCTTGTAAGGAAAAAGGCTTACGATCCTGTGTTAGGGGTACTAAGGGATCTGTCTTGCCATTGCTCTGGGCTCTCCTGGGGTGCAGGGGCCATGTCAGAGCCATATCTGTGTTCTCAGCCCCCAGAACAAGGCTGTAGGGGAAGCAGGTGGGGGAGGGGTTAGGCACTGGCTGCAGGAAATGCCAAGGTCAAATGGGTGCTTCATCATTCATTCATTGGGTGCCCTTGGACAAGTGACTTGACCTGTCCAAGCTTCAGTTTTTTCATCTATAAATTGGAGAGAATGATGGAACCCACTGCAGAGATTCTAAGGCAGGGGCTCTTAACCCTGTATATGCTGTGGACCCCTTTGGCAGTCTTGGGAAGCCTGAGGGTCCCTTCCCAGAACAGTGGTTTTTAAGTGTACAAAATAATATATGCACAATTACAAAGGAAACCAATGTATTAAAATATAATTATAATAATATAATTATAATAAATATAATTATAAACATAAACATTTGTGATACAGCAATACATGTACTTCTTTATTAATGCAGTAAGTAGCAAGATCTGGTGGCGGGTCCAATAACCGTCATGATTTCAAGGTGGTGATAAGCGTAAAGAATATTCTGAGAAACCTGTAGCAACTGTCGTGTAATGTGAAAACATCTGTGATTTCTCCTGGTGACAAGTCATGGGTATTGGCTAATACTCACTCTTAATGGAAGAAAAGGCTAGATTTCAGGTAGAGGGGAGTCCATTTTCCTGTTTAGGTTTACGAGCCCTGTTTTGAAGGATGCACGTAGGGCCAGGAATGGGAACCAGGGAGAGGCAGCCACAGGGACAGAGGTGACGGGGTGGGGGTGGGGGTGGGGGTGGGGGTGAGGACGGAGGGGGAAGGATTGTGGGTGGCTGGGGCTGGCCTGATATAAAATTGTGGGAGGCCTGCTCCCTGAGTTCTGACTGTGAGTCCTTCATCTGATGGTGGCACAGATTTCTAGGCAAAGGCAGGTGGAGTATGCACGTGACAGTTTCACCATAATTTAGCACCATATAATGGTTGGCCACAGCACATCCTCACCAGTGCCCGCTGTGGGCTGTGACCTGTGGACTGTGCCATGCACACCTCATTCACTGTCAGTTACCACAATGACCCTGCAAGGTCACCCCCACTGGGATCCTCATCTCATAGAAGAGGACACTGGGACTCGGAGAGGTCACGTCCTCGGCCAAGCCACCCAGTGGGGGGTGGGGGAGGTTCGTATCTAAGCCAGGTAGGGCTAATTCTAAAGCTCATCCATTTTACTCGTTGGTGATGTTTAAAATGTTTATTTTGCAATTTGGCAGACTTTAAAAGGCATCTTGTGACTTTATGTTTTGTTTTGTTTTAAAATCATTGTTGAAGTTGAGTATTCCCCGTGCTCTGAATTCCTAACGGTTTTTCCTTCCGAGTGAGTGACCTGTTCAGGTTCTTGGCCTTGGTGCCTGTCCTTCAGCAAATCTATGAGGAGGTGATGTTTCTCTTATCAGTTTGTACTGACTATATATGTACAGATACTGCTTTCTGAACAGTGAATATGAGGTCTGACAATTAGGTTCGCGAACTCACCCTAGAAAAAGTGCCACATACCTAATTGCTGAATATCACTATGGTCGTCTTTGGAGTACTCCCCTTGGGAATCTGTGCACCGATGCCAGCACCTAGGCCACCCTTCAAAGCAATTTTGGAACTCTTTCTGGAATGGCCATCAGAGCTGTCATCATATTACCCTTGATGTCCTGAATGTCATCAAAATGTCTTCCTTTCAATACTTCCTTTATCTTCAGGTAAAGAAAGAAGTCATTGGGGGCCAGGTCAGGTGAGTAGGGAGGGTGTTCCAATACAGTTATTTGTTTAATGGCTAAAAACACCCTCATAGACAGTGCTGTGTGAGCTGGTGCATTGTCGTGATGCAAGAGCCATGAATTGTCGGCAGAAGATTCAGGTGGTCTAACTTTTCCACGCAGCCTTTTCAGCACTTCCAAATAGTCAACTTGGTTAGCCGTTTGCCTGGTTGGTACACACTCATAATGAATAATCCCTCTGATGTCAAAAAAGGTTAGCAACATTGTTGCCACAAGTTTGCGAATTTAATGGTCAGACCTCGTATGATTTGGCATCTTTGTGTAGAAATTCCTCTCTACTTGCCATTTGCTTCTTTTGTACAAATATTTGTTAGTGGTAGCATTCATTACAAAATAAATCAATGTCCACATCATCCGATGGCAAAGCAACCGTTCTTTGCAACGGCCATTCTGAAACCTGGGTGGTCATCAGACCCAATGAGTGCCTCACTGAAAATACAGGCTCGGGGCTGCCTGATGGCTCTGTGTGCTGGGGCCCAGGCTTCTGCATTTTATAGAACCCACTTCCTCATGCTGTAGACACAGCAGTTGGTGGAGCAGCTTTGGGGAACCACTGCTTTATAACAACAGTTGTCTGAACAGTATAGGAAGACCTAGGTACAGAAATAAAGCATTTCCACGAAGTTAGGCTTCTTAGCAAGATTTCAAGTTTCAAATTTTGGCTCTGCCACTTATAAGGTGAATGTCCTTAGACAAATAAGTTTACCTCCCTGAGCCTCAGTTTTCTCATTTGTAAAATGATTACCATAGTTTCTAAGACACAGGGTTGTGGTGAAGCTGAAGGAGATCATGTATGTCATGCATTAAACACAGCATCTGGTCTGTGGTAAGAGCTAAGGGAATGTTAGCTGCTGTAGGTAGTTGTTACTAATACTAATGCTAAAATTGCCTTTTGATATGATAAACATTCAGGTAGAGCATTTGTTCAAAGGAGACTGAGACTTGGGTGCCGGTAATGCACATATTCTTTAATAGGGAGCATTGCTGTGTGGTCACCAAACTCTCCTTGGGTTCAAGGTGTACTGGGCCCTAGTTCTGGAGCAGGTGGGGCCAGGTTGCCATAACAGAGCTGGCTGGGTTCCTGGGATTCTCAGGGATGGTGAACCCCAGGGAGTCCAGGCTGGCAAGGTATCAATACTCTGGGGCCCATCAGGTGGGTAGGGGGCAAGAGTCTCTGGGTAGTGCCTGGGCTCTGCAGAGGGAGGCAACATGGCAGGTTCGAGTCCCAGATTTGCCCCTTAGTAGCTGTGTGATCTCAGGAAGTCCCTAACCTCTTTGGTTAATCACATCTACCCTTTAGGGATTTAAAAAAATATATTATGTAAAAGGCCTGGCCAAGGGGCTGGACATATCCTGGATACTTGGTAACTGTGGTCTTGATTAATAATATGGTGGCAGCACCTTGGGACCATGGGAAGTTCATTAGAGTTTAGGGGAGACCCCTGCCAGTGGCTGGGAAAGCCAGGGCAGGGCACTGCTAGATGGAGTGTGTCAGGGCCTTGGACAAGGGCTTGGAGCTCGTGGCAGGTTCTAGTCCTGGGGTGAGGCGGTGGCCCAGTGGGCAGGCCGTGACTGACTCCTCTGGCCTATCATATGCCACGCCATCTCACGCAAATATGACAAAACTATTCACTGTCAATGTGATTTAGGACCAAAAATCCAAAGGAAGCAACTCAAATGTATACAAACAAATAACCATTTAGTAAAGTGGCCGGAGACAAGAGCTATTTACCCCAATCAGTGCTCTCCTGTGCTCTAGCCACAGTCCGCCAAAAGCCATAATGAAAAAAGAGATGCCATTCCCAGAAGCAATGGAAAAATACTTAGGAATAAACTTAATGAGAAATGCGTGTGACCTATATAAAGACAACTACAAAATTTTATTGGTGAAATAAAAGAAGACCAGAATAAATGGAGAGGCAGACTACGTTTCTGCATGGGAAGACCGAATATTGTAAAAATGTCAAACCACCTCCATGTTAATTTGCAGATTTAATGCAATAACACACAATCCTGCAAAAGGAACTTGATAAAATGATTCTAAAATTTATCTGGAAAAAACACACTGGTCAGAATATCAAGGAGTATTCTGAAAAAAAAAAAAAGGAGAGCACTGATAGATAGATAGCCTCACTGAATATTAAAACATATAAAGTAGCAATAATTAGAACAGTGACAATATTGATGGAAAAAAAGAAATAGATTTTAATGGATTCGAATAGAATGCCTAGAAATAGATGAGATCACATGTAAAAATTAAATATGATAAAGTAGTCACGCTAAAACAATGAGTAGGTGATGAATTATTTAGTAAATGCTGTTGAAACTGATCAGCAACTTGAAAAAATAATTTATAATTTAGATACACTTTATACTTCATATCAAAACAACGCCAACTGCATAAAAAATTCAATTCAGAAAAGGACCAAATACTGAAAAATCTAGCAGAGAATAGAGTTGGGTATTTATTAGATCTTTGGAATACTAATTTTAAAGAGACAACGTACCAAATTATATAAAACGTAAAAAACACATATACAATAACAATTATATATATAGACATGATGACTAAGTAAAATATTTGCATAGGGCAAGAACCACAAAAGTAATAACATTTCAGGGAGATATTTTTCCTTTTTGTTTTAATATTTTTCAGTAAATAGAAATCAAGAGTAAAACCTCTGTACCTTGTTTTTAGGTGATTAAATATTGTAAAACCTTAAATATGTATTAACACGTAATCCCTTTATCTACTATTGTCCCTGTTTTCAATATAAAGAGAAAACCACTTAAGACAATATAATCTCCTAGGTCTGATTTCTTATGAGAAGCTGCTGATAATTGTTTTCACTCATTCTTTAAGTCCTACGAATTCCCGCGTTACTTCAATTAGATCTTCCTCAGGCTCGAATCCAGTGCTTTGTCAGCTCACCCTAAATCTAAACAACAACAAAAATTATTGAGGTAAAACTTCTAGAAAAGTGCACACTCTTAAGTGTATGGCTTGATGAACACCTGTATCACCACCCATAAAGAGGCAGAACATTTCCAGCACCCAGAGGTTTCCTTCTGGCCAGTCCCTCATCCCTTTCCTGGATTCCACCCAAATTAGGTTCGTCTTGCCTGTTGTTGAACTTTGTGTAAATGGAATCATACAGCCTGTACTTTTCTGTGTCTCGTTTCTGTGATATTGTAGTATGCCTGTGAGCTTGATTCATATGGCAATGTGTATTGGTAGTTCATTTTTCATGGCTGTGTACTATTCCATTGCACGAATATACCACATTTCATCCAGTCTCCTGGTCCAAGGGCATGGGGTAATGGAGAGAGGCTTGTGGTATAATCTTATACCCTCTAAAATCACAGTGACTTTTCTCTTCCTTCTGACAAAAGAAGAGGGGAGAGGGCCAATCAGCAGGAGACTTTGTGACCTCTTACCTCCAACTCTTATCTTGGGAGGGCTCTTGTCATGTGGCGTTTAATGAACTTTAGCATCCGGGCCTTACCAGACATCTGGCACCCGCCAGACCAAAGCTCAGAGATCCAAAATACTCATGTTCTTCCCCCTTGGCTTGAGGGCCTAGTTTGGGGGGAACTGTAACTATTAGGTTGGTGCAAAAATAACTCAGTTTAAAAGGTTAAAAATAATGGCAAAAACCACAATTACTTTTGCACCAACCTAATAGTCCAGGGTCTGGGGGACATTTGGTTAACAGAAGAAGAAAGGGAAGCCACACAGGTGTGTGGCTGGGCAAAGCTCTGCCCCCTCCAAAAGCTCCATGTGGGTGAAGGGGAGGGAAGGGTGGCAGATGTGAACCTTCCCAATCCTCCCAGGGATTATGAATATCATAACCCAGCACAGACTGGCCTGGTAGTTACAAGTGCCAACAAGTGTCACAAAGAAGGGCTGTCCCAAGCTGCTGTCTGCAAGGTAGGGGCCCTGGGGAGGGACACTTTGAGCTGAGACCTGAAGGAGGGGTGGAAAATGGCTGGAAGAAGTAGCAGAGGGGCAGGATGGGATGGAGGGAAGAAGAAAGTGCCAGGCAAGTTCCTGGAGTTAGTGCTTGGCAGGCCCTGGGCACTAGGAGAAGGAACAGTGGTGGGACAGGGTGGGGTGATGGCTCGGGAAGGCGGTGCAGCAGCCAGATTCTGTGGGATGGAGAAAGGACGTCATCAGAAGGACTATTCTAGTTAGTGAGTGGATTGGACCAAAGTTCAATGCAAGGAGACCCACTCACCCTGGGTAAAATGGGATAACGATGCCTTCCTCACAGAGGTGGAACTGCTTTGTTAGGTGTTCAGGTGTTACCTGTGACTCCTAACTGAAGGGTGGGGGAACGCAGGTGCCCCTGCTGGAGGCGGGGCCAGCGCAGGCCAGGTTGTGCGCAGAAGCAATTCCGCTTCTTCCACTGCCCAGTGTGTCTTGGACCCGAAGCCTGGGAGGCAGCAGGTAAGTGCCCTTGGTTAAATGAATGACTAATGGCCACTTCTAGCTCAACGTTCAGTCTTTTCAGGGGATTACAAACCCAGGTAAGTCGCTCAAGGCGTAAGAACACCCTCCGCATGGCGTTGTTGATTTTTTTGAGACAGACCAGTTCATCAAGTAAATATCCTTTGTGAATCCTCGGTAGACAGTAGCTGTTGTGTTTCGGACAAGGATGAAGTGGCTGTGAAGGAGCTGTAGGGGGGATGGTGAGGCCGCAAGTCCGCTTTTCCTGGCACCAAACGCCCCGCAACCAATTTAATAGCAAGACCGTGGGCCCAACCCGCAAACGCACCCTGAATCCGCCCTCTTTCCATCACCACGTCCCTACCCTGGTCTGCCTCTCTCCCTGTCATCTGGACCCCATTGCTGGAGGAGTCACAGCTGCCCAGGTTTTGTGCTTCCACGCTTGGTCTGTGCCCGGTTCTCCACCCCACAGCCAGGGGGAGCTTTTCCAGAGTGAACCAGGGCCCATCAGTCTCCTCTCAGAGCTCCATGATGGTGCCCATTGAGATTAGAATAACCCCTCCCCCATACACTCCTTCACTGGGGGTGGGGCACCCCTTCCCTGCCAATGTCATCTCTTAACTGCTCGGGGCCACTCTGCTCCATGCATGTTGATTCCCATGCCCTGAGTCCCTTCCTGTGTCAGGGCCTTGGCATTTTATGTTTATGCTGCCTGGAAAGTTGTGTCCCCATGTCTTTATGTGCTTTATGTGACTGGTTCCTCTGTGTCATTCAGCTAAGATGCCATTCCCCCCCACCCCCACCCCCGCAAACAAAGACCTACCCTGACCAGCCAATCTAAGGTAACTACTCCCTATTGCTTCCCTGTATTTCTTTTCTTATTATTAATAGCACTTACCACCCTCTGAAATTTCCTTGTTCATTTATTTTCTTGCTTAACGGAGTGTCAAAATCCAGTGGGAACTCCATGAGCAAATAGACTTATCTCCTCAGCAGCAGAATAATGTCCGGCACATGGTATATATTCAGTGTGTAGAATATAATGAAGGAGTGGATGGACGGTGATGGAGTGGGTGATAGTTTCAGGGAGAGGAGACGGTGGAGGTGATGCTGCTGCTGAGGGGGGAGGTGGGGAGAGACTTAATGACGATGACCCTGCTCAGTCAGGTGTGGCCGGCTGGTGCCCTTTGCATCGCAAGGGCAGCAGGTTCTGAGGAGACATTTAGGGGGCACTGCTCTCAGGCTGCCTCTGAGTATCCCCCCAGTGTACAGAACACCCTGCAGCCCCAGTCACGAAGCCCAGCCTTCCTTGCTGTTTAATATTCAGCTTAAACTTTACATACCCTGTTTAAACACTTCAGTACCTTCTCATTGATTCTGCTCTTCACCCAAAATAAAAATATTTTGGTACTGCAAATAAAAGCAAATATTTGACACCACTTGCCATTTTTCAGTGCATTAATTAGCAATTTGCTGGATAAATATTGCTGTGTAAATCAACAGTCACTCCCAGTAATTAAAAGCCAAGTCCGAAAACCCCCCAGTGTATGCTCCAGTTCCAGAAAATGTTGCCCCTTGTAATTGTGGCTGGAGTAGAAGTAGCCAGAAGAGGGTGCAGATGTGGGTGGTCCCAGCGTTGGGCACTCCCTGAATTGCTGCTTAGGCTTTGGAAGGCAGGAGCTGGAGGTGCTGGCGATGGGCTGGAGGGCCATGGGCACCCACGACCTTCTGGTGAGGTTCAGCTTTCTCCACCAGGTAGTGGGCTTGGCGCTGGGTAAGCATACAATAAGTCCTCTTGATTAAATGAGTGAATAATGGCCATTTGGGAATCTGACAGACAGGACAGACAGCCCCAGATCACCCACTGGCTGGCTGTGTGACCCCAGACAAGGCCTTCCTCCTCTCTGAGTCTCAGGTCCTTCATCTGTAAAATGGGTCTAATAAAAAGCCCTCCCTCACAGATGGCTCTGAGAGTAAATGGATGGAATGTGTGTGCTTAGTCCATGGTGTGCACTCAGCAAACAGCGGTAGTTGGCGTGTGGTGGTGGTTTTTCTTCTAGGTGACTTTCTCTGGGTCTCTCTGTCCCTATGTCTCTTACCTTCAGGCTCTTTTCCAGTGCTGCATACCCAAGGAAAGTAGTGGATAAATTGATGCCCAACACCTCTTTGCTCAGCCTCTGTCCAAAATATCTTCCTTGTCTGTGATGCAAAATCCTAATGAACAACTTGGCTGGGATGGAAGGAAGGAGGGCAGGGATGGCCCAGCTGGTGGGGTACTGTAGGGCCAGGGCTGCAAGAGGGGACTCTCTCTCCCCTAATCTGTGTGGCGCAAACCTGGGAAGCCCACAGTATTTGAGGTAGACGGGAAGATTGGCCCGAGTAAGCTGAAAGGGACGTGGACAGCCATGCTGGTGGAACAGGATGGTGAACTGAGCCTTTCTCCCTCTCCGCCTCCCGAAACTATCACGGGGATAGGAAAATAGGGGAGCACAGAGGACATGTACCACCAGGAGCACAGGGCACTGATGCATTAAAAATGGGAAGGATTTCTAGCAATACTTGGGGAATGTACTTGGGGAAAGGGCTGGCCTTTGGCGGGACACACTATGTGAGAAGGAGCCACCCCCGGAGTCATGAGAACTTCCAGTGATTGCACACCTACTGTGCCAGACCTGTCAGGGCCAAGCAAGCCCATGCATCTCATAGTGAACTCATTACAGCATAGGGAGGAGGGGCTACTGTTGACCCCATCTTGCACAAGAGGAGGTAGAGGCCCAGTGAGTCTGTCCGCTGCTCATGGTTACACAGCTAATATTTATAAGTGGCTGAACTGGGACCTAAGCCAGGTGCATCTAACTTCTGAGCCCATGTTTTAACTACCAGACTTGGTGGCCTCCTTAAGTATAAGGGACCACATCAGACCTCCATAAGCCACCTGAGCACAGGAAGGCAGAGCCTGAAGGTGAGGTGGGCTGGGGGCAGTCGGTGGGAGCAGTTTCTGTAAGCCCATCACACAGCCCCAAGGTGCCAGCTTGCAGCTTTCATCAGAGGCTGGCTAGGTAGAGTGAATTGCAAGCTCAGCTGGGTCCTGGTGCAGCCAGACAGGCCAAACAGAGAGGCTCAATGGCAGGGCACCCCAGCTTCAGAAACGAGGCTCCATGGCAGAGCACTGATGTCCCCCCATGTTTGTGCCTTAATATCTCACCCTTCCTACTCCCCTCGGACAAAACAACCCGGAAATAGCAAATGAAACCTTTGTGAATAGGTATTGAATGTTATCAAATGCTTTTTTATAGACATATTGAAATAACTTTATAGTTTTTCTCTGTTAATTTGTTAATGTAATGAATTACATAGATTTCCTCATAATACAATATGAGTTTAAATCCAACTTTGCCATTTTTTTATACAATGCTAGATTTTGTCTATGAATATTTCATTCAGGATTTTGGCCTCCATGTTCATGAGACAAAGTCCTATTTTCCTTTATCATACTGTCATCTGTTTTGTTTTTTTCTTTTTAATTAAGATATTGCTAGCCTCCTAGATGGAGTTGGGAAACAGTACCTCTTCTTTTATTCTTTCACATAGTTTAAGACTGGTGTGATGGTTAATTTTATGTGTCAACTTGACTAGGCCACGGGGTGCCCAGATATTTGGTTAAACATTATTTTGGGTGTGCCATGGGGGTGTTTTGGATGAGATTAACATCTGAATTGGTGGGCTGAGTACAGTAGTTGCCCTCCCTAATGGGGGTGGGCCTCATCCAATCAGTTGAAGGCCTGAATAGAATGAAAAATCTGACCTTCCCTGAGTAAGAGTGAACTCCTCCTGCCTGACTGCCTCAAGCTGGGACATTTCCTGCCTTTGGTCTCAAACTGAAACATCGGCTTTTCCCAGGTCTCAAGCCTGCTGGCACTCGGACTATGCGTTCTCCTGGATCTCCAGCTTGTGGACGACAGCTCCTGGGTATTGTCAGCTTCCGTGATCACGTGAGTCAATTCCTTACAATAAATGTCTTTATTTAGTTAGTTTTATATTTAAGTATATACAGAGGATGCCAAAAATATATATACACGTCTTAAGAAAGGAAAAAACTATTAAAATTGTAATATTCAACATATATCGATACCAAGAGATGAATACAAGTCATGTTTGACTTCTGCAATGACAAGAGGTGCTCAAAGTGGTTCCCATCAGCGTCCAGACACTTCTGATTACGGAGAACTACTGCTTGAGCAACGCTGACCAAAGTGTCCACTTGTATACATTTTTTTTGGCATCCCCGGTATATTTGAGATATGTGTATCTCTCCTATTGGTTCTGTTTGTATGGTGAGCCCTGACCAATACAATTGTGATTATCTGTTCATTGAATGTTGGCTGGAAGTTGACTATTACCATCTGGTCCTGGTGGGGTTTTGGGGATGCACGAGAGGATATTAGATTTTACATTAATGATTCAATCTTTAATGATTATAAGTCTCTAGAGTTTCTAATTCTTCTTAAGACAGTTTTGGTGTGTTACGTTTTCTAGGAAATTGGCTGTTTGGATGAGGTTTTTAATTTTATTGGCATAAAACTATTCAAAACATTCTTTTGTGGTTTTAAAAATCACTGTTTTCTCTTTACTTGTTTTCTTTGTTAATTCCTAATATCATTTATTGGTGCCTTCTCTTTCTTTTTAACTAGCTTTCGTTTTGTTGATTTTTTTTATGGTTTGATTTTAAATTTAATTATTTTCTGCTCTTTATTGTTTCTTTCTTTGGGTTACTCTGTTGTTCTTTTTCTAATTTCTTGAGTTGGATGCTTAACTTATTAATTTTCCTTCTCTCTTCTTGTCTAATATCAATCTAAGCCTTGCCCCCCGCCCCAAGGTTTAGCTGTGCCCCACACGTTTTGATATGTACTATTTGAATGATCCATAATCATTGTTCCTTTGATCTATAAGTTATTTACAATTGTACTGTAACATGGAATGTCATTACTTATATTTTATTAATGCTAATTTATTGCATTGTTGTCAAAAAAGATGATTTGTATGCTAGCAACTCTTTGAAATTTGTTGAGATTTACTTCATGGTCTTGTATTGGTCATTTTTGCAAACACTCTTATGTGCTTGAAAAGACTAGGTTTTCTATAATTGTTTGTTGCAGGGCTCTATGTTTGTTCATTATATCAAACATGCTAATTGTCTTATCCAAATGTCCTATCTCCTTACACAATTTTTGTCTGCTTCATCTATATATTACTGATTGAGTCTGTTTAAAATTTTCCACTATGATAGTGGATTTGTCAATTGTAAAAATAATTACATTTTTGCCTTATGTATTTTGTGAAACTATGGTGTTAGGTACATACCTAATAATATAACATAATTATTGTATATTATAGATCAGGTGTTCCTTTTATTATTATGCAAGTTGATATTCTTTTTACCTAATTGTAGTTTTTGCTATAGAGTCTGTTTTTTTCCCCCTGATACTAATGTAGCCACCCCAACTTTTATTTGCTTGGTATACATTTTTTATCTTTTTTACTTTCAATTTTTCCTTGTCCACAAATAACTAGATTTTGGTTTTAAAAAGTCAACCTCAAAATATGATTTTTAACTGGATAGAGATTGGTGCATTTATATTTATTTTAAACTGCTAATAGGTCTGTTTTTAATTCTATTATACTATACTATATTTTATACCCTTCTTTCACCATACTTCTTACTGCTTCTTTTCTTATCTTCTTTTGGACTAATTGAAGGTATACTCCCTTTCATCCCTCTCCATTTAATTTCTAGTCTTACAGTGGTTACCTTTAATTTTTTAAAAATAAACTTTAAATTTTAGGTTTAGATTTGCAGAAAAATTGTGAAAAAGAACAGAGGTTCTCATGTACTTCCTTCCACCCTCAGTTCTCCCTGTTACTAACATCTTACATTAGATGGTTCATTTGTTACGATTATGAAACAATACTGATCCATTATTATTACCTGAAGTATATGTTTTATTCCTATGTCCTTAGATTTTACCTAATGCTCTTTTTCTATCCCAGGATCCCATCCAAGTTACCACATTACATTTCTGTCTCCTTAGGCTCCTCCTGGCTCTGAGAGTTTCTCAGACTTTCCTCATTTTGGATGACAGTTTTGAGGAATACTGGTCAGTTATTTTGTAGAAGATCCTTCAATTGGGATTTGTCTGTGTTTTTCATGATTGGACTGGGGTTATGGATGGTGGAGAGGAAGATCCGAGTTAAAGTGCCATTTTCACTTACCATCTCAAAGGGATCAGCGTGACTTATCCCTGTTAATGCTGACCTTGATCGCCTGGCTGTGTCATGTTTGTTGGGTTTCTCCTCTGTAACGTTTCTCATTTCTCCTGTTTCCATACTGTTTACTCTTTGGAAGAGATTCACTGTGTGAAGGATTTGATGCTGTGCAGCCACATTTAAGGAATGGGGTTGCCCTCCACCTTTCTGAGGGCAGAATATCTCCATAAATTATTTGGAATTCTGCTGCATGGGAGATTTGTTTACTCTCTCCCATTTACTTATTAATTCAATAATTTCTTTCTATAAATATGAACTCATAGATACTAATTTTATATTTTGGGTATAATCAACTGACTATTGGGAGTTCATTTAATTGCTTCCTGTCTACCTTTGAAATATTGTTCTCTGTGTGTGTGTGTGTGTGTGTGTGTGTGTGTGTGTGTGTACTTTGTTACTTTCTGGCACTACAAGATACTCCAGGTTCATTACGTATATTCCCTCCTCACTTCCTAGAGTCAGCCATTTCTCAAGGAAACCTCACTGTGTTTATTAGAAAATGGTATGTATTAGAAACTTACCTGTAACTTGTTAACATTAATACTTGACTTAACAAGTATTAAGGCTAATCAACATAATGACTCATAAACATTTTAACTTTTTTTTAAAAAAATAAAGTTTATTGGGGTGACAATTGTTAGTAAAGTTACATAGATTTCAGGTGTACAATTCTGTAATACATCATCTATAAATCCCATTGTGTGTTCACCACCCAGAGTCAGTTCCTTTTCCATCACCATACATTAGACCCCGTTCACCCTTTTCTAGAGTCCCCCTCCCCCCTTACCCTCTGGTAACCCCTAAACTATTGTCTGTATCTATGAGTTTTTGTTCCTTCATTTGTTTGTCTTGTTCTTTTGTTGTTTTGGTTTATATACCACATATCAGTGAAATCACATGGTTCTCTGCTTTTTCTGTCTGAGTTATTTCGCTCAGCATTACGCTCTCAAGATCTTTCCATGTTTTCACAAATGTTCCTATATCATCTTTTCTTACTGCCGAATAGTATTCCATTGTGTATATATACCACAACTTCTTTATCCATTCATCTATCGAAGGACATTTTGGTTGTTTCCATGTCTTGGCCACTGTAAACAAAGCTGCAATGAACATTGGAGCACACGTGTCTTTATGTATAAATGTTTTCAGATTTTTTGGGTATATACCCAGGAGAGGGATTGCTGGGTCATATGGTAATTCTATTTGTAATTTTTTGAGGGACCTCCACACTGCCTTCCGTAATGGCTGCACCAGTCTGCATTCCCACCAACAGTGTATGAGGGTTCCTTTTTCTCCACAGCCTCTCCAACACTTGTTACTATTTGTCTTGTTGATGATAGCCATTCTAATTGGGGCGAGGTAATATCTCATTGTGGTTTTTATTTGCATTTCTCTGATGATTAGTGATGTTGAGCATTTTTTCATATGTCTATTGGCAATTTGTATGTCCTCTTTGGGGAAATATCTCTTCAGGTCCTCTGCCCATTTTTCAATTGGGTAGCTTGTTTTTTTTTGTTGAGTTGTATGAGTTCCTTGTATATTTTGGATATTAGCCTCTTATCGGCGGCGCTGTTTGCAAAAATCTTCTCCCATTCAGTTGTTTACCTCTTTATTTTGTCGATGGTTTCTTTTGTTGTGCAGAAGCTTTTAAGTTTGATATAGTCCCATTCATTTATTTCAGCTTTTACTTCCCTTGCCTTTGGAGTCAAATTCATAAAATGCTCTTTGAACCCAAGGTCCATAAGTTTAGTACCTATGTTTTCTTCTATGCAGTTTATTGTTTCAGGTCTTATGCTTAAGTCTTTGATCCATTTTGAATTAATTTTGGTACATGGTGACAGCAGTCCAGTTTCATTCTTTTGCATGTGGCTTTCCAATTCTGCCAGCACCATTTATTGAAGAGGCTGTCTTTTCTCCATTGTATGTTTTTTGCTTCTTTGTCAAAAATTATCTGTCCATATTTATGTGGTTTTATTTCTGGGTTCTCAATTCTATTCCATTGGTCTATGTGTCTGTTTTTCTGCCAATACCATGCTGTTTTGATTATTGTTGCCCTGTAGTACAAGCTAAAGTCAGGGAGTGTGATACCTCCAGCATTGTTCTTTTTTCTTAAGATTACTTTGGCCATTCGGGGTCTTTGTGGTTCCAAACAAATCTGATGATTTTTTTGTTCTATTTCTTTAAAAAACGTCATTGGGATTTTGATGGGGATTGCATTAAATCTGTATATTGCTTTGGGTAATATGGCCATTTTAACTATGTTGATTCTTCCACTCCATGACCTCGGAATGTCTTTCCATTTCTTTGTGTCTTCTTCAGTTTCTTTTAAAAATGTCTTATAGTTTTCAGCATATAGGTCTTTCACATCCTTGGTTAAGTTTATTCCTAGGTATTTTTTTCATTTTGTTGCAATTGCAAAAGGAATTTTTTTAAAAAATTTCTTTTTCTGAGATTTCATTGTTGGTATATAGGAATGCAATGGACTTTTGTACATTGATTTTGTAGCTGGCAACTTTACTGTATTCGTTTATTATTCCTAATAGCTTTTTGGTGGAGCCTTTAGGGTTTTCTATATATAGTATCATGTCATCTGCAAAAAGTGACAATTTAACTTCTTCATTCGCAATTTGGATGCCTTTTATTTCTTTCTCTTGCCTGATTGCTCTGGCAAGGACTTCCAACACTATGTTGAAAAGCAGAGGTGATAGGGGACAGCCCTGTCACATTCCTGAACATAGAGCAAAGGACTTCAGTTTTTCACCATTAATTATGAGATTAGCAGAGGGCTTGTCATATATGGCCTTTATTATGTTAAGGTATTTTCCTTCTATACCTATTTTATTAACTGTTTTCATCATAAGTGGATGTTGTATCTTGTCAAATGCTTTTTCTGCATCAATTAATACAATCATATGATTTTTGTTCTGTATTTTGTTTATGTGATGTGTCACATTGATGGATTTGCATGTGTTGACCATCCTTGTGCCCCTGGGATGAACCCCACTTGGTCACAATGAATAATCTTTTTAATGCAGTGTTGCATTCGATTTGCTGGAATTTTGTTTAGGATTTTTCCCTCTGTTTCTTCTTTTATTATGTTATATATTTCAGTTCTGGATTTTTTTTTTAGAGTGGTTACCATTAAGTTTATGTAAAAGAAAGTTTGATATTTAGAGTATTCCATTTTCTTCAGCATGCTTACTTTCTCCATTCCCATATTCCGGTCCAGGCCTTTACTCTCCCCCCTTTTATGTTTTGGTTGCCACAAATTATCCCTACTTATGATGGTCGAATAGCCTCCTTTAGTATTTCTTGTAGTGCAGGTCGTGTGTTAGAAAATTCCCTCAGCTTTTGTATGTCTGGAAAGGTCTTTATTCCTCCTTCATATCTAAAGGATATCTTTGCTGGATATATTATTCTTGGCTCATAATTTCTCTCTTTCAATAGTTTGAATGTTTGAGTCCACTCCATCCTGGCTTGTAGAGTTTCTGCTGAAAAATCTGATGATAATCTAATGGGCTTTCCTTTGTAAGTTACCGTCTTCTTTTCCCTGGTTGCCTTGAGGATTCTTTCTTTGTCGTTGATTTTAGACAACTTCAATACAATGTGCCTTGGAGAAGGCCTGTTAGGGTTAATGTAATTAGGTGTTCTATTTGCTTCTTGGATTTGAAGATCCAGCTCTTTCCACAAGTTTGGGAAGTTCTCGTCGACTATTTGTTTGAATATATTCCCTTCTATTCCCTTCTCTCTTTCTTCTCCTTCTGATATGCCCATTATTCTTACATTGCTCTTTCTGATGGAGTCAGAAAGTCCTTGTAGAGTTCTTTCATTTCTCTTAAGTCTCAAGTCTCTTTCTTCTTCCATCCATGTCATTTCCAGATTTCTATCTTCAATGTCACTGATTCTTTCCTCCACTTGGCCAACTCTACTACCTAAGCTGGCTATTTAATTTTTCATTTCTTTTATTGAGAATCTCCAGAAATTCTATTTGGTTCTTTTTTAAAATTTCAATCTCTTTGGTAAAATGTTCATTTTGTTCTTTTATTGTGTTTCTGAGTTCATTAAACTGGCTGTCTGTGTTTTCTTGCATCTCATTGAGCTTTTTAAGAACTGCAATCTTGAATTCTCTGTCATTTAAGTCACATATTTCCATGTCTTTAAGTTCATTTTCTGGAGACTTTTCATTTTCTTTCTGCGCTGTCTTGTTGGTTATTCATGGCAATTACTGATTTATTGTTTCTTTTCCTAGACATCTGCAGGAGTGGGTTCTGCAACAGGTTGATAGAAGAAGGTCTTTCTTTTGTTTTCCAGTAGATGTCGGTAGAAAGTTTTATTTTCTGTCCAACTGCAGCCTTTTATTCTCTCTCACACTGTAGTGTTATGTTTTCTCTGCACTATTCCAGCTTCTCACACAATGGAGGGATTCCCTTGAAGTTGGGCTTCTCCTCTGGAACAGTTCAGCTGAGTCATAGGGTGCTGCGTGTATGTGGGGATGCGGAGAGTTTTTGAAGTTCCAAAGCTCTTCCTGCAACAGATTCAGAGCCCGTATATTTCAGCAGTTCTGTTTACGCCTGCAGGGATCTGCCCAGATAGGTGGGGCCAGGGATGGGGTGAGTTGTGAGAGGTGGCCCAGAGCAATGTCAACAACCACCACCACAGATGGTGCTGCTTCCACAGCTCCCTCCCTTTTGCCGGAACTAGTTGGGCTGCGAATCTGTGTCTGCGGTCCACAGTTCTCAGAACAGCAAATATTCTGTTCTTTTGATCTGACACTGCTACTGTTCAGCTTCTAGCACCGGGCAGGTGGGGGCGGGGCGAGCTCTGGGAGAGTAAGGAGGGGGCGGCTAGTCTCAGTGCCTAAGGCTTCCGTTCTCTGTTTGGCAGTGAGGGCTTAAACCACCGTTTTCAGCCTTCTTCCCTCAGTCTTTTCTCCGAGGTCTCTGCCGTGAGCGTTGGGTTCAGCCGCGTTATATGCTGCCCCCTCAGCCCTGTGGGCCATAAGCGGAGCCCTAGCAGTCCGAGTTCTTCCCTCTCCTGCAGCTGCGGTAGTTCCGGGAAGCAGCAAGCTCGGCGCACTGAGCTAGGTCTGCGTCCTGCGCCTGCGCAGTCCCGTCTCCGCACTTCTCCCTTCCCTCCTCCACTACTCGCGCAATTTGCCCACCTTTAGGTGATTTCAGTAGTGTGCCTCTTAGTCTTGCCTGTCTGCTGCGCAGGGAGTCCTTTGTGGAGTTCTAGTACAATTTGTTGTAAATTCCATGGGAGATTTCAAGAGGCTCACCTCATGCAGCCATTTTTACGACGTCATCTTTAACTCTTAATATACCCTTTAGGATTGCGTGTTATACCTGTTTCAGTCCTGCCTTATTTTTGTACCTGCTAAATTTATCATTAGTATTGGTCTATACAGCCCAAATCTTGTTTTGATTTATCCACGTTTTCAAATTTCTTTGTTCACCATTGCTCTTGCAACTTACTCTTTCCTTCTGGATACGATTTCATTCTACTTGAAACACATCCTCTAGTAGTTCTTTCAGAAGCAGTCTGAGAATTATGTTGATTTCTCCCATTTTCTTGTGTGATCATTTAGCTATGTACAGGATTCTAAGTTGACTGTTGTTTTCCCTCATCCCTTTGAAAATATGATTCCATTGTCTTTGGTCTCTATTGTTGCCAGAAGTCGGTTTTCAGTCTAATTTACATCCTCTATTGGTGGTTTTTTTTCCCCTCTCTGGTTATTTTTAAAGTTCTTTTACTTTAGTGTCTTATAATTTCATTATGGTGTGTCAGGATGTGGGTTCGTTTTCATTTATTCTCAGGATATATTAGACTTCCTGAGTTGTAAATATTTAAAATTTTTAAATCATTTTTAAAATTTGTGATAAATTACACATAACATAAAATTTGCCATCTCAGGCATTTTCAAGTGTACAATTCAGTGGCATTAAGTATATTCACACTGTTTTGCCACCATCTCCATCATCCATCTCCAGAACTCTTTTCATCTTTCAAAACTGAAACTCTGTACCAATTAAACACTAACTCCTTGTTCCCTCCCCCCCCACCCCCTGGAAACTACCATTCTACGTTCTGTCTCTATGAATCTGACTACTTTAGGTACCTTATATAAGTGGAATCACACAGTATTTGTCTTTTTGTGACCAGCTTATTTCACTTAGCATAATGTCCTCAAGGTTCATCCATGTTGTGGTATGTGTCAGAATTTCCTTCATTTTTAAGGCTGAGTAATATTCCATTGTATGGATAGGCCACATTTTGTTCACCCATTTCATCTGTCAGTGAACATATGGGTTGCTTCCGTGTCTTGGCTATTGCAAATAATGCTGCAGTGAGCATAGGTGTGCAAATATCTCTGAGATCCTGTTTTTAACTCTGATGGATATATATATATATATCCGTATATATTATATATATCTCCATCTATCCAGATGTGGGCTTTCTGGATCATATGGTAATTCAGTTTTTAATTTTTTGAGGAACTGCATACTGTTTTCCATAGTGGCTGCACCATTTTACATTCCCACCAGCTGGACACAGGGTTCCAATTTCTTCATATCCTTGCCAAAGCTTGTTATTGTCTGCTTTTTTTTTTTTTTTGCTAGTAGCCATATTAATGGGCATGTGTTGATATTTCATTGTGGTTTTGATTTGTATTCCCTAATAATCAGTGATGTTGAGTATCTTTTCATGTGCTTATTGGTGAGTTTTAAATATTGAAAACTGAGTAATTCTCTATCATTCCCTCCTTCAGTGCTGTTTCTCTCCCTCTTTGTAGTCCCTCTCTGCCCTGCCTATGGCAGAGGGGAACTTTTTTAAAGTCCATCCTCACTGAGAACACAGCCTCTGGGGATGTCAGGTGCAGCTTCTCTCCTAACTCAGACCCAAAGCCTTGTCTCCTGTCCCTGTGTGAGCATCACCTTTCTTTGTCCCCTTTCCCCGGCCACCTGCTGTGACAGCTCATGTGCTTACCTCTCTGGTTTTCCATTCCCACTTTATTTCTTGCACCTGGAAATTTCCTCTCCATTTCTTGAAGCTCAAGTATGTGTTACAGGGCACTGAGCATTTCTAGGTGTTTATGGCAGGAAGATTTTTGGGATATCTGGTCCACAGTAGTTCCAGAAACAGAAGCCCTTCCAACTCATTTACAAAGCTAAATAAACCTGACAAAAGATAGCAGCAGAAAGAAGGCTGCAGGCTAATCTCATTTACAAATATAGATGCAAACATCTTAAATAAAATATTAGCAAATTGAATCTAGCGATATATTAAATGAATATTCCACAATGACCAGGTAGGGTATATTACTGGAAAACAAGGACAGTTCTATTTTAGGAACTCTATTAATATAATTCATCATATTAATAGGCCAAAAGGGAAAAAAACCAGGGATGATAAAAAGGCAATTGATAACATTCAGCATCCATTTTATAGAAAAACCTCTCTTGGCAAAATAAAAAGAGAGGGATTCTTCTTTAGTGTGATAAGAAGGGCTTACAGAAGCCTTCGGTCCTCGAAGGGAAAGGCAGCACAACCTTATAATATATATGAAAAGGAGATGGGAAGATAAGGAGAAAGAGCTAAAGGAGAGATGGGGAAGGAGGGAAGTACTAAGTAAGTAATATTCTTTGAGCCTTTATCGTGTGCCAGGGACTTCACTTACACTGCCCCATTGAATAGGGACTCTGAGCCCCATTTCACAAATGAGAACACCGAGTCTCACAGAAGCTCAGCCAGTGACAGCAGCATGTCCAACATGACACAGCCACGCTAGTCATCTGGGTCCAAAGTGTGTGCTTGGAAAGCAAACTATCCAGGACTTCTTAGGGCGAGTGGAATGTTTTGCCTCAACAGAATCAGAGAAGTAGAGACTTGGGGATACACCTTCAATTTAGGGCAGACGAGATGAGCGACTAGACGGGGACCCTTTCTGACTGCAGAAGGTCCCCAGGTCCCCCTTTCCTTCGAGGACAGAAGGCTTCTGTAAGCCCTTCTTATCACACTAAAGAAGACTCCTTCTACTTTTATTTTGCGAAGAGAGGTTTTTCTATGAAATGGGTGCTGAATGTTATCAAATACCTTTTTATCATCCCTGTTTTTCTCCCTTTTGGCCTATTAATATGATGAATTGTATTAATAGAGTCCCTAAAATAGAACTGTCCTTGCTTTCCAGCAAGATGTGTATATAAAAGGAGAGTGTCTCCTCTCCGCTTTCATACCTTCATGACCCTCGGCCTGGCCTGCTCAGTTTCTTACTCCAAATAAGCTCACTGGGTAGGTGCCCTTGGGAAGACGCCAGTGTTAGCACCCAAGGATGGGAAGGGAGCTGCATGGGGCCTCATTAGGACTCTCTCTGGGACCTCCTGCCCCAGGGGGCAGGTCAGTGAGTCCTGGAACTCGAGGGGAGCTCTGGAGGGCCCATTGCGGGAGCTTTCTGCATTCTGGCCTAACCAGGGAGGTCCCAGTGGGAGTGGACACCAGCTTGGAGAAGAGAACTCTGTGCTCCTCTGGGAAGCCCACCTCCTGCTAATTTCTTCTTCCTCTGGGTTCCTCCCTCGGGGGCAGAGTCTAGAGTCACGGCCCCCCAGTTTCTCAGAGGAAGACCAAAGCCAGAGCTTGGCCTCCAGTCCCCTACCCTCAGGCTCCTGCTGACTGGACCCTACCTTCTCTTCCACTGGTCCCCTAAGCTCTGCCATTCTGCTCTCTTTATCACCTCCAAACTTTCTTTATGCCTCCCCACCTCCACACCTCTATGCACACTGTCCCCCCTTCTTTTTTCTCACCCTTGGCCCATCGGGTAGCACTTAGTCCTTCCCCTGCTACAACAGCACAATAATTCCCTGTGTATTAACCATGTGTTTCATTTTCTACATCCTGATGCTTTGACATCTGGGGCCTTGCTGACACTGGAGGGACCTCCCCTTCCCCTGGCCCCCCCTTCCCGTTAGCTAATTCCTAAGATAGTCAACGACTCACCTGGGAGGGTACCTTTCAAATACAAACTGACCAATCCAGAGCCCAAACCCTCCATTATGGGGCCCCGACACTCTGGGCCACTATCCACCTGCCCTAATCACCCGATAGCCTGTACCAGTCAGTGGAGGTCACCACCTATGCCTCAGAGCCTGTGGAAATGATTCAAACTAGCCATTCCTAAGCCTGCTTACCCTGCTTCACCCATTCCTTCTCCCGAAGCCACGGTAAGGACTCTGCACATTTCCCCTCGCTCCTTCTGCCTCCTGACCGACCCTGGCGCTTCCTTGTGTGGCCCCTCGTGGTGTGGCATGCCTCCTGCTCTTGGGATCTGTGAGCATAACTGTCTTTTCAATGGCCACCATCTCCCAATCTGTTGACCTCGCCTTACCTGAAGAATAATAAGACCTACATTTTAAAACAGGATAGGCTCAGACACACTGAGGTGACAAACTGACCGCCAAGTCTCAGTGGCTTAACACACAAAGCTTGTTGTTGGCCTAGTGACTCTCCAAGGAATGTCCTCCATGTGGAGACTCGGTGATCCAGGCTGCTGGAGGCTCCGCCTTCTTCTGGCTGCTCCTGTGGGAACACATGTCCGCAGCCACGCTGGAGGGCCAGACAGTGCTAGAGGGTTTAAAACCAGCACTTAAATGCTTCAGCCCAGAAGCGACACACACCAGACACACACCACGTATGCTCACAGCCCATTGGGCAGAAGAAGCTCGTAGACCTGCCTAACCACAAAGGGGGTTGGGAGGTGTCATTCTCCTGTGTGCACAGAAGGAGAAAGTGGGTGTGCGCTGGAAGCCTCTGTCACACCCTCCCTTCTGTGTTGCCTGATCAGGAAAAGGAGCCCTCCCCCAGTGTGGGGTGTGTCCTGTGTGCTTACCCCAAAGCTGCACTGGCTGGGAGAGCACATGTCATCTGCTGCGAGGAGGACTGGTGGGGCTGGCTAGGGCAGGAAACCTGGGTTGGTTCAGGGAAGCCCTTGTTTCACTGTCTTCCCTGGACAAAGCAGCCCAGCTTGAGTTTGCCATCAACTACAACTTAAAACATTTTAAAAATTTAAAAAGGCGGGTGGGGTGGGGTGGGATGGGGTGGAGGGGGAGAGAGAGAGAGAGAGAGAGAGAGAGAGAGAGAGAGAGAGAGAGAGAGAGAGAACGAGAACTCCAATCCCAACCGGGCAGAGAGACAAATAGCGACTTTTAATTATATAATCTGCTTTTGATGAATTTATTTCTGACAGTTTTATAGGTTGACGAGAGAGTGCATTTTAGATGCAAAAAAACCCATTATTCATTCTGGGCTCTTTGAGCATAAAAATTGTCAAATGATTTTAATACAGTTTTAAGTTTTATGTTTATTGTCAAGGGGAAGAAAAGTCCACAGCAATTACCGAGTCACATGCCCCTTAAATCTTTATGTTTCTGACAGCAAGAACAATAAAATATGTTTTTGCCCAAACCTTTTACCGCTCAGATTGACGTGGCTTCAGCGACAGCTGCTTTTCTTCCATCTGAGAACCGTTTATGAGAAAGCTAACTTAGAACCATTGCTCGGTGGGGGGTGGGGAGAGCTGCTCTGCAGAACAGATGTTCCTTTGCAGAAAGGTCCGGACCCCGAGGTCTGGGCCCAGAGAGGAAAATGGGGTGAAACGAGATCTGGCAGATCTATGCTTTCACCCCGGCTGCGTGGCACCTCGTTGATTTGCAGGGGATCTGGAAGGCACCCCTTGCCAGATGGTCTTCCAATCAGCGAACCACCTAGAAAACAGCTCACCACTCATATAACCTACTTGGAGTAAACCTGTTGTCCCAGTTTGGGTTCCTCCACAAGCGGAGCCTGAGAGAGGGGTCTCAGAACAAGTAGTCCACTTGGGAAGTGATCCCAGGAAACCCCAGTAAGAAAGTAGGAAGGGGAGAGGCTGATAAACAGTGAGCTGTCAAGCAGGTTTCTATTGTGGGCACCTGGAGAAAATTCTGCTGGGGAATTTCAGGAGACATTATAGAACTCGTCTCAAGAGTTGTCCTGATGGAAGGGCAGGAGAACATGGGTATTTATGTATTTTTGCCTCCCTCATCACTGGTTCAGGGATGCTTCTAGGGGCAAGAACTCGCTAGACGTCATCCTTCAGGATTCAGTATAAAAGTCACTTCTTCAGGGAAGCCCTCCTGGATTCCTCAGTCTTACTTACACCCCAGTGCCACATGCTGCCTGGCCCCTTGTGATTCTTAGTAGCACTTAATACAATTTTAGTAAGAATAAATGTAGGTCATTGCTGTGATTTTATGCTTCTCTTTCCCTCTGGCCTCTAAACTCTACAGGGACAAGGTTATGGTCCTTTTTACTCACTACTCCATCCAACAGACTGCACAGTGCACAGCAGAGCTCATTAAATTTTTAATAGCTAAATGGATGGATGGATGGAACAGGCTTCATTCCTTGTGGCACTTCAGTAAGTGTCATCGCCCTTTCCTCCTACCTTCCCAGCCTCCCGTGCAAAGACATGGCCATGTGACTGAGTCTGCCCAATTAAATATGGCTGGAAGTGAGGTACACCAGAAGTGAGGGACACCTGGAGATGAGGTGTGCCTATAGATGAGGTACACCTGGATGAGAGGTACACCTGGAAGTGAGGGACATGTGGAGATGAGTCACCCCTATAAGTAAGGTACACCTGGACGTGAGGTACTTCCAGGGCCGATCTGTGCTCTTCCTCCATCTGCGGCCAGAGGTAGAGGATCCCACAGAGAATTCTCAGGCTCTAGGGGACAGCAGAGTCACATATGCAAGGTGCCTATGTGGCTGAATGATGGTGGAACAGAACAGAGCCCTCCCTATGCCTGTGGACTTTACCCCTTTACCTGAGTGGGAAGTAGACCTCTATTGTGTGAAGCTACTGAGTCTGGGAGTTCATTTGTTACAGCAGCGAGGAGAACGTCTCCTAGCTCACATGTCCCCTGTGATAGAGACCCCAGGAGGAACCAGGTCTGACCCTTTCTCTGCTTTTAGCCTCTGTCTGGTTGCCACCCTCCGTCGGAACAGGCTGGATGTGTGTCCAGAGGAAGAGGGAGGAGGTCGTTTTCAAGCATTGGTTCCCCAGACCCATCCTTTCCCAGGAAGGAGTGAGTGACCAGAGATCCTGGCTCAGGAGCAGTGACGACACAGTGGAGATGGTACCTAGGAGTTGAGGCTCTGACGTCAGACACTCATGTGTGTCTGTGACCTCGGGACAGTCACTTGTCACTTCTGATAAGATTGCCTGTGTCGTGGAGATATGTGAACCTTAAAAGAGCTCAAATCTGAAGCACTGAGCGCTTGGCACACAGTAAACATTCCGTAAAAAGGAGTTATCATAATTATGATTATTTTTCTCAGGTCTCAGTTGAAGGAAGCCTTGAGTTGAAAGCCTTTTGTCTCGTTCCATTTCCAAGCCAGACGGCTCCATTTTTCTCCCAGGTTTTGCAGTTCTTGAGCAGCCCCGGTGCCTATTACACAAACCCCAATGCATCTTTGAAGTTAGCAGCTAATTAAGTTCCAGGAAGTTATAGATCTGGAATTTTCCATGTGCCAGAGGCAATTGCCTGCTCTGGCTCTCATTTCCACAGCAGCCTTCCAAGTCCTGATTGAGGTTGTAATTGGGAGCCCCCTCCCCCGACCCCAGGCGCCTTCTGGGGCCATCCCCTCTGTGCGTGCAGCCAGGCTACCGATTCTTTCCTACCTCCCAGTCTTTGCCTGTCCTGTGCCTCCCTCTGTAGCCACTGACAGGATGGGGGAAGGGCTCAGGCTGTCTGATCTGTGCCTGGGAGGTGGGAAGAAGGATTTCAAGCCCCCGTGTCAGGGAGTCCATGAGAAATCCCCTCCTCATAAGGCACGTTTGGTTCTTCGCTATTATGAGCAATAGTAGTTTGTGCTGCTGAATGACTGAGCGCCTTGTGTCTGTTTCATGTACAAGTGTTTGCCCTTCTCCCCACCTCACTGCCTCCTGGATCGTGTCTCCACTCCTGACCTGACCTACAGCCAGACGGGCACCTCCCAGCCCGTGCTGGGCTGTCCCCTGGGCTGTCCCTCCCTCCGTGGGCAGAGCTTCCCAGCCCAGGGCTGGGATTAGAGAGAGGCCAGTGCGCTGCCAAAGGTACAAATTGAAGGAGGCGCTCACCCTTAGGTGCTGATTGCACACTGCACGCCCCTGAGAGCAAGCACCGCCTTGGCTTAGACGCCTCACTCTCCTCACCCTAGTCGGGGCCCCACCCCAGAGACCCCCCCCTCCATTTCTTTGGGAGATGAACTTCCCTGGACACAGGCCAGCAAAGGATTCCTTCTCCTCCCCTCCTACCTTCAGCTGTGGGCTTTGTGGGGGCAGGAACCAAGGCTGTCCCGCTCACTGTCACCACCCTCTCTTTTGCACCTGGTCTGGCGTACAGTGGGTGCTCAACAAACAGTGGTGAATAAAAGATCTGAATTGCTATCAACCACTAAAATGAAATTTAGCAAGAAATGATGCCGGTAAGGCACAGAGCTAGATTCCGAGCACACAGTAGGTGCTCTGTAAATGTGAGGACCCTTTGAATCAAAGTCCTCCATTAACAACTTCAGGAGGACCGCACGGGGGGGGGGGGGGTGAGTCTGAGCTGATTGATGGGACAAAGATCTGGGTGTTTAAGTGGAACTCAAATCCAGTATGTGCCTAAAGTGTGACACACTCTGAGAAGAGTGTGGTTCCACCCCTAATACGTGCCAGACACTGCTGGGAAATCCCTACATCATCACCTCATTTGATCTCTTTTACTTTATTCATGGTTGTTTCTGCAGCATGAAAAGGCTATGCTTGTTTGGCTTTGCATCTTGTTTGGCTCTGAATCTGTCTGAGGGGTTCTTGAAACTCCCAGCACAATGTATAAGACTGTGTCAGACACAGTGCAAAACACCTCCACACGTGTTAGATCATTTGACCTCTGAGCTCAGGCTATCTTAAGAGATGTACAGAGTCTAGCACAAAGGAGGTGGCAGTCATGGTCATTTCTGATTTAGAGGGAATTTACCCAGAGTGTTTCCTCCTAAGGGAATCCCACTTTAAGAAATATATTGATAATTCTAAGTGAACTCAGAACCCCCCAGATGCAAAAAACGCCATGTAATGAGGAGAACAGATGAAGGCTGTAGAGACACTTTGTCCATGGAAGAGAAAAGTCACTGCCTTCAATTATATGAGCTGACTTATTTCATGACAGACTAAACTTAATGGTAGAAGGCGGCTCCCCAGTGTCTGCTTGGCTTAGACAGGGACTCACCAGCCAGAGCCATCCAGCCATGGAGTGGGATGCCTGGCTAGGTAGTGAGCTCCCGCATCGGAGGTGAGCAAATCAAAAGGGGATGTCCATGCTAAAAAAAAAAAAAAAAAAAAAAAAAAATTATGGAAGGGATAAACTTCTAAACTCCCTCAGATGTGAGAGTAGGAGCCTCTTTGGGCTGCAAACACTTCATTTATCTTTCCGTCCATCCATCGTCTATCCAGCCATCTACCTTCCTCCATCATCCATCCATCCACCCACTCACCCACCCATCCTCCATCCGTCCTCCATCCGTCCATCCATCCATCTATCCCTCCATCCCCTGTCCAATAAATAGTTATTAAGCCCCAGCCATGTGCAAGTCAAGTGCTGAAGGAACAGTGGTGAGAAATACAGCCATGGTCCCTGCCCTGATCAAGCTTTCATTCTAAGGAAGAAAAATTAATAAAGGCGAATGGCCTTTCTGACAGGAAAAAGACAACTTCTAGGAGGATTTCAAATCTGGATTTTTGTGTGGCCTGGGGCTTAGCTTGTGAACTCAGTGATCTGCCAGGACCTTGTAGGATGTCCAGCTCACGGATAAAAATGCGAAACAGGATAAAATGCAACCTGCCCCCCACCCTGACAGGACTGTGGGCACGCTGATATCCCCTCGGGATCCCTACCATCTTGCATGGTGCTTGGCACAGAGGAGGGATGCAAAAAGTTAAATGACTGAAGAGACGGAAGGGTGGACAGATTGTAGAATGACAGATGAACTAAAGGCCAAGGCCAGAGAGCTGTGGCCTGTCATGACAGTATGAATTGTAGAGCCCGCCCTTACCCCCGGTCACAGGCCCCTTTGAGTTGCTATGCAGTCTGTTGGTCAAGAGCCTTGGCCACTCTCCTCTGGGTCAGGCCACCTGAGCTCTGATAGAGCTGCTGTCTGTGCTGCTGAGCTAGGCCTCCAGTTCCCTCTCACCTGTCAACCTGCCTCTTCCTAATGGGAAGATCAATCTCCTCGATGGAGAAGATGGAATCAATAGAGGAGTTGATTGGTTCTGCCTTGTCTCCGCCATCTGTTAGCAGCAAGATGGTGTTGTGGAAAGGGCACAGGCCTGGAGTCGGGCAGGCTAGAGTGTGTCCTGCCTCACCCTGCTGCGCTTGGAGCAAGTCAAATCCCCCTCCAGGCCTCAGCTTTCTCACCTCTAAAATGGGACTAATAGTAGTCCCATTTACACCCATTTACCAGCCTCATGGGTTTGCTGTAAGACTTTGTGGGGATTGGAAGAACCAGGACGGTGGGCACAGCAAAGACAAGGTGGCCTTGGGCAAGGCATGTCTGTTTTAGCAATGAGCTTCCGGTCTCCCAGGAAGGCCGCAAAGGGACCCACTCCATTTTGCTACACGTTGGTGTCAGCGTACCTAGAAGGGCCTCAAACTCAGCTGCAGAGGCTTGTGAGCCTGCTTGGCAGGAACAGGTGCACCTAATTGGCACACGTACCGGGGGACCCTCCCCCACGCACTGGAGAAAACGGGGTTAGGGATTTTGGGGCCCCACATGTATCCCTGGACACCTGAACCTTAGGACAGCCCTGAGCCCCTGGGACACAAAGCTGGAAGGTAAGGTGAGCCCAGGCTCAATGGCCACACACTCAACTTCTCTGAGAACTTGATGATGCAATTTCTTATTTGAAAACACAAATTTATTACTTCTTCCTGATTATAAAGCTAGATTAGACTTGAAAAAGGCAGAGAAGAACAAAAAGAAAATTAAAATTTTTCTTAATCCCATCACCTAGAGATAACCACCCTTAACATACATCCTTCTTTCCTTTTTCCTTCCTATAGAGAATAACAAAAATAGCCACTCGCATTTCTTTATTGCGTCTGGTGACTGCACATGCCTTATCTGGTCCACACCTCACCATGGTCCATGAAGCAGAAACTCTTTTCTAACAAGAAAGTGAAGGGTCGGGAGGTGAAGTCCCTTGTCCAAGGTCACTCAGATCGAGGGTGACATATGGCTTCTTCATTCACCAAATATTTGAGTCATGGGCAAGACAAACAAAAACCTCTGCCCGCGGGAGTTTACAGCCAGGTGAATGCTGCCCAGATCTGTCAGGCCCAGTGCCCTCTGCCTCCCCGAGGTATTCCTGGCCAACTTCGCAGGTGTGTGTGCGACAGTGGGGTCTTGGATGTGTTGTCCTCTGATGCTCACCAGTGAGCCCTGCCATCCCATCCAATATCCTCAAACGACAGGTTTTAAGGCCGTGGAGCAGCCATCGGGTCTGGGTCAAAAGTCTTCAACTGCAGGCGCCTGGTGGGTGGCAAACACAGGGTCCATCTTGGGCGCCTACGAGCTGTGGCTGCCCGAGACCAGGCCCTCTGAGGTTGGCCGGAACTCTGAGGAGCCATGACAGACACATTCTCCCAGGTGCAGTGTGCACATAGGATCCCTGCTCTCCTCACAGCATGAGCCCATCTGCAAATAAGGAAAAAGACGCGGAGAGATGCTGTCACTTGTTCAAGGTCACACAGTCTTGGGGGCAAGAGTCTCCACTGGCAGCCAAGGTGAGGGCTTCACTCTACCCTCAGCTGTAGGTGACCCTTGATCTGGGGTCACACCTTCCGTAGGGTGAGTGGCCATTGTTCACACTTGGCTTCTGTTGTTTGTTTTATGTCTGTTTGTCCATCTCTCTTCTCTCACTTTCTGTCTTTGTCTCTCATTTTTGTTCCTTTTTATTTCTCACTCTTTTTCACTCTCTCGTGTCTCTTTCTCTCTGTGTCTCTGTCTCCATATGTTTTTCTCTTTTCACTTTGCTGTCTTTCTTCTCCCCCTCCCACCCCAGGCTGAGAGCTCTCTCTCCCTGACCCCAGTCCTGCACCCCCGGTATCCTCCCAGTTGGAGGGGCAGCCAAGGCCAGGTGGGGCCTGACTGGGTCAGGTGCCGTTACCCCACCCCCTCCCCAAACTCAGAGAGGTGGTTCTCTCCTCTCTGCCTGGCGTGGGTGCTGGTGATTTCATCTGCCTTTGGATATGAAGCTCAAATTGCACATCAAAAAGGATAATGCATCTTTAAGCTGTTACAACGACTTCTCAATTTTTCATTTCCTGTCAGGGTGGGAGCTGCAGGAGGCAGGGGCGGCTGTGGAGCCTGTCTCCTGCCAGCGAAGTGTCTGCCTGGATTTGAGCAGTAGGAAACCCAGGGGTGATAAATCGCTATTTCTAAGTAAATTTCATGCATTTGCCCTTTGGTTAAAGTCTCCCCTCTCAGCACTTTCCCTGTGCACACAGCCCGACTAATAACGCGCCGTGCAAGCTCTCTCCGCTGTGACAACTGATTGCACTTTGAAGTAATAATGGCTGATTTAATAATTGGTATAATTTTTCACTAGTACCTGAATGTCATCGACGCACAAAATAAGCTACCTGGACCCATGGCTGCTGCACTTTCCCTTCATGGGGAAATCAATAATGCATTAAACCCCCAACCCGGGACCCCGAGAGGCCGGGCCCTGGTGGAAGCCGTTATTGGGGGGAGGGTTGGAGTCACCCCATTGTGCCTCAAGGGCAGGAAGGCTGGACAGAAAACTTTGGATGGGCTGGGTCGCTAAGCCTCTCCAGGCTGGAGGAGCAGTGACAGAGAGGCAGACAGGAACCCCCAGGACCCAGCCCAGCCCCCAGCTTCTACCTGTGGAAGTCCCACCCTACTGGTGTCTTCAGAGACTTAATACCCTGCCCCAGCATCAGCGGCCATGTACACAGATCACGTGTATGTGTGTCTGTGTGTGTGCACAGGGGTGGGAATTGAGTTCCACTTCATCATTTTGTACAGGGAGGGGTGAAACTACCAGCGAGAAACTGTGCTGTGCAAGACTGCCGTGCTTCCCTCCCCAAGGACTTTTCAGTCTCGGACCATGTGTGAGCCTGGCTGTCTGTGGATGCATCTAGGTGTACTTGTCCGGGTGGTGTGTTGTGTGCTTATAAATGTGTGTCTGTCTAGGTTTATAGATTTGGGAGATGTGAGTCTGTGTGACAGCAGGGTGTGCGTACCCCCACCTCTGCCTGGTTTGGCTTTGAGAGCGTGTCCCTTCCAAGTCCTAAGGACAGGCAACTTCTCCACCCTGAGCTGGGCCACGGGCAACTGGTCCTCCCTGCTGCCCAGAATCTGCCTTCCCAGGGTCCAGGCTGCCTGCATCGTTTCATGGTTCCCTGAGTTCTGCTTTTTCCACCCCTCTGTCCCACTCCTGCCACCTGCCTGGGCAGAACATACCCCAGGCAAAGGGCACAGACTACAGTTACATCTGGATCCCATCCTTGGAAGAGCCAGATACTCACCTCTGAGCCCATTTTCCCTCCTGCAAAGAAGGCACAATAACCCCCTAACTCATGGGTTCTGTGAAGATACAGTAGGTTCATGAATGCAGAGTTGTAGCCCGTGCCTGCACAAACGGAGGGGGCGCTGCACAAACAGTAGCTCCTAACTCTCCGTCTTGGCCCCAGCCAACTCGGAGGAGTTCCTGGAGGATAGGGAATGGGTTTTATTCAAGTCTGGAGGTCCAGTCACTAGGATAGGCCACGACACATAGTAGGTCCACAGCCAACATCTGTGACATAGACGCATGAGTTGGTTCTGTTTTAACATAAGACATGGGTACATGGGGAAACCAAAGGACTTTGGTCATGCCTACTTTGGGGTGATGGGACCAGGCTTGTGTCTCATCCAGTATGTAATTTTCCAGAGTTTTGCAGGGAGCAGGGGGAGTTCCCTGGGCCAGGTGGGTGGGAGGGCCCTTGTCCTGACTAGATCTGGGGCCCAGTCAGCTTAGACAACCCGCCACCTCCAGCCCTCGTCCCTCCCGCCCACTGCTGTCTGGCTGTGAACCAGGAAATCGATTTCAACTTCATCTCATCTCAGGATCAAACATCTTAAGTGAGATTATTCACGTTCCTCCATTGTTTCTAACTCATTTCCTATTTTCCAGTTGAAAAACCCTGCCAGAAGCATTCTCTGGCAGAGATTAAAACAATTTCGGAAGCAGGCACCCAGTTCTTTTCTTTGAATGGTAAGCAAATTGGATGTCTGTGAGGAGCAGGCAAATTTTATTATGAACACATAGTTTGCTACTTAACTATCCTTAAGACCCCAGGCGCTTCAAGTTCTCAGCAGGAGGGCTCCAGAGGGGGCACGATGAAGGGCTGGGAGGGGTGGGGGTAGAACTGACCCCCACCCAGGCCCCTAGCCTTTCCCTGGCGGCGGGAAGCAGTGAGAGTCTCATCCACTAGCCAGGCGGGTGAAGTCTCCAGTCTCCTGGGACAGAGGGAGGGAGCCCAGCAAGCCCGAGGAACTTCCAATGCATGATTTCTCTGAATTGTCACAAAACTCTTGAAGGAGGAGGAATTGCTTTGACCTCTTTTTAGATAAGGAAACAGAGACTCAAAAGGAAAGTAACTCACCCAAGATCACCCAGCAAGTGGTTTGTGAGTCTGAATTTGAGTCCAGCCTGTGTTCTTTGTCACCACTGTGGTGGATTGGTTGCAGAAACGACCACTGTTCTTCACCTCTAACCCAGAACAGAGTCTGGTTCTTACCCCTCGAGTCTGGGCTGGCCTTGTCACTTGCTCTGGGCACTGGCATGCGATGGAAGAGACACTGTGTTAGTACAAATCTAGGCCTCAAAGAGTCTATGTCCACTTTTGCACTGTCCACCTCCCCACCCGCATTTAACTGCTCATCCCAATTTAATTGACCACCCATTATGAGTCCCTTTAGCCCTCATGCAGAATCACGATATCTTCCTGTAGGGTTCTGACCTGGGGTTCTGGAACTTCTTTGGAACCAGAGGACCCTTGGACAGGCACATGTCACTGTCCCCTTCTGAGCTTCTTTGCTCCAGAATGCTTTATCCAGGCTTTCTTTGGCTATCACTGTTTATAACAGTCACCCACATGGCCTCATCTTGCTAACGAGTAGTCCGACTGGGGCACAGTTAGAGGAGGCAGGATCTCGACCTTCCAGGGACCGACGTCTGGCTGGGGAGACAGCAAAGCAGAGTTGGATGAAGCACTGGGCCCCCCCCCACCCCCCGTGGCTGCGAAGGTGGGGTGACTACATCTCCACACAAGTCTCTTCCCAGGCGGTTCCCTTAGCAACAGCGCCTTGCTTTGACAGCCGCCTTCACAGACAGTCTGCTTTCTGGGGGCTCCTCCACCAACCCCATGTACCCTTCGAGGGGAGATGTTTGCCAAGGCTTGAAGCAGTCTCTTCCTGACCCTCGGAGTCAAGCTGCCCCGGACTCCGCAGCCCTTCTGGACTGCCCACCAATGTCCCGTTGACTGGTCCTCCCATTTCCCCAGCTTCCCACTTCCTCCTGCTGCAATTCCTAATTAATTTAGTCTTGCTTTTTCCTCTCCCTGCCCCCCCCCGCCTCCTCCTTGCTTTTTTCTACCTCCTGACTTCTCGCTTCCCTCCAACACACCTGCACTCCACCTGCCTTTCACCCTCACATTAGCAGTTAAAGCGTCTGCACTGACATTTAAAGTTCTTAATATAGGCCTCAGTGACAGAGGAAAGGGGGCACAGAGTTCCCACACTGCCAGGAGGGAGCTCTTCATCCCCCACCTATAAGTAGGAGACCCCCCCCCCCCAGCCATAGAGGCAGAGGCAGCCTGAATCGGGCCCACCGGCACATGCTGGCTTTTCTGCCTGTCTTTTTCGGTGGGGGGATGGGGGGACTTTTCTCTGGGCTTCTCTAGGCCGCCAGTAATGATAAGAACCTGCTGCCATGTACTGAGTTCTTTCTGCCTGTCAGGCACCGTGCACGGAGCCTCTCTCCCCACGATATCAGTGACTTCTACAAACGACCTATAGGTACTACGATTAACGTCCCCGTTTCACAGGTTAGAACGTGGAGCTTCCCCGAGGTGAGCTAATTTACTCAAGGCCATCAATTAATCACTGGGGATGTGGATAGCCACAGAAAATGAAATTCGTTTTTGTCCCAGTGCCAATGCTGGGACCCCTGCACCCCGACAGGATCCTTATCAAAGCTTGTCCAGGAGGGCGTCTGAGCACGGTGTCCACCTGCACCCACAGCCGTGTCCCTGGGGTCTGAGGGCAGGCCCAGCGCTCAGCTGCTGCCACCAGCGCTGACCCTCCGCGGCCCTTTGCTATCGTTCCTCTCTTGGCTGCTGTCCCTGATGTGGAAGGGAAGCAGGTAACACCCTTAGGACCCTAAGGTCTGGCCTGCAGGCGGCAATGAGATTGGGGTCCGTTCCATGGATGGTGAATCAGACGACAACTGAATGTTCATCCTTGGTTCACACCCAAAAGACCCTCTTTCCACCAACCCCCAGTCTTAGGGTAGAGGACAGACAACATGACGTGGGGGCCAAGGGGCCCTGCTCTTGTTCCAGAACCCTCATCTCATTGCTCTAGACTTTGGCTGACAGTCGCAGTGTCCCCGTCACCATTATTATCACAAGTATTTCTCCCCAGAGGCCCGAAAAGTGCCATTTTCGAATACCCGGCCTGGGCTTGGGGAGAGGTGGGAGTCCAGCGCATACAGGTGAAGACGGACACTAAGGAAGAAAGAGTGTAGGTCAATGGGATAGCAAGACCAGGTGGCACCTGAGGGACATCCAGAGGGCTGGACGAGGAAGCGGTGAAGGAACCCGAGCAGTGTGACAGGTGGGAGGAAACCCGGGAACCTACCTGCCGGGAGGGAGGAACGGTGCACAGAGAAGTGTGTGGTGAGTGGAGGCCAAGCGGCCGCAAAGTCAGGAGATGAAGGGCAAAGCAGCACCCTTGGAGCTCTTGATGGCAGCTGTTTCCCTAAAAAGCTGGGAGAAGAAGCCAGATTTCAGTGGGTCAAGAAATCAGTGGAAGAACAGAGAGAGCAGAATAGCCGGTTCTTGGGGAGTATTATTCATGAGGTCCGGTAATGAGATTCAGAGGGGCTGAAGGGGAGAAGTTGTTCTTGTTTGCTTGTTTTTAGGATTGGAGAGACTTGAGTGTGTCTAAATGTTGATGAGGAGGCTCTAGTAGCGAGGGAAGGAATGGGAGTAAATTGCTGGGTGTGGATCCCTAGAGGTGAAAGGAGCCAGGAGCTAGAGCACCGGTATCAGAATGGCCTTAGTGTCTGTGGGCAGAGGCCCCAGTTTCCTCCATCACCCAGGAAGGAAGGAGACAACAGTGGGTGCTGATGGAGGTAAGTGAGTAGGTTCTGTGGGAGGAAGCTACGACATCACCAGCTTCGGAGGGAGGGGAGGATGATGGGGTGGGCGGTTTGAGGAGAGCAGAGAACGTTGGCAGGAGTGCAGAGTAGAAGAGAGTGATGACCAGTGGAACATGGAAGAATTTTGCTAGGCAATGAGGTAAAACCATCTGAAGTGGGAGACCATGAATTGTCACGGCATCGAGAGAGGGGTGCATGCATCTCTTCCCATTGCAGTCAGTGACATCACATTGGTAGTTTGAAATTGGTCATGGTGGGAGTATTTAACCACAGAAACTGACAAACACTACACACTGGGACTTAGCCATTCCTTGGTAATGTTCTGTATTCCAAAATTTTGGATTGGTCAGGTAAATGGAAAATATGTTACAGGATTTCTCAGAGCCTTTAATGTACTAACGTACATTGTAACCTCGCAGAAATGGATATATATGTATTTATATGTGTGACACTTCCAATTTTTATTTCAACCACCGTATTTTCCTCCCATACAGCATCTCATGGGTCTAGTGTTTTATTCAGTGGTGTCCTAGAGCTGGCTCACACAGGCTCACGAGAGCAAGTTTGCAGCTCTTCCCAGCGAGTCCAGTGACAGCATCATGTTGGTAGCTTGAAATTGGCCACAGTGAAAGTACTTACCCCATGGAAATTGGCAAATGCTACAGATCAGGGTTGTTTCCTCTAGAGAGCTGCTTGTTAAACATTTACCAGCATACCTTGGAAATCATGCCCTGGTCAATGTGAGAAGAAAATGAAAGAAAAACAAATGAGTAGTAAAACTACAAGAGAAAAGGGAGCAAAATTCGTTTTCTCATATTATATGCTTATTTACCTAGGAAATCTGAAAGCTCAACTAGAAACTATTACAATTAATCAGGGAACTCAGTAAGATGCTGACTTAAAAGAAATATTCAAAAATCAATATCTTTCCTATGTACCAGCATTAATCATCTAGAAATATATGATGGAGAAAAGATGACATTCACAATGGCAACAAAAATATAAAATACTTAGCAACAAACTTAGCAATAAATATGTGGGACTAAACTTAACATAAAAATACGAATTGACTATGGGGAAATGCCTGCTGTGTTCATGAAAAAGAAGATTAAAAATTGTCAGTTCCATTAAGATTAATCCATACATTTAATTCAGTGCCAATTAAATCCCAAATGTATTTTCTTACTTGCCAACATCAGTTCATTGGGAGTTATAAATAGGCAAGAATGCCTAAGAACATCTTAATAAATAAAATTGATCGAGGTGGGAGCCACTTCCAAGGTCAGATATTAAAATGCAAGTACCGGGAGGGTGATGCTGCTTACTGCTTCATTATCCACTGTGGATTCACAGTTTCTAGAACAGCACCTCGTCCACAGAACTACTCAATATTTGTTGAATAAGTGAGTAAATGGATGAATGAGTGAATGAGTGCATGAATGAATGAATGAATGAAAATACATCGTAACGGTATAGCCACTCAAAACAGTATGAATTGGCACAATTAAACAAATGAGTCAACATAAGAAAATAACTCAAGTATATATAACTAGTTTTTATATGATAAAAGTGGCATTTAAAATCAGTGGGAAAAAACATGAATGACTTAAATAGTGCTGGGATAATTGGTTAACCATTTGAAAAAATAAAGTCAGACAATTGGACATATACTAATAACAGTTCAGTTAGGCAAATTATGTTGCATCAATATGATGGAATGCTATGGACCCTTAAAGCGATGTTATGGATGATATCTGTTGGCATGGGTCACTAAATTGCTAGGCAGAAAAGGGAACAGGAAACAAAATAAAAATGTGCTTAAGAAGACAAGTGATGGAGTCAGAACTTTTGTTCCCATTTCAGCTTCATGACTTCAGCTGTGGGACCTTAAGCAAGCTGCTTAAATCATCTGTGCCTCAGTTTCCTCTGTGGTAAAACAGCAATAATAAAAGCACCTACTCTCATTTGTTATTGTGAATGATAAATATGAGAAAATGCCTGTAAAGTGCTTGGCACTGTGGCTGGCGTATAGTAGGTGCTCAATAAATGTTTGCTGTTATCACAGCTTTTACTGAGCACCTGCAAGGAGCCCTGGAGGGACAGGGGGATGCAGTCTTCACCTTGGCGAGGCTCAAGGCTGAGGGGATGAGGGAGAGGTGGATGCTGACTGCTCTCTGGAATAGGTTCTTCAGCAGGTGAAGTACATGGTGTTCTGGGGACAGAGGCGGCGCTGGGTCACCAAGCAGGTAAGAGAAAGTTCCCAGAAGAGCTGCCCCCTCCACTCAGTCCCAAAGGACCATCAGGTATTAGAGAACAAGGGGAGGAAGAGCTTGCCAGACTGAGGGAACAGCATGGGCAAGTGACAAGTGGGTCCGTGGTGCAGGAGTGGAGATGGTATTAAGGTAGAAGCAGCAGGTGAGGATGAGGGACATGAGAGAGCAAAGGAAGGGGCCACGTCGAGGCATTTGAGATCCGCTAGCATTGCAAGCAGATGGCCACGGGTCACATGGGCAGTTTAAAGTCACCACCCTGGCTGCTGTGTAGCAAACTAATTAAACAGAGGAGGCTGGAGTGGACATCCAGGCAAACGATGAAAGTGGCAATAGCAGGGTGGTGACATGGGGGCTAGATAGAGTGTCTGACACCAGCATTCAGGAGCTACCTTCTGTAGGGTTTCTGGGTAGGAATTCCCGCCCATTCTCAGGAAATTTTTTTGCTTTCCTCTTCCCGAATCCCGAGAAAAGTTGGTCAGGAAATCGGGAAAATTGGCTCCTTGAACCCAGTAATACCCACAATGGGAAATAAATGTACTACTCACAGTGTATCTCATAAACATTTTTCCTATTTATCGGGATTCGGGAGCAGCTGGCATGTCAGATGAGGGATGGAAAGAGCACGGGACCACATGCAGGACTGCCTCGGGCCCCAGGTGGATGCTGATGTCACTCTCTGAGGCAGAGGACAAGGGGAAGAACGGGCTTCTGGGACGACAAACTCATCAGTTTCAGACAGTCACTGGGATGCACAGCCGATCCACATGGAGATGCTCCAGAACAAGGAGATAGACACACAGCTCCGAGACCACCAGGCCGTCTGTGCTGGACAGGCACCCCTAGGACCCTAGCCTCCGTGCGGGGGCTGACTCCCAGGGAGAGCGTGGGAGAAGAGGGGCTGCAGGGGGACCTGAAGGACAGTGGGATGGCCGTAGTGGGGAGGCCAGGGGAGGACGCACAGGATGATGACCAGAACAGTAGCAGGAGAACCAGGAGCAATGACGTGGCCAAATCTAGGGAGGAGGTGAGTCAGCAAGGAATGAGCTGGCAGCAGAGTCAAACACAGAAGGTCATGGACACGTGCAGTAGAGCTCCACGAACTGGCAAGGAGGGTGTTGGAGGAGACTTAACATGAGCACTGTCAGTGGAGCTGGGGTCGGGGGTAAGTGGTGGAGCAGAGAGGAGCCAGCTCACAGGGCACCCGGGAGCCAATCACATTTTTAATAACGTTTTATTTTAGAACAGTCTGAGACTCCAGAAAAATTGAGGCGAGAGTGCCGAGATTTCCCGTATACCCCATACCCAGTTTTCCCTATTATTAGCATCTTGCATTAACATGGTACGTTTGTCACAATTAATGGATCAGTATTGATCCATAATTATTAACAAGTCTCGATTTTATTCAGATTTCCTTAGATCTCACAAGTGTCCTTTTGCTGTCCAGGATCCCATCCAGTATCCCATATTACCTTTAGTTGTCATGTCACCTTGCTGCTCTTGGTTGTGACAGTTGCTCACATTTTCCTTGGTTTTGATGAACTTGACAGTTTTGAGAAGTATGGGTCATGTTTTTTGTAGACTGTCCTTCTATTGGGACTTGTCAGGTATTTTTCTCATGATTAGACTGGGGTTATGGGTTTTAGGAGGAAGACCACAGGTAAAGTGCCACTTTCATCACATCATATCAAAGACACACACTGTCCACATGACTAATCACGGCTGATGTTGACCTTGACCACCTGGCTGAGGTATGTTGTCAGGTGTCTCCACTGTAAGGTTACTCTTCTTCCCCCTTTGCAAACTGTCCCCTTGGGAAGGAAGTTACCCTCTACAGCCCACATCTATAGAGTGGAAATTTTGCTCCATCTCCTAGAGGGCAGGGTGTCTACTTAAATTAAATTTGGAATTCTTCTGCACGGGAGATTTGTCTCTTCTCCCATGTATTTATTCAATCATTTATTTATAGCAGAATGGGCTCATGAATATTTATTTTATACTTTGGGTTGTAATCCAATACTCTGTTGCTCCAATTGGTCCAGCTTTGGCCATCAGGAGCCCTTTTAGTTGGTCTAGGAGCAAATTTTGGATAGGCTTTTGTGAAACCAGATAGCTAGTAAATGTGGTGTCCAGTTCTAGTTCTGGGGTTTTGCTGAAAGGGGGCCAGGAAGGATTCTGTGGCTGCTGGGTTAGGACCACTGAGTGGCGGCTGGAGGCTACTTGGAAGAGAATCAGTGAAAATATTAGGAATCAGATTTTGGCACTGCAGTCCCGGGCTGTGTTTAGAGAGAGAGAGAGCATCGTGGCTGGAGCAGCTGTCCTTGGAGGTGAGAGATGGCAGTGTGACCATACACATGCCCCCAGGTCTTACAGGCAGGTACCAAGCCTGAGAAAGAGCCAATAGGACGAGAAGAGGGGCCTGGGGGGCGCCCAGTGCTCTGCAGGCTGAATACTCCACCTGGAGCAGCACAGTTGACCCACTATTGGGGGCATGAGGGCCCTTGACCTTGGCCTTGGCTGGCATGACTGACCCTTTAGGGTAGGAACTTCAGGGGCTCTGTGTAGCAGAGGCCACAAAGGCAGGGGGCAGCTAGGAGACGGAGTGGGAAGGGACTTTCTGCAGAGGCAATGTCCCAGGCAGCAGCTTAGACAAGGGGAGGAGGCAGGCTTGCCAGGGCAGGGAGGGGCAGGGCAGGCAGGGCTGCTGACCACCCTCCCTGTGCCTTCAAGTTCCCTCCCTGGGAACTTGTCTACATAAGTGGTATTTCTGCCAACGTAATAAACCCCTGTGCGTTCCAAACACACACTTGCTCCCCAGAACCATGCGGCTAAAATGAGTGCTTAATGGGGCTAATGAGGGGCCCGTTTGTTCTGAGCCAGAGGGCGTGAGGAACCACCAAGAGCAGGCTCAGAGGCAGCTGATTAGGGGCAGGGCCCAGCCAGCCCCTCGGCTGTGAACTTGGTGAGCACCTGAGCAGGCCTCCCCTCCACTGAGGGCGAAGAAGCTCCACCCACCATTATGCCAGCTCTGCCAGACGGGGCAGTTTCTACAGGGTCCCCTGGCTTTTGTGTCACCTCCAGGCCTTGCCAACCTCGGTGGGGGCTTCAGGAGTAGACCGTGGGCTGAGGCTAGGAGGTCTGAGTCCCTGAGTGACCTCCCATCAAACATTCTGTCAACTCTGGTTAGTGGATCAACCAGGCATGTGTTGGCTCTGGACCGAGCAGGGCAGGGGAGCAGGGAGGAGGCAGCAGCCTGGGGTCCCAGTCAGCCTCTCATGCACTGGGTGACCCTGAGTAAGCCAGGTGACCTCCCTGAGCCTCAGCTTCCTCAGTTGTAAAGTGGTCATAATAATGCCTGTCCCTAAGGGTCACTGAGATTAAATGCGACGATGCAGAAAAAGCCCTTAAGGTGATGCCGGGCTCTCAGTAAATGCTCAGAAAAATGGTATCTATTGTTCCTATAAGCAGTGCTGTTCCAGTTGTCAACGCTTGGCCTCCCAGCCCAGCCAGCTGAGTCCAACTTGGGCTAGTCCAGTGTCTTAGTCCATTCAGGTCACTGGGTGGCTGAGAAACAGCAGGAAATTACTGCTCACAGCTCTGGAAGCGGCAGGTCTGAGATCAGGGTGCCAGCATTTTCGGGTTCTGGCGACAGCTCTCTTGCAGACTGCCAGTGTCTCATTATGTCCTGCCATGGCGGAAAGGGCAAGGGAGCTTCTGTGGCTGCTTTTAGAAGGCCACTAATCCATTCATGAGGGTTACACCCTCAAGAACTCATCACCTCCTAAAAGCCCCACCTACTAATGCCAGCATTTGAGGATTAGGTTTTAACATATGACTTTGGGGAAGATATAAACGTTCAAACCACAGCAGCCTCCTAGCCCAGCCCAGCCCGGCCAGACCATAGCACTACCTGCCACTCCCCGACTCTTCTGCTCCCTAACCCTTCACCCTCCCGGTGGGCTGCCCCAGCCAGTGCTGGTGCATCTGTGGGAGGCACTGGCGTGCACATTCCCAGCACGGTCTCAGCCACCTCTGTCCCCACAGAGGCCGTAGCCTCATTTTCCCTGCTTAGTACTTTTGTCCCCTCTGAATAGAGACATGAGAGCTCAGAGACTGTAATGTGCGAGTCTGAAATTGAAGATCTGAGGAGTCTAAGAGCTGAGCCGAATGCAATTCCGACTGTGAAGCTGTCAAAGTAACGAAACTGAGAGCCACCAGGATGTACGGTCATTTAGGGAAGCACTGGTACATCGTATACAGGCCTCTTGAACCCACCACCAGGCTCAAATCCTGGTGCCACCACTTACAAGCTCCCTCCCTGTGACCTTGGGCAATTTGCTAACCTCTCTGTGCCTCAGTTTCCTCATCCTAAAATGGGCATGTTGATAAAAGGAGTTCCTTCCTCATAAGGCTGTTTTTGTTTTGGTGAGAATTAGATGAACTACTACTTGTAAAATACTGAGAATAGTACTGGGTGTTTTCTAAGTGCTATATAGCAGGTTCTTGAATGTTACCGTGTTTCCCTAAAAATAAGACCAGGTCTTATGTTAAGGTTTGCTCCAAAAGATGCGTCAGGGCTTATGTTTAAGGGATGTCCTCCTGAAAAATCATGCTAGGGCTTATTTTCTGGTTAGGTCCTATTTTCGGGGAAACGTGGTATAATATCAGTGAGGTGGAACTTAACTCTCACTTTTATCAGTTAGCCTGTGGTAAAATTGCTTTCCTTATACATTGTTTTATTTTAAGTCACAGAACCTGATTACATTAAGTGAGGACATTGTGTACGCTTTATGTAACTGTCATAATAACTCGTTATTTATTGAGGTCTTAACCACACGCCAGGCCCTCGGCTTAGCATTGTACCTGCTCTATCTCATTAAATCCTCCAGAATGTGGGTGTGACTGTACCCATTTCACAGAGGAGTACACAGCCCGGCTCACAAGGCTCCTCCCACCTCATCACCCCACTTTCTCTTCTCTTTTTCACTCTGATTTCTTTCTACCCAGATACACAGAGCCCCACGGTCCTCCTGGTGGTCACTTTATTTATTGAGTTATACCTTTATTTTAAAACCATTTCACATCTATAGAAAAATTGTGAGACTAGTACAAAAGAACCTATATACCCTTTATTCCAATTTATTGTTATTTTGCCTCATTTACTTTATCATATCATTGTTCTCTTTCTCTCTCTTAGTGATATAAACCATTTTAAAGTGTACAGTTAAGAGGTTTTTAGTCTATTCACAGTGTTGTACAACTATCATCACTATCTAATCCAGAACATTTTCATGAACCCAAAAAGAAATTCTGTATCCATTCTCCCTCTGTTTCCCCCCCAGATCCTGACAACCACTGTCCTGTTTTCTGTTTCTATAGATTTGTCTATTCTGGACATTTCCTATAAATGGAATCATACAATATGTGGCCTTTTGGTTCTGGGTATTTATACTTAGCACAATGTTTTCAAGGCTCGTCCATATTGTAGCAGGGATCAGAACTGCATCCCTTTTTATGGCTGAATAACATTCTATTGTGTGGCTAGACCACAATTTGTTTATCCATTTCCCAGTTCATGGATGTTTGGGTTGTTTTCATTTTTGGGCTATTATGAATATTGCGACTGTGAACATTTGTGTATAAGTTTGTGTGAAACCGTATGTTTTTAATTCTCTTTGGTATATATCTAAAAGTGAAACTGCGAGGTCATACGGTAACTCTATGCTTTCTGAGGAACTGCCAAACTGTTTTTCACAGCAGTGGTACCGTTATACATTCCCACTGGAAATGTATTGGAGGTCTAATTATTCTACATCCTTGCCAACACTTGTTATTTTCCGTTAAAAAATTATTATTATAGACATTCCAGTGAGTGTGAGGTGGTCTCTCATTGTGGTTATGGTTTTCATTTCCCTAATGACTAATGATCTTGAGTTATCTTTTCCTGGGTTTATTGGCCATTTGTTTATCTTTTTTTGAGAAATGTTTATTCAAATCCTTTGCCTATTTTAAAAATTGGATTGTTTATCTTTTTGTTGTTGAGTTGTCAGAGTTCTTTATATAGTCTGGATACTAAACAGTTTTCAGATATATGATTTCCAAACTTTTTATCCAATTCTATAGGTTTTTTTTTTTTTTTCACTTTCCTGATAATGCGCTTTGATGCACACACATTTTTAGTTTTGATGCGGTCCAAGTTACGTATTTTTTCCTTGGTGCTTTTGGTGTCATATTTAAGAAACCATTGCCTAATCCATGAAGTCATGAAGATTTACATTTACATCTATGTTTTCTTCTAATAGTGTTATAGTTTTAGCTGTTACATTTAGACCTTTAACCTATTTTGAGTTAATTTTTATATGTAGTGTGAAATAGGGGTCCAATTTCATTCCTTTGTGGTTGTCCCAGTACCATTGGTTGAAGGGACTCTCTTTCCGCCATTGAATGACCTTGGTAGTCTTAATTTCTCCTTCATTTTTGAAGCATAGTTTTGCTGACTGTAGAATTCTTGGCCGACGATTTTTTCCTCTCAGAACTTTAAATATTTCATCCCACGGCCTTCTGACTTACATGGTCGGGGATGAGAAATTGGCTGTTCATATTCTTGAGGGGCCCTTGTGTGTAACTAATCATTTCTTTCTTGCTGCTTCTAGGATTCTCTCTTAGTGTTTGTCTTTCTACAGTTTGATTATAGTGTGTCTCTGTGTGGATCTCTGGGTTTCTCCAAATGGGAATTCTTTGAGTGTCTCAGATGTGTAGATTCATGTTTTCCATCAAATTTGGGAAGTTCCTGACCATTATTTCTTCAAATATTTTTCTGCCCCTGTCTCTCCTCTTCTTCTGCATCTCCAATATGCATTCGTTGATGGGTATGATGGTGTCCCACAGGTCTCTTAGGCTTGGACCATTTATCTTTATTCTTTTTTCTTTCCGTTTCTCAGGCTGAATAATCTCAATTGGCATGTTTTAAATTTTGCTGTTTCTTCCTTTTGCCAGCTCAAATCTGCTGTTGATCCCCTCTAGGGAAATTTTCAGTTCAGTTATTGTGCTTTTCAACTCCAGATTTTCTATTTGGTTCCTTACTATAACTTCTGTGCCTTTATTGGTATTCTCTATTTGGTAAGACATCATTCTCATAGTTTCCTTTTAGTTCTTTTGATGTGGTGTCCTTGAGCACTTTGGTCTCACCTAAAATAGTTTATTGGAAGCCTTTGTTTAGTAAGTCCAATGTCTGGGTTTCCATAGGGACAGTTTTTATTAATTGATTTTCCCCTGTGTATGGGCCATGCTTTCTTGTTTCTTTGCATGCCTCTTTCCTTGCTTTCTGGGCTCCATATGCCCAGCCTTCTTTCAGGTCGTGAGCAAGCTACACTTGCTCCGTCCTCCTTTATACATACTGATCCTTCTGCTGGAATGACTGTACCCAACCCTCTACTTAATTAAAAATTTCTCATCCCTTAACGCCTGCAGCACATTAAAAAAAATGATCTGTTTGTTGTGAGTATGAATATCAGTTCTAAAACTGTGGTATGCAGTAAACAAAACTGTTACTTTTCTGTATTGCAGCATCATTTTTGATCCTGAGCTCTCAATCCTGTGCTATGGGGGCAGATATGTGTGTGTGAGGGTTTCAGCTTTCTATGGTTGTCGTTCCCATCCTTGCCTCGTTTTGGATGATGGCATGGAGTGCGGGAAAACTCCCCTTACCACACACACAGCTGCCTCTCTCTGGGCTCCCTTTGTCTCTCTACCAATTGTGAGGCCCACCTCCTTCCACTCTGGCCTCATGGACCTCTGTTTCTGTCTCATGTCTTTTCCCGCTAGGTAGTAATCTCTTCTCAATGCGAGAAAACTGGTTGTCCATTCATATTTCTAACCAAGGCCCCTTGTCTATGTCTTCTATCTATAGTTGGAAACCGATACCCACTGGGATTAGACAGTTGGTGAATAAGGTGAAGCCATTGCCTCTCCAAGTGAACAAAACTGACACAGAATCAGGGAGACCCTCCCCTCTTGTCTCTCACCTTGGAGTTTTGAGGTTCTTAACCTGTGTCTGATGGACTGGGGTGGACTGAGGGAGTCCAGATGGCAGAGAAAGCCAACAGGGCCTGAGCAGAAGCTTGTTCTGGGGGTGGGGGCAGGGGGCCTGTCTGGTGCCTAGACTCTGCCCAGGGCTGGGCAGTGACCGGGGAGAGGGGTTCTGGGCAGGGGTCATTGCTGCAGCATCTTCTCCCATGACCATCTCAATGCCATTTGACATGGAGAGAGAATGAAGGAACAAATGAAGGAACTGAAGGAATGCTTGGGGCCCAGGCCACATTGGGGTGCTGCAGCAATGACTGAGGAATGACCATGAGACATCGCGGACATCCTTGATGTTTGGGGCAGTGCAGGGGCTTCATGGGGGAGGCGAGAGTAACCAGGATTGACTGGCTTCAGGGAGTCCAGGACATATGGGGTGTGGGGCTGGGTGGGTGGTGACTTGGAGATCAGTGTAGGAACAGGTGCTCCTGGGAACCTGGCAGCCAAGCTTGGAGTCACCATTCATGGGACGATCACTTAAATAATGTGAACACTTGGCTTTGCTTCATGTCCTCAGGCTGGTGAGGGTTGAGGACATTGGGATTACATTCAGAAAAAGAATAAGGGGGACAGGGCAAAAGGAGCCATTAAGGAGACAGGGTAAGGATGAGGAGGAGACTTGGGGGGAAGGATAGAGGTGGACAAAGACTGAGCGAGGAAGGAAGAGAGATGGAGGAGAGAGGAAGAGAAGGAAAACAGTTAGCAATGGATACAAGTTGGAAGTGAAAGCATCTGGCAACCTCGCATTGCCTATGAAATGATATTAACATTTTATTATTGTAAGGTGAGCTTTTTAAAACGGAATTTTAAATGTTACCCTGCTGTTCGGGAACACAAAAACCTTTAATTTTATGCAAATGAACAGCGAGGAGCCTAGCGCTTAATGTAAACGAACACTTTCTTTGTAGGAGAGGTTGGAAGAGAGAAAAAAAATTCCCCAGGATTCTTTAATTGCTGTCTGAAATTATGTAAATCCCAGCACCAGGCAGAACACAATTACCCCGCGGCCCTCCCTGCCAGCGCCGCTAATGTCTAACAAAATATCGGTGGGTGACATTTAGACGAGGTAATGCAAATGAGAATTAATTTTTTTCCAAGACAAAGGGCAGCTGAAAGATCACCTCATTCATATAAGGAGCAGGGAGAGCTTGTGAATGCTGAGCGTGGGGTGGGTCAGACAGGGAGCCCTGGGTGGGGGACCCCCACCTTGGGCCCGGGTCCCTGGGTTTCTGGCCTTGGGGAACCATAGATCACTAAATCTGGCTGTGGTTCCCAAGTAGTTCTTCATGGAAATCGGGTTAACAAACATAAATAGCCGTAAAAAAAATATTCCTGCACGCAGTGGTGATCCATTCTCAGCTCTAAGGCACTTTCACAAACTTGCTCTTACTCCGTGTTCATGACAGCCCCGCAGGGAACTGACACGAACCTCTTCTATGCAGGAGGAAATTTAGGTTCAGAGAAGTCTGCTCACTTGGCCAAAGGCAGGCAGTTAAATCTGACGGCCAGACTTGTGTCAACTATAGAAGGGAGGACTTTGTTGGTCTGGTTCTCTCTCTCTCTCTTTCTCCCTCCCTCTCCCTCCCTCCCTCCCTCCCTCCCTCCCTCCCTCCCTCCCTCTCTCCCTCCCTCTCTCCCTTCCCCCATCACCTCCTTCCTTCCTTCCTTCCTTCCTTCCTTCCTTCCTTCCTTCCTTCCTTCCTCCCTCCCTCTCTTCCTCTTTCTTCAGCCCTCCCTCCTTCCCTCCCTCCTTTTTCCCTCCTTCCCTCCCTGGTTTTTTCACTTAAGAGGATATTTTTCATTTTAAAAAAATGTTTTTAATAAGAAGAGCTTGCAGAGAGAAAACCAGGGTTCCAATTAATCACTCCCCCTCACCCCATACTCTAAGTTCTTTTTGCTCCTTGAAATAACCTTCATACACATAACACAGCCTGGTCGGCTCCTGCTTGTCCTTAAGTCAGCGTAAATGTCACTTCCTTAAGGAAGCCTTCCTTGACCCACCTCCCCACCCCCCAGCACCCAGGACTTTGATTTCCAAGCATTTACCAACATTGACACGGTCAAGTTCTCTTTTCCCTGTAAGATAGTAAATTCCACGAGGGCACGGGCAGGGTCTGTGGTGATTGTCACTGCAGCCCCGGTGTCTAGAACATTGCCTGGCACTGCCTTTGCTCAGTAAATGTTTAATGAATTCATGAATAAATTAATGATATAAAAGGAGATTGTGTACTGGCCAAGGTGATCATGGTGGTTTATGTACATAAAAAGGTGAAGCCAGAAGTATTAATGATATTCTTAACAGTTACTCCTGCAATTGTAGAAATACGTTTAGCAGTTGGAGGGGAGAGAGGAAATGTTTTAGAGAGAAGAGGTCACAAATCTGGCAAGTTAAGAGAACTTTCTCCTATTAACTTCGTCTCAATGCCAACAAAACTCACATCTTAAATTCCACAGACTGATGTAACTTAATTTAGTCAACTCCTGATTGTCTGTATGAGTCTTTAATGCCAGGTTTTAATCCTGAGACAATCCCTCTCGTTATTTTGAAAGACACTTTGGGCTTGAGCCAAACCTGGAGGCAGGCAAATCAACTGTTAAAAACAAAACAAAAAACACTATTTTGTATTATCTACCTTAAAAAGAAAATATCTGTATGATAATAGTTTTTAAAGGATGGTCTGATACTTATTCTATTTTTCTGCTTCAAAAAATGACCTAAAACCTACGTAGATCAACAATTGTGGGAGAGATTGAGACATTTTTCTAGTGTCTCACTTCAAAAAGCTTGAGGTCCAGACAATTTCAAAGGTGAGTTCATTCACACCTGCTAAAACCAGATAATATCAATGCTTTAAAATTTTCCTTTTAGCATAGTTAATAAAGAATTTTTGTTTTACTTTTATTTTCCTTTTAAAAACAAAGCCAGTATAATACTCCTTGAGGTCCAAGAAGGGAAAAGAAATCACTCTGGGTGTATCAACCAGAGGGAATTTAATACAGAAATTCGTTGCTAGTGTGACAGAAGAACTGAGAAGCCAAACAGGAAACAACGATGCCACCCAGACCTTGGCAATAGCAAGACGCTGTCGGCATGGGTGGCACAGAGGGAAGAGGTGTGATGCTCTTAGGTTGGTGCAAAAGTAATTGCAGTTCAAAAGGTTAAAAATAATTGCAACAGTTGCAATTACTTTTGCACCAACCTAATAGAAACCAAAGGCAGAGGTCACCAGGAGGAGGCCAGAACCCCGGGGCATTGTGGTCCAGCTAGAGCCAGGGACACTGTGCAGCTGCTGATGGAGACACATCTGGAGGAGAGAGGAGGACAGCCACCCTTGCTTTCCCCTTCCTGAAGCCCCCCAACCTCCTGCCAGCACCTCTCATTGGCCTTATCCAGCTGGAGTCCTGCTGACACAGGAGGTGGGGAAATGTAACACGGATGGGTGAGTCCCCACCCGCTGCCCTGACTCAGACCAGAGCAGAGAAGGGCTGACGGTTGGATGTGAAGGTAAACAAACAGAACAGGAAACCTCTGAGATGGACCTCTGAAACAAACCGACCAGTGATCAAAGCTGATGTGCACTCGCCAATGTGGGACCCGTTGACAACACCTGACTCTGATCAATGCTAACATCACACATCAACTCTAAAAACACATTTATTGAAAGTATCAGAAAGAGGTAATAAAGAGAATGGAGGGAGAGGTAATATTTGAAGAGATACTATCAAATGAAGACAATTTTAAAGCAAATAAACACCCAGAGACTTTCTATTTACAGTCTTTTACTAAAGGACCCTTTAAAAAATGCTCTCCAAAAAAGGGAAAAATGACCCTAAAAGGAAAGTGTGAGATGTAAATAGGAATGGCGAGCAAAGAAAATGGTAACATATGGGTATATCTAAGTAAACATTTATTATATAAAACAATAAAAGCATAGTATCAAATTTGGGAGGATTACAAAAAGGATAGAAAAAAATACTGGATGAAAATAGCATGTAAGTCAGGAGGGATTTATCTGAATGAAAATGTGGTATTGTTTGGGAGTAGGGCAAAGAGATAGATTAATTTCAGAATCCACTCAGCAAAATGTACCTGTTTATTTTAGTAGTCGGGGCACATAAGTTGGTGTTTGAAGCCATTAGGTTTTGGCTTGCTTGTTACACACAGTATATAACTGATACATCTGCCCTACCAAATATTCAAAATGCATTTTAAAGCTACAATATTAAAGCAGTTTGCTACTGGTGCATATATAGACACACAACATAATGGAATAGACTAGAGTCGAAGAATGGACCCAAATAGTTCAAAAAGTATTCAACAAATGGTGTTGGGACAATTAGCAAGCCATGTGGGAAAAAAAATGAAAGTTGAAACTTCATTTTCAAGTACTGTCGAGTGGCTGATTTTTATATTTTGCACAAAATTTGTAATTATTCCCTGTGTTTGGATAAGTCCAGTAGGAATAAAACTCTGAAGGTTTTACTATGTGCCATTCAGAATGAATGAAAACTATAAAAATGGCACCAGAAAGTGCTAGGTTTCAACATAGTTGGGTGGTAGTGGCAATAAGTGCCTATCAAATGTCATGTGTTCCTCTACATTTTATAGCCTCCTTTGCAGTTAAGTTAGTGGCATATCGAGCTGCCTGTGGAAACACGGCTAGTTGCTCACCCAATAGCCAAACCTCCCAGTGGAAGGTTAGTTTTGAGGGGAGCAGCAACGTGGCTTGCTAGAACAGGGAAATAACTGACAAAAGTATGATGAAGGGTGAGGCAATCAGAAAAAGGAAGATAAACAAAAGGAAAGACAATAGACAAAAATGAACTAATTAGAAGGTATTTGTGAAGGGAAAAAAAACCAGTGCGATGACACATACCAAAAAAGCTACCATATCTCAGTTGTTGAAGCAGTGATTTTTGTTTTCATCTTCGTACTCTTCTGTATTTTCCAAGTTTTCTACAAGTCTGATTTAGATTTTTTTCTAGAAAAAAAATAAACGATTGGGGTATTTTTGAATCGTTATCAACTTATTCAAAATAGTGCACTGTTTCATACGGTTTCATGAGGTGTCCTGTTTTTCATAAATTATTGGCTTAGATACTTTGCCGACATTTTTTATTGGGGTCTTTTTCCCTTATTGCTACATATCATATAATAAGGATAGTGATCCTTTCTGATTCTTTCCTTTTTTTTTTTTGTTTGCCTTTTAATTTTGCCAGTGGGATTTTAACTTATAGAATTGAATTATTTGCCTCTAGTAAAATTTATCAATATGTTCCTTTGATAGTGATTCCTTAGCTTATAAGCCTGGTAAGTCCTTTTCCTTTCAATCAGGGTAAATATGCTCTTATATTGGTAATTGAATTAAGATAAAAATTTAACTTGAGTTTTTTGTTTGTTTGTTTTTTACAAAAACGTATTAGACGATTTCTCTAACCTCTCGGTCAAATAGTTATTCCTTCCTACCCTTCCACCTCACAATGATTTGGATGTTTTCTGTGGCAGACATTGCTGCTTACCTATAATAGTTAACCTTTCTTACCATCAGACTCTTAGTTTTGTTTGGAAAAGCATTGTACCCGTCTATTTTCAGAAAGTATTTGTCCCAGCTTCCCTTACAGTTGGGGGCAGCAGTGTGACTCAGTTCTGGCTAATGAGATGTAAGTGGATGTCTGCTGGGAACTTCTAGGGGGAGTTCTGCTTCTCAATATAGATACTGTTCTGTCTTCCTTTCTTCCCTCCTCCGCCCCTCCCTTCTGCCCCCCTTTTCTTCCTTCCTTCTTCATTATGTCTATAATGTGAATGGGATATCTCAAGACAGAACGGCCATTTTTGCAACCTCATGATGAGAGACACACACGAAGCATGGTGGAAGCGGAAGGTAAAAGCTCTACTCCTGAAATAGATGCATTGTGCTTGAATTGTCCACTTCTGGCCAGCTTGCTTCCTAAGAGAAAGAGTGTCCTCAGGCAGTGGTTAAACAGCACAAGTCAGGTTTCTGTTACATGCAACCAAATGCAACTTATATACATTAGTGGAACTTATATGCTAATACAACATTTTATATGTAAGTTCTTATTACTAACATCTGTTTCCAAGTGGTTTATCAGTTCTGTTGAGATGTCTGTCCCATACAATGACGACACTACTGAGCAATAAGTTTTGTAATTGGATTATCTCATTATCTCTTTTCCAAAATATCTATATTCAAAATTTATTCTTTCTGATAAACTCTGGAATTATTTTATCAGGTTTGTCCAACCCATTTTATATTTTGAATGGAACTGTATTAAACTTGAAAAGTAATTTTGAGGGAATCCATATCTTGACAACATTCCATCTTCCCATTCTTGAGTATGGCATAGCTTTCTTCTTTTCCACTCTTCTATACCTCTGAATAAAGATTGGTAGCATTCCTCACATATAATTTCTGCACAATTCTTTTTATGGTTACTGCTAAAATTTTATGTTTTTGTTGCTATTGTAAATAGAATCTATTTTCTATTATAGCTTATAACTGGTTATTGCTAGCATATAGAAAAATTATTGATTTTCAAATATTTGTCTTATAGTTGACTGTTTATTTATCCTAAGAGTTTTTCAGTTGATATTAGGTTGGTGCAAAAGTGACTGCAGTTTTTGCAATTATTTTTAACCTTTTAAGCTGCAATTACATTTGCACCAAAATACTTTCACATTTTCTAGGTATATATTTGTATCATCTGTAAATAATGGCGATCTCATATTCTCCTTTCTAAAAGTTAAACTTCTTATCTCTGCTTATATATTTTTATTACGTTGAGCAGGAAAATGTTGAATAAAAATGAAAGTAGTCATGCTTTTTTGCTGCTCTTGATCTTACAGAGAATGTGTCTATTGTGTCCCCATAATTGCAATTCTATTGTTGTTTTAAGATAAGTATTCTTTATTATGGTAATGAGTAGTCTCCTATTCCTGGTTTTTGAGGAGTTTATAAAAATTAGTAGTGAGTGTCAAGTTTTATTCTATATCTTTTCTTCATTAATTGAGGTTATCTCTCTCTCTTTGTTATTGGTCCTTCTGATAGGATGTGTTATGTTACTGGGTTTCATACATAAAACTAATTCTTGAAATTCTGGGATAAATTAGACTTGGTTTTGAAAGATGATTTTAGGTATATCATTGATGATTTTAACTTATTAATTTTTAAAGGTTTTCACATCTAAATTCATAAACATTATTTTTGTGCTATCTCTCCTCCATGCTGGCTTCAGATTCCATCAGCTCCATAAAATGAAATAAGGAAGGTAAAATGAATTAGATTGAGTTATGGGCCCAAACCTTTACTCCTCTGTAATACCCTTAGACACCCACACCATTGTCACGTCCTCATAGTGTACGTCCTGCCTCTTGGCATTGGGTTCATCCATGTGACTTACTTTGGCCAATGGAATGTGAGTGAATATTTTAAGAGCAGAAGTCTGTGCAGTGCACTTTCCTTCATGCAATTCTGCCATCAACATGAGAAAAACACATTCCAGTTAGTCTACTGGTCCAAAAGATGGGAGACACATAGGACACACCTGGACCCTACCTGCAGGTTGGAACCAAGTCTAGCCAAGGCAAGATGAAATCAGCCAATGCCCAGGTGACCTACAGATGTGTAAATATGAATGGATAGATGATTGTTGTTTTAAGCCAGGTATTTTGGAGGTGGTTTGTTATGTAGCATTATTATGGCAATAGCTGACACACTAGGTAACGTCCCACATTTTCTGACCTATATTATGTTCCTCTTCTCTAAAGAACTTTTTTAAACATTTTTTTTTTTTGTAAGGCCGTTCACTGTCAACAAATTCCCTCAATTATTGGTTATCTGAGAAACTATTTCTTCCTCACTTTTAAAGAATAATTTCACAGGGTATGTAATTCTACGTTGGTGATATTTTTTCTCTAATACATTAAATATTTCACTGAATTATCTTCTTACTGGCATAGTTTCTGAGGAGAAGTCGGATGTAATTCTTATCTTTGTTCCTTTATAGGTAGGGTGTTTTATTCCTCCAGCTTCTTTCAGAATGTCTTTCATTTTCTGTAGTTTGAAAATATGCCGAGGTATAGTTGTGTGTGTGGGGGGGGTTGTTTTGTTTTGTTTTGGCATTTATCACACTTCCTGTTCACTGAGCTTCCTGGATCTGTGGTTTGGTGCTTGATATTGATTTGGGGAAAGTCTCAGTCATTATTTTTTCAAATATTTTTTTCTGTTCCTTTCTTTTCCTTTTGGCATTCCTATTATGTATATGTTATACCTTTTGTAGTTGTCCACATTCCATGGATATTCTTTTCTGGTTGTGTTCAATCTTTGCTCCCTTTACTTTTCAGTTTTGGAGATGTCTATTGATCTATCCTCCAGCTTAGAGATTCTTTCCTCAGTTGTATTCAGTCTAATAAGTCCATCAAAGGCATTCTTCATTTCTGTCACAGTGTTTTTAATCCAGGCAAACTCCACACTACTGACTGGAGATGCAAGAGGAAACCCAGCCTAGGTTAGCCCAGCCCATCTGTAGATGAGTGTGCAATGGCAAATGATTGTCACTAAGTGATAAGTCACTAAGATTTGGGGTGATTTGTCACATAGCATAGCTAACTGATACAGGGGAGTGCCCAGGGGTGCCTGAGGCTACCTTCCCCACATATTGCTAGAGGTTGGCTGATGTTTGATGCTGAAAAGAGGCTGGGGGACAGGAGGTGGGAGTGGTCCACAGTTCAGACCCTGGATCCCCACTAGCTCTGGGACTGGGGCCATCCATCAGAGTACCCTGTGTGTGGGACCCAGATGACCAGGGAAACCAGAGGAACCTGTGAGGGCTGCCCCAAGCCCAGGGTGAAGCCTGAGTCCAGAAGATCCAGAAATGAAGCCACTTTTTTCTCTGGCTGTTGATAAGGAAGAAAAATGGGAGGCAAGGCTACTTCCTTCTGGAGAAAGAGACCAGGGACATGGGTATAGAAAAAAGAGTAGATAGCAGAGAGCCTGGGTGGGGGCGGGCAGCTGGTAAATATGTCTTAGGAAAAGACACCATCTGGAGGGTAGAGATCTACTCCCCACCCTGCCTTCCCCCTTAGCTCAGAAAAGAGCAGGACCTTGAGACAGCAGACCTCCCCCAGCTCAGGGGCCATGTATGTTATGGAGTGAACCTGGGTGCCTTGCCCAGCAGGTGGTTTGCCTTAACCTGGGTCAGTGATTCTCCAACTTGAGTGGACACCAGAATCACCCTCCTCCACAAACACAAGTTCTGATGCAGGAGGTCTGGGGAGGGATGTGAGAATTTGCATTTCTAATGAGTTCCCAGATACGACAGATGCTGGTCTGGGACTAATGTTCAATCTGGGGCTTAAATGTAGGAATTTGGCATGACAGACCCCAAGTTCTAGTTTGATCCATCACTTATATCTGTGTGATACAACATCAAGTCACATAACATCTCTCAGCCTTGACTTTCTCATCAATAAGTGGGGATGACTATTACCTCCCTTTCAAGGCTTGTTCTGGGAACAAAGGGAAAGATGTGTTTAGTGTGCTTGGCATTTGGGGAGCCCTCAAAGATTTGTGATTGATTATTGTCAGTTTCCAGTGACTTTGGCATCCATGGGGGAGGTTTCAGTCTGGGCTTGACTGGCCTTGGCGGTGACAGAAGGGGAGATATTGGTCTGGTTGGGAGTGGGGGGAGTCAGTGGCTGTCTTAAACTCCATCTTCCACCCCAGCTCCATGCCATCAAGGGAGGGGTTCTGGAAGCTGGATTTTCCCTATTTCTGCCAACAGAGCTACAGAAATACCTACCAGACACAGAGGTGCCAGAAATGGGGTCCTCACCCGAGAAGGCTCCTCCCATTACTGAACTATGGAGCCCGGGCAGACCTAGGTTCTAGTCCCAGCTGCCCGTAGGCTGGGAAACCCCTCTGAGTCTCCCTCTGCTTCTCTGTAATAGCGATAACAGTAGTTCTGTCTGTGAGTTGCTGGGGGTTCCCGAGGCCATGTTCCCAGAGCACTTGCACTGGGCACAGCCATGAAGAGGGCTCAGGAGAATTTGTGTCTTGCTCAAAGTAGGTGATCCATCAATATCTGTTGAGTGAGTAAGAGAGCTGTAGTTCTTGTTCCTCTCAATCTCGTTCTCGCTGCCTCCATGCCACCCTGATCCCCACCCAGGGGCAGACCTGCTGTTCTCCCTATTCTTTGGGCCCCTTTGCCACTTTCCAGTGCACTGGCTCCCAGAGTGTCCACTCCTGACAGCCGCCCCTGCCTGTCTTTGTGCACAGAGCCCAAAGCCCCTTAACCAGTGAGCAAGCATGCTGGGCGTTGGGGTAATGCTCCAGTGGCCTTGTTCTGGTTAGGACACCAGGTGTGACCTAGCTGTCCCCAGAGCTCCCCTGCTGGATGGAGCCAAGGTTGCTGTGATGGTTAATCTTACGTGTCAACTTGACTGACCCACAGGGTGCCCAGATATTTGGTCAAAGACTATTCTGGGTGTGTCTGTGAAGGTGTTTTAGATGAGATTCACATTTGAGTCGGTAGATTGAGGGAAGCAGATAGTGTTTCCCAGTGTGGGTGGGCCTCATCCAATCAGTTGAAGGCCTGAGTAGAAATATTTTAAAAAGGCCAACCCTCTCACAAGTAAGGAAGAAGTCTTGCCTGACTTGAGCTGGAACATGAATTTTCCTTGCCTTCAGACTCAAACTGAAACATCAGCTCTTCAGCCTGCCGCCTTCAGGCTAGAACCATGCCATGAGCTCTCCTGGGCCTCCAGCTTGTCCACTACAGATCTTGTACTTGTCAGCCTCCATAATGGTGGGAGCCCATTCCTTCTAATCAGTGTCTGTTGGTTCTGTTCTCTTGAGAGCCCTAACTGTTGCCCTTTGTAGGACTTTACTCGCTATCACAGCCTGCTTGCCCCCCCCCCACTCTTCCGGCCCAGCTGCTCCCACCCCCAGTTTTCCATCCTAATGCAGCTCTTGCATGGAAATCCTCATTTTACCATCTCACTCAGCCTCATTCATACTCACACACACTCACCCCCCCACTTCACTCCCAGACCCCATGACCCTGGAGTGCTGCCCCCTGGTCCCCCCAAACACTCCCACCCTGTCACTTGTTGTCACACTCACGTCTACCCTCAGGCTGAAGCTGGTTAGCCACGAGAAGGAAAAGAGCAAGGAGGGTTGAAGGGAACCCTGTCTCAAGCCCCAGCCTGACCAGGGGACAAGAAGGGGCTGGCTCCCTTTCTTGGACCTTCTGGCCAAGTAGCCAAGTATTTGGCAGGGGCCTCAACCCACCATCTGCCCCAGGTAGGAGCTGTGTGTGTGTGTGTTTTGAGGGGCAGCTGCTGCCCTCCTCACATCCAGGCCCATCCTCCTAGCTCTCCCCAGCCAGCTAGTGGGCTAGCGGTTGCTGCAGGAGCCGGCTGCTGGCTGCCCTTATTAATATTTATGACAAGGAGAGGAAGTTGCATAAATCTTCCCTGATACTTAATTAAACCAAACTTCTTTTGATTTCCCCTCTTTCTGCCTCGCCGAGTGTGGCCAGCATGCCTATTAGGTTCTTCCTCCCTGAGTGACCTGGAGAGGACAGAATCCCCAGGTATTCCACGCACCCCACTTACTCCAGTTGTCAGCTGGGAGCTTGGGGGAGCCAGGTGACCCCTACATGACCTTGGAAGTCTATGCCCATGGTTTTGGGCAGAGGCTCCTTGCAGGCTTTGGGGAGTCACAGAGACCTAGGAAGACACCCGCTGCACTCCTCAAAACATGCCTCTTCTAGACCCAAAAGGAGGAGGTTTTGAAGAGTGTCTGGGGAGAAGCTATTGCCTGCCCTTCTTCCTGCTGCTCAGACAGGGAAGACAAAGTTAGTCCCAAAGCCTCTGAGGGAGAGCTGAGTCTCACTGCGAAGAGGTTCTGGCTGTCCCCTCCCCCCTCCCGCCGTACCACACTGGCACCCAGCCCGAGGAGCCCAGGGTGAAGCTGGTCGGAGCTCAGCATCTCGGTGCTCCAGGAGCCGCTTAGCACCCGGCTGACATATCTTTGATATGGAATCATATACAGGAAGCAGCTTGACCCCTGAAGGCCCCTCTTAGCGTGGGATTGACACCGAGCATTGACTTTGCTTCAGGCTTATCCACAAATCTCAGCCAATTTTATTAAAGAGCCGCGTGTGGTGTGGAACATGCCAGGGAGACAACTTTATTTATAGATCTTGATCGGCATAGAGGAGCCCACGCTTGATTCCAGTGGTGCCCCAGCCTCAGGTGGGAGGGGGTGATTGGCAGGTGCAGCGCTTCACCGCCCCCCCCCCCAATCCAGCTGCATGAAGAGACACACGAACACATGTGCAGACAAACACATGGGCATTAATGCAGGACAGATGCATTATGCATTCACATGAGCAAACACACACGCGCACACACACATGTGTGGGAGCCCCACATTGTTATGGACTGAATTATGCCCCACCCCCAATTCATATGTTAAAGGCCTAACCCCCAGTGTGGCTGTATTTGGAGATAAGACTTTTAGGGTAGTAATCAAGACTACATTAGGTCAAAAGGGGGGGTTCCTACTATAATAAGACTGGTGCCCTTAAAAAAAAACGGAAGAGACACCAGATCTCTCTCTCTCTCTCTCTCTCTCTCTCTCTCTCTGTCTCTCTCTCCATGTGCAGAGGGAAGGCCATGTGTGGACACAGTGAGAAGATGGCCATCTACAAGCCAGGAAGAGAGTTTGCACCAGAAACTCAATTTGCTGGCACCCAGTCATGGACTTCTGGCCTCCAGAATTATGAGAAAATAAATGTCTGTTGTTTAGGCCCCTCAGTCTAGAATTTTGTTCTGCCCACGCAAGCAGACTAACACACAGGGACACACTCCTGTACAGAAAGCAGACCCCTGGAGGCACCACTACAGCGCGCCCACAGCCGTGCCTGCGTTCACTCACTCACTCACACACACAGACACACAGACACACAGGCACACACACTGACCTTGCTGGCCCAGGGCTCCTTCTCCCCTGACTCTCCCCCAGGTGCTCAGTGATGGGCTGGTGACTCAGGGAGGGAGGGAGGCAGAGTGAGTGGATGTAGACACGAGCGTGGGCGATAGGAACGGAAACCTGCAGACATGCGTGGATAGACATCCATACCCTACAATCCCACAGACAGCGTGTACAGAGTTCTCTCAGTAATCATAATAAATAATGCCTACAAGGCTGGCTTACCCTAAGTAAATGCAGTTGGCATTTACTGAGTTTACTACGAGCCGGGCATGTCACACATAGCGTCATTTTTGCCTTCACAACTCTAAAAAGCACAGCCACTCTACGGAGGGAGATGAGAAATGCCAGAAAAGGTGCACAAGGTGACACAGCTTTAGTCAGACCAAGCTGATCTCCCAGGCTGAGCCCAGGCCCCCACCTTTAACCAATGCATGAGGCATGCACAGGAATGCTATCAACCACCACCATTTCTTGAGGCCTCACCACGTACCCAGCATCTGCTGCTCCAAGCATCAGAAATCCTGGGCAGACTTTCCTCTCATTTCCCAACTTGAATCTTGTTGACAGGGTTATGACTGACCCTACACAAGCAGGGCTCCAGACCTGGCTGACTCAGTTAGCCAGGAAGGGGAGGGCAAAGAGGCGCCCATCAGCCATGCCGCCATCCAGGCCAGCTAATGGGAGAGGTCTTCGGGTCTCCTCCTCATTAATTTAAGGCTGCTGTGTGGCCATTAATGTGGACTAAATCCAGACGTGAGCAGGTGACCTGTCTGGGGTCTTGTCAGACAGGATTTCTCACTGGCTGCAGCAAGGTCAGACTGAAGATGCTTCGGCTCCAGAAGCCTCTCTCTGTGGAGACAAAGGGTTCCGAAGGGACATGTGGATAGCTGCCAAGTGTGCATGTTCAGAGAAGATGGACTTCAACCAAAATTCCTCTGGCTCCTGTGCTGAGCCCGGGCATAAGGCTCAGTGACCCTAAGAAGCTCTGGGTAATGGGAGGATATCGTGGGGCTGAAAACTACCCACCAGGCAGTGGAATCCCCCGAGGGAGCTGTGTAGGATGTAGGGCCACAGGTCAGGAAGGGAGGGGCAGTGCTGGGCTTGGGGGACCAAGAAAAGTGCTTTCTATGCTCCAAGCTGCATGGCCTCAGACTTCTCATTTTAACCCTGGAGATGGGGGGACAGACAGAGAGCCTGGGCCCCACCCGAGCAGGACTCCAGGCCTTGCCGGAAAGAACAATGCTGGGCATGGGTAGGAAACTGAGGCAGGCAACTAGCAGTTAGGACAGGGCCTCGGAGAAGGGCTCCAGGTGAGAGGGAGCAGTGTCAGGGCCCTGGGCTGCTGGGCTCAGGAGGGCGGAAAGACTGACAGGGGAAGGACTTGTTTCCCCCTGCTGGTGAGGTGAGTGGCCTGGGGCAAGGCTGTGGGGGAGTGTCCGGGAAGGGCCTGAAGCAGGCAGCGGTGACAGGGCTCACCCTACCCCCACTGTGATGGCAGCAGGTCCACCAGCAAAGATGGAGTTTTCAGTATGGCTGACAGGGAATGTGGAGTGACCGCTGAATGGGTTTGGGGGTCTTACTTTGGGGTCATGAAAATGTTTCGGAACTAAATAGATGGTTGTACAACATTGTGAATGTCCTAATCGCCACTGAATTGTATACTTTTAATTGGTTAATTTTATGTTATGTGGCTTTCACTTAAATCAAGAGATTGGGCATTTAGCTCTGTGTACCTGCCCTTGAATTCTAGCCCTGTCACTCACTAGCTAATTGACTTTGGAAACGTTTTTACTGTAAACTTTCTGGATTTCACTGTTCTCATCTGTAAAATGGGATAATATTCGTACTTACCTAACATTATTTTTCTGGATAAAATGATGAGATGGAGTTGAGAGTCCCTAGAACATAAGAGTGACTCTGCCAGTTTGTAAAATAAGCCAAAGGACTTGCAAGACACGAAAAAAGGAACGGCAAATTTCAATAGTGCATGGGGCCAGGGCTTTGGTTCAAAAATCTGTAGACCAAAGGCAAGCTTTCCAGTAGCCAATACAAGGAAACCACCCCTGCCCCCAACACACACACACACACACACACATTATTCTCCCATCTCTGAATTAAGGCCTCCCTTAAGTGTAGATCCCAGCAGAGCAGTGCTGCTGGGTGCCACTCATGTGGCATTGAGAGGCACTTGAGAAAGTTAAACCCAAAAGAACAGCAGGAGAGGAGAAGAGAGGTGCATTCTGGGGATTGTAGTTGTTCGTGAATCATTTCCTGTAAGGAAAGAACTACAGGGGTTTCCGAGTGTCCAAACTTGCTTAAAACACTAAATACAACAACGGAGCAAAATCTATAGAATTATGAGGGAAAGCTTTTGTTGCATAAGAATTTTACACCTGTGTTGTCCAGTGTGCAAGTGGCTATTATACTTTTACAGACAGGAAAAGACCTGGAAAGTCAATACCCCTAGGCTCAACCTGAAAAAAATACTTGAAGAAAATTTCCAGCTCAGTCCTTCCTAAGCTTTTTCATGTGATGGCACAAAGATAAGGTGAGAGTATTTATACCAGTCACTGGTTTAAGGTCTGCTCTCACTGGGATCTATAGAAATGAGATGTGGGCTTTGGGAAGATCATTCTGGTTGTGGGACTAGGGTGGATTGGGGGAACAAGACTGGAAGCACAGAGCAGTTAGGAGGGTGTCTCAGTGAAAGAGGCCAGCTGTGACGTGGGAGGAAAACCGAGTGTGCTGTCCTGGAAGCCAAAGTGAAAGATGTGTTTCCAGGAGGATGAGCAACTATGCTGAGTGCTGCTGAGAGGCCAAAGAAAGTAAGAACCAACAGGGAGCATCATGGAAGTCCCTGGTGGATGTGAGTGATTTCCAAGGAATGGTGAATTTATTGGAGAATAGAAGGAAGAAAAGTAGAGAAAATGGTATAGGTAACATTTTTGAGGATTTTGCGGCAAAAGGGAGTTGAGAGGTAGGGCAGCTGGAGGGGAAGGTGGAATCAAAAGTTGTTTTTTGGTAAGAGGGGAGAAATGTCAGCATGCTCATAGGACAATGGGAGTGATCCATTGGGAGGGAAATTTGGTGATGTAGGAGAGAGGAGGCAGAAGGACTGGGCAATGCCTGCTCTTGAGTAGCCAGAACATAACTCAGTGAGAAATGAGGAGTGATATGGCATTAGTAGATTGTAGCAACCATCAGGGACAAAGGGTAGATTCGTATGATGACTTGAGATTCAAAGCAGAAGTTTTTCAGGGATGAGAGTGAGGGAAATTGATTGTGGCTCCAATTTTTCCCACCTTCCTATAGCTATGCCCATTGCAATGTGACTTTGCAGAAACTCCCATCAAGAGGTTGAGTCTCTTTCCCATCCCTTGAATTTGGGCTGGCCTTTTGACTTGATTTAGCCAATAGAATGCAGCAGAAGCAATGGTATGCCAGTAGCTCAAAAGGCCCGGCAGCTCCCATTCTTTCTCAGAACCTGTCCAGCTATCATATGAAAAAACATGGGCTACCTTCCAGAGGTTGAGACCACATGAGGCAGAAACCAGTCAGCCCAGCTGAGGCTATCCACCATTAGCCTACAGCCAGGGGACCCCAAAACATATAAGAGAGCCCAGCCCAGATCTTCAGAGCTTCCTACCCAAACCACAGCTGACCAGAGACAATCGAGTGAGCCCAGCTAAGACTAGAAGAACCACCCAGTGGACTTGGAAACTCATGAACCAAACAAGTGGTTATTGTTATAAGGCATACTGCTTTTCTCTTGCTGCGTAACCAATCACCTTGAATTTAGTGGATGAAAATGTCGCCCATTTATTAGTTCATAGTTCTATAGGTTAGAAGTCTGAGTGGGTCCAGTTGGTTCTCTGTTAGAGTCTCATAGTCAGTGTTTGTCTTCACTGCCAAGCCAGTAAGTACTATATTTATATTCCTTGGTTATGCAACTTGGAGTTGATAGCTGATGACCTTTTTTGTTCACTTAGATTTTTATGTCAATGTTACTGTTCAAAAGACTTATAAGACCTTATGAATAATCCTTTTCATATGGCGGAACACATCAGGCGTTCTGCAACTTCTTTGTACTGGAATGTCTGCTCCCTGGGCCTGCTGCATGGCTGTGGTCCCTTCCCCTCTCTCTTGTGTCCTAGGCCCTGAGGCTTACTCCCTCCTTTACTCCCTCTATTTCATAGATTCCATCTTTCAATAACTCCCCAAAAATGATATATGGGAAGAACATTTTTTGAGACTTTACTTTTGTGGATATGTTTTATTCCTCTCACAATTGGTTACTATTTGGGCTGTCTATGGACTTCCAGGTTAAAAATTATTTTCCGTCAGAACTGTGGAAAATGTTCCATTGTGGACTGTGGACATTTGCTCCATTGCCTTCTGGTTTCACTATACCAATTAAGAACTTGGATGTCATTCTTTGTGTGTGGTCTATTTCTTTCTCTCTATGGAAGCCTTTTAGGATTGATTTTGGGGGCCTAGTGCTCTGAAATTCCACAATGATGGGCTTTATGGTGGGGCTTTTTCATTCGCTGCTCTGGATCTTCAGGGGACCTTTCAATTTGGAAACTCATGTTCTTTAGTTACAGGAACTTGTCTTCTATTGTTTCCTCCACAGCTTCCTCCTGCTGTGTGCTCTGTTCTCCCTTTTTGGAACTCCTATTAGTGAGATGTTGAATTTCCTCAACAGATCCTCTAAGTTTAAAATCTTTTTTTTTCACTTCTGCTCCTTTGGGGAGAGGAGCACCTAAATGGGAGATTTTATTATCTTTGAATCCTTTTATTGATTTTAAAATTTCTGTTACCATGTTTTAAATTCCAACATGAGGCAGAGCTCTTCCTTTCCTTTTTTTCTCTTCTGTAGTGTACAGTTCATGGTTGTGTTACCTTCTCTCATCCCTTGGAGGAATTTAGCTCTTGTTTTTAAAGTTTTCTTCTGCTTCCTGCCTTGTCTGATCCCTTTGTTGGCTTGGGCCTCTGTGTTTCACATTGAGGACTGTCCACCATATTAAATACTGAAGGTGGCATTTGGTGAGCCTTTGTATTTTCTTTCACATTTAAGAGAAGGACTTTAAAAAGCCCTACTTTTTTTCAGTTTAGAAGCCCTGTGCACGGGGGTGGAGCCTGTCAACTGGTGAGCTTTACCAGGCAGTGACCAGGTGGGGCAGTGGCTATTTCACTGGGGACTCCCAAAGGTTAGTGTCCAGAAGTCTTTTCTGTAAGTCCTTACATTTCTCAAAACAACGAAACAAAACAAACTCCAAAATACTCTAGTCTCCTCTTAGGGATAGACTCCTGGCTGTTGGAAGTTTAGGAGGTAAGTGGCAGAAGGGTCAGGGTGGAAATGGGGGCCTCACCAATAGCATTTAGGCTTTGGTTTCATGCTGTTTTCAGCTTGGAGCCTTTCACCTTCCTCTGGGCCAGGGTCCCTGGTTCGGAACCTTTCTGGCTCATCTATAAAACAAACATCTAGTCTCCAGCTGGATCGGAGAGGGACACTTGCTGTGTGGGTTAGAAAAATAGGTTAGGGAGGGGGTGGGAGATCTAACACCTCCTTCTGCAGACTCTCAGCCAAATCCATCAATATATAAACATCCTTCTATTTCTATCATTAAAAAAAAGAATCATAAAAAGACAACAAAAAAACCTCACTCTCACTCCCTTTCCCAGCTTCTGATCTGATCTCTCCTTTCCATTTATACCAAAACTCATTGAGCTCCAGTCAAGAAGGAGGAGTAAGTAAATGTTGTTCTCACCTCCTCCCATGACCACATCAAAATTGCAACTAAATTGTAGAACCATCAACCCTGGAGAACAATCTGAAGACTAGCTGCACAAACGTTCTATAACTAAGGACATAAAGAAGAAGCCATGTCAAGACTGATCGGAGGGGTAGAGACAGGAAATGGGCTGGCCCCACACTCATGTGTTGTGGTTGAGTATCAGGAGGGATATCTCAGATGTGGAGGTAACCCCAGAGGAACAAGGGATCCCAGACATATACCAAGCTCCCCAGTCCAGAGCACCAGTGTCAGGAAGAGGAGACCCACAACATCTGGCTGTGAAAATTGGTGGAGATTCTGACCATCTGCATGAGAGAGAGGCGGCTGGAAACCCAAGTGTCCTCTTAAAGGTCCTGTACACAGACTCGCTCACTTTCAGGCACTCACCTGGGCTCCAGCAAAGGGATAGCAGCTGGAGAGGTTCCAGAGTCATACAGGGAGAAATTGAGTTGTGTGGCTTCAGGGCAAGGGCTGAAAGGACAGCCTCCATTGTCACTGTGTTGAACCCTCCTCCCAACACTGCCAAATCTGAATCTGCATTAGCCTGGTGAATTCCACTTGCGCCACCCAGGTGACTCCCTGAGACACCCCCCCCCCCACCTAATTTATGCATCTCCAGAGGCTCTTTCAGCCACAGGCAGCTGGCCTTGGTTCACCCTGCAGTCTTTCTGCAGGCCCCCGGCAGGCAGCAGCTGGCCTCGGTGTGCCCTATGCCTTTGCTGAGTGGCTCCAGGCTCAGCACTAGCACCAAATCTGAATCTGCATTAATCTAGTAAACACCCCTCACCACACCCTGGTGATTCCCTGAGACCCTGCCTCACCCAATTCGTGTACTGCCTGAGGCCCTTGTAGCAGCTGAGCCTTATGGGCAGCCAGTAGTTTTTGGGATGCCCTGTGCCTTTAGCTGAGCTGCCCTAGGCACTGTTGGCATGGTACTGTTGGCATTCAGCCTTGGTTCACAGTATGGCCTCTTCCACGTGCTTCCTGGTGTAGCACAGGCATCTACCAACTGTGGATCACATTGTAACTCCTACCAGGTAGCCCTGGACTGGTCACAGGCAGTGGCTGACCTTGGCCAGCACTTTAGCCGCTCCCAAGAGTCCCCAGAACCAACACACCCTGTGGTCAGCTTCAGAATATAATACATTACCACCTGATTAGCTCCACAAGTGGCACACCCAAAGGGTGGTCTCGGCAGGCACCAGAGCCTGCTGGGGCAAATCCCGCTCCATGGGGTCAGCCCCTGCACAGCAGTTTGTATGCTGTGGTCATGGCCAGCCCTCACAGCCAGACAGCCTGAGAGTCAGTCCTACCCACTGAGGTGCCAACAGCAGTCAAGGCTCAACTACAAGATAACACACACAAAGAACACTCCTGAAGCACCTGGCTCAGGTGATGAAGGAGACTGTATCACTGGGCCCCATAGGGCACCTACTACATAAGGCCACCCTGCCAAGACTGGGAGACAAGCAGATCTACCTAATACATAGGAGCAAACACAGAGAGGCAGCCAAAATGAGGAGACAAAGAAACATGAAAAGAATGAAATGAAAGAACTGGAGAAAACTCCAGAAAAAGAACTATATAAAATGGAGGCAAGCCATCTGCCAGATACAGAGTTCAAAACACTGGTTATAAGGATGCTCAAGGAACTTAATGAGAACTTCAACAAAGAGATAATAAGCATAAACAAGGACATAGAAACCATAAAAAAAGAACTGGTAGGAAATGAAGAATGCAATAACTGAAATGAAGAATACATTAGATGGAATTAACAGCAGATTAGATGAAGCAGAGGATTGAATCAGCGATTTGGAAGATAAGGTAGCAAAACTCATTGAAAGAATTGTCTTCTGTCCAATATGGTAGCAATTAGCTACACTTGGAATGTGGTTATCCAGACTCAGATGTGTTGTAAAGGTGGAATACCCACCAGATTTCAAAGACTTGGTATGAAAAAGAATACAAATATCTCATTAATAATTTTTGTATTGATTACATGTAGAAGTGATAATATTTTGTATATATTGGGTTAAAGAAAATCTATTAATAAACTTAACAAAGGATGTGAAGGACCTATACACTGAAAACTATAAGAAGTTTTTAAAAGAAATTGAAGAAGACACAAAGAAATGGGAAGATATTCCATGTTCACAGATTGGAAGAATCAACATAGTTAAAATGTCCATATTACCCGAAGCAATATACAGATTTAATGCAATCCCCATCCAAACCCCAAAGACATTTTTTAAAAGAAATAGGACCAAAAAAAAATCAGATTTGCATGGAATCACAAAAGACCCCAAAGAGCAATCCTAAGAAAAAAGAACAAGGCTAGAGATATCACACTCCCTGACTTCAGCTTGTACTACAAAGCGACAATAATCAAAACAGCATGGTATCGGCAGTAAAACAGGCACAGAGACCAATGGAATAGAATTGAAAACCCAGAAATAAACCCATATATATGCAGATAATTTGCCACAAAGGAGCCAAAAACATGCAATGGAAAAAAAAAGCTTCTTCAGTAAATGGTGCCGGTAAAATTGGAAAGCCACATGCAGAAGAATGAAACTAGACTGTTATCCTTCACCATGTACCAAAATTAACTCAAAATGGATCAAAGACTTAAGCATAAGACCTGAAACAATAAACTGCATAGAAGAAAACATAGGTACTAAACTTATGGACCTTGTGTTCAAAGAGGATTTTATAAATTTGACCTCAAAGGCAAGGGAAGTAAAAGCAAAATTAAATGAGTGGGACTATATCAAACTAAAGAACTTCTGCACAGCAAAAGAAACCATCAACAAAACAAAGAGGCAACCAACCGAATGGGAGACGATATTTGCAAACAATGCCTCCAATATGGTGCTAATATCCGAAATACATAAAGAACTCGTACAACTCAAAAACAACAACAAAAATAATCCAATTGAAAAATGGGCAGAGGATCTGAACAGACACTTCTCCCAAGAAGACATACAGACAGCCATCAGATACATGAAGAAATGTTCAACTTCACTAGCTAGGTATTAGGGAAATGCAAATGAAAACCACAATGAGATATCACCTCACCCCAGTTAGAATGGCTATCATCAACAAGACAAATAATGACAAGTGTTGGAGAGGCTGTGGGGAAAAAGGAACCCTCATACACTGTTGGTGGGAATGTAAATTGGTACAGCTGCTGTGGAAAACAGTATGGAGGTTCCTAAAAAAATTAAGAATAGAATTACCACATGACCCAGCAATCCCTGTCCTGGGTATCTACCCCAAAATCTGAAAACTTTTATCTGTATAGATACATGTACCTTGATGTTCACTGCAGCTTTGTACGGTGGCCAAGACATGGAAACAACCAAAATGTCCTTAGATAGATGATTGGATAACGAAGATATGGTATATATACACAATGGAATACTACTGTGCCATAAGAAAAGATGAAATATTGCCATTTGTGACAACATGGATGGATCTTAAGATTATTATGTTAAATGAAATAAGACAGACAGAAAAAGTTGAGAAGCATATGACTTCACTCATATTAACTGAAAGCAACAAAGGAATAAGACCAAGATACGAAGTCTCACAGACACAGATAACAGTTTAGTGATTACCAGAGGGTAAGGGGGAAGACAGGGGTGGTAGAAGACGGTAAAGGGGGTCAAATATATGGTGATGGAAAGAGAACTGACTCTGGGTGGTAAGCCCACAATGTGATATATAGATGATGTATTGTAGAAACATACACTTGAAACCTATGTAATTTTACTAACTATTGTCACCCCAATAAATTTAATTTAAAAGATGACAAAAAAAAAAAAGAAAAAGAAAACCTATTAATAAAATTAATCTGACCTGTTTCTTTTTCCTTTTTTAAATGGAGCTGCTAGGAAGTTTAAATTTTCACGTGTACGTTGCATTCTATTTGTATTAGGCAGGGTCCGTCTGAACTCATGCTCCAATTCCTCCCCTCCTGTACCCTCTTGAACTCACTCCCACCTGGCTTCCACCTCAGCCGCTCCACTGAAATTATTTGTTTATTTTTACTTATTAATTTTGTTGGGGTGACAATGGTTAGTAAAATTATATAGGTTTCAAGTGTACATTTCTATAACACATCCTCTCTATATTGCATTGTATGTTCACCACCCAGAGTCAGTTCTCCTTTCATCACCGTGTACTTGATCCCTCTTTTACCACCCCCTCTCCCCGCTTACCCTCTGGTATCCACTAAACTGTTGTCTGTGTGAGTTTTTGTGGAACAACTCTCTTAAGGTTCACTGATGACTGCCATGTTGCTAACCCTCAATTCTCAGACCTCATCTTATTTGACATTTCAGCAGCGTAAGCCACAACTGGTCACTCTCTCTGACTTGAGATACTTTCTTTACTTGAACTCCAGGACACCACACTCACCTGGTCTCCCTCCTACCTCTCTGATTGCCCCTCGGCTGATGCCTCCTCCTTTCCTGCACCTCTAAGTGTTGCCACGATAAAGAGCTCAGTCCCCGGTTTTCTTGTCTACCCTTATTGGGGACTACGTTGGTGACCTCATCCACTCTCGCAGCTTTAAATACTATCTGTACATAATCCAGGCCACTGCTACCTCCCTGACCTCATCTTCCACTAGCCTTTTCCACACTGGCTTCCTTACTGTTCCTCAAACATTCCTGACAATCCAGCCTCAGGGCCTTTGCACTTGCTGTTTGTTCCCTCTGATGGAACATTCTTTCCCCAGCTTTCTGAATGACTTATTCCCTTTCCTCCTACAAGTCTCTACTCACCTGTAACCTTCTCAGGGAGGCCTCCCTGGCCCCTCTCTAAACTTGCACTCCTCCCCACGCAGTACTTTCTATCCCTTTCTCTCCCGCATTTTTCTCCTGAGCTCTTATTACTATCTGATATTCTCTGTGTTTTACTCAAATCCTACCGTGTTTCCCCGAAAATAAGACTGGGTCTTATATTAATTTTTGCTCCGAAAGACGCATTAGGGCTTATGTTCAGGGAATGTCATCCTGAAAAATCATGCTAGGGCTTATTTTCTGGTTAGGTCTGATTTTCAGGGAAACACGGTAATCAATCTCCCCAATTAGAATGCAGTCTCCATGAAAGGAGAAATCGAGCATAGCCAATGCCCAATATTTGTCGAATGAGTGATTGAATAAATCCTCCTGGTCCAGCCCCACACCTCAGCCCTGTCTTCCTTGAAAGCTGATGCCCCTTCATCTTTCTGGGGTGCTGTGCTTTGGGGAACTCATTGTTGGCGTCCTCTCTGCTGGTTCATGATGTCCTTCTCTTCCAGCTTTTCTAACTCCTCATCTTCATTCCATTCCCCAAAACGTATTGACATCTCTCACCTCCTTTCACATTTACTTTGTGCTCGTGGGTTTATGTCATCTTCATTCCTTTCCTTTTACTGGGGTTTCACGAGGAAGCAGAAATAACATTTTTTTAACCTACCACAATTAGCCATAAGTCTCAACATAATATTTCAGGAATACCTTTTTATCCTTGATTGTATAGGGTGTAACTTACCTTGATTGTATAGGGTGTTTGTCCGTGTGTGTGTGTGTGTGTGTGTGTGTGTATGTTTTCATTGTAATAGGCTGCATGGGACTCTGCTATGTAGATAGACCATAACTTATTACACTAATTCCCAGGGCTGGACTATTAAAGTTGTTTCTAATTTTTTTGTTATGATAAAATACTACAATTCACATTGTTATAATGTATCTTCTCCTATCTGTAGGATTCGTTAAATTCTAAGGAGTGGGTTTTCAGAGGCCAAAAGGCAGGCATATTTTTAAGCCTTTTGATACATATTACTAAATTACCCTTCCAAAAAGTATTCAATTTACATCCTTCCCAGCAACAATTGTTTGAGAGAGCCTGTTTCCACATGCACACACCAAGAGTGGGTATTATCGTTATTTTAAATCTTTAACAATGTGATAGGTGAAAATGTATCTCACTGTTATTGTCATTTGTGTTTTCCTTAATTACTAGTGAGGTTGAGCGTCTTTTCATATTTATTAGCCTTTTATATTTCTTCATCTGTTCATGACATATTGTAAAAGATAAAAATAGGTTATTACAAAACACATAATATGATCCTGAGTTTGTAAAAAATAAGTTTGTGCATAGAAAAATAAGACTGGCAGGAAAAAAAATATGGGCTATGCTCATGTCTGGGCAGTGGGATAACGAAGGGGTTTTATTTTTCAAACTTTGCTGTATTTTCCAAATTTTATACAATAAATGTGCATTATTTATGTAACCAAAAATGCAACTTAAAAGGTAACAATTATAATAATCATATTAAAATAGCCCCAACTTTTAAGAATAAAGTCGGGTAGCTACAGCAGGCCATAGGTTCATTAAAAAAACATACTCCAACCAAAGCCCCAAGGACATCAAAGATTGGTTTCCTCACAACTGCAGAAAACCCATGCATGATATATTCTTCTTCCAGAAAGGGCAAAGGTGGGCTACTGGGGGCGGGGCAGCAGGCCCAGGATGCAGCCATGGGTACCAGGCGCTCAGAGGCATCAGTGGGTAATTACATCTCCTTTTAACGCATGCAAATTGTATCAGTATTATTTATATATTCAAAGCCACGGATGAATAATATATGCATTTATGCAGAGGTAATTGCCTTAGCCAGGTTCTTCCTGGGACTTTTATTGTCTCCCCAGACACTGAATATTCAGCTCTCCTCTCCTGACTTGGAGCTGGGGGTGCAGTCATGTCTGAGCCTGGCCTTCTCCAGGCAGGGGGAGGAGGATGAGCAGGGGAATGAGACCTCAAGTTGGTGTGTGTGGGCCGTGGGGGCCAGGGCTCTGGGCTTCTAAGTCCGGCTGATTCCTCTGTGGCACATGTGGGAATGGGGACTCTGGGGCTCAGGGCCAGGCCTTGGTGCTGAGTCCCTGGACCGGGCCCCAGGATGGCACTTGCTTTCTTTCTTTGGTGCAAAGGATCAGTGAGTGCCACACGTGTCTCAGTGAAAGCTGGACGTTGGCCCTGTCCATGCAGCGGGCACCACATAGTACAAGGTGTCCACCCCCTCGTTGTGCTGGCAGCCTTCCTCCTCCTGAGCCTCTAACTTGATCCGTGCCTTTTCTCAGCCTACTCCGGTCAGACCCAGGCAGGCGTTGGCTATGACTGGGGTGCTTCTGGGCTGTGTCGGAGCATTCTGTGTAAAGACCCTCCCCATCGTGTCCAGCCCCTTTATCCCTGGCCATTCCCTGAGAGGATGCAAGAGAGACCAATGAGGCATCTTCCGAGACATCTTCAGTGAAGAGGTGGGAAACAAAGTCAGGCTGCACAGGTAAAGGACCCAGCAGAGTGCCAGGATCCGCAATTGAGAGAGACTCATGAGCCAGATGTCACCCTTTTTACCTTTTCTGTGCATCTCCTGTCTGAAAAGGTGACACTTTGGGAGAACGGACTCAGTGGCAGCACTTGCACCCCTGCACCCTGCACCCCTCCCCCTCGTGCCCTGACCAGGTGGTGAGGCCACGAGGGTATCATGTAGACTATTTTAAGAAAACTGGCAGAGAAAGATTGAGAGCTTTCATGGAAAGAGAAGTATGTTTAAGAAAAAAAATTTTAAGATAGTGCACACTTGGGCATAATGTTTAATGACGGGACATGTCAATGAGTGGGGAAGATGGATGGGAACCAGAAAAGGAAGGTTATTGGTGGAGTAAAGCGTGGGGAGAAGAGATGGGATAGGGTCTGGATCACAAGGGGAGGTGCCGCCCTGGAAGGAAGAGAGGTCTGCGTTCTTCTGAGGCAGGATGGATGCAGGAAGGAGCAAGAGATAGTGTGGGTTTGTTAGATGGAAGCGCTCTGGCCCATGGTTCTGTTCCTCCCACTAACTGTGAGACAAGAAGGACTCCTGAGAGAAGTGGAGAGGGGAGGATGGAGGAGGCTTGGGAACGTGGAAAAAAAATGAAATAACTGCTGAAGGAGTGGGAGAGGAGTCTAACATCCTTTCTTGCATCAACTCCTGCCAGGCTTTCACTCTGTCATGTCCTCAAAGTAGCTTTTTGTCAAGGTCACCTGTGACCTCCATGTTGCCCAGTCCAAGGCCAGTTCTCAGTCTGCTCAGACGCTCTCACGAGCATGTGACACGGCAGTTCTTCCTGTGGCTTCCAAGACACTCTGGGTTCTTCTCCTGTCTCCCTATTTGCTCCTCCTCCGTTTCCTTTGCTGATTCCGCCTCTTCTCATCCTAAAACATCTGTGTGCTCAGGCCTCAGACATCTAGGGACACTCACTTCTCAGGTGACACTGTCATGTCTTAAATCCCATCATATGGATGTCACCCATCATGCACTGTGCAGCCCCGACCTCACCCCTGCTCCAGGCTCATGTGTCCAGCTGTCTGCTCAGCACACACGATTGAGTGTCAGGCACCACAAACCTAACACGTCTACAACCACCATCCTCGTTAGCCTCCCTGAATCCACTCCTCCCCGTCTTCCCCAAATGATACAACTCCATTTTGCAAGTTGTTCATGCCAAAATCCTTGGAGCCATTCTCCGTTACTCTCCCAGCCCGTATCCAATCCATGAGGCAACCGTAGTTATACTTTCAGTGTATATCCTGAACCAGACCATCTTGACTGCCATCATTGCCACCGCCCTGGTGCGAGCTCACATAGTCTAACCTAGGTACCTCAGTGGCCTAACCTGCTTCCATCCGGGTTCCTCCAGGCAGTTCTCCATGCAGCGGCCAGAGGCATCCTTTCCAAACAGAGATCAGATAATGTCACTTCTCAGCTCCTCCAAAGGGCCCCACCTCACTTCCAGTAAAAGTTCAAGTCTTGCCATAGCCTCAGAAGCCCTACTCGATCTGCTCACCACACCCCTCCCTGGCCACATCTCTGCCATCCTCTCTGATAACTCTCTCCCTGCTCACTTTGCTCCAGCCTCCCTGGCTGTCAATGCTTGGGGCTGGCCTGGGGCCCTGCTTTGGGTTGTGGGTGGCAGCTGTTGTAGTTCAATCATCTTAAAACTCATTTGAGGTGCTGTGGAAACCCACCTGCCAACACCACCTCAGGAGAGGCCTGGATACGGCCAACTGCACAGCCAGGTCATGCTCCCACTGGCTCCGCGTCTGCTCCGGGAGGCACAGGCCGTGGGGGAGTGCAGCAGCCACTGGGGACGCTGCAGATGGCAGAGGGGTTGTCATTAGCCAGAGAGCAGCAGGGGCCAGGCCCTGGCTTGGCGAAAGTGATGGGGGAGGGCGTTGCCTCACTGGAGATGGTGTGTTTTTAAAATTTTTATCATAAAAATTTGCAAACATTCAAAATTGCAAAGTATAATGAACACTCTGTACCTATCAACCAGTTTCAACAATTATCAGCTAATGACCAGTTTCGTTTCATCTCTACTACCATCTACTCCCCTCAATTACTTTGAAGCAAATCCCAGACATAATAACATTTTAACCTTAAATATCTTAGTGACATATGGGGTTTAAATTTCACGCAGAGCTGACCCCGTGGGCCAGGCAATGATTCTTGTTTCTTTATTCCCAGGAGCAGACTGGGCAGTGAGTCCAGGCTCCGGTTGGGGTTTGAGGTCCCTTGGACACCGCAGCCTTCACCCTCTGGGTGAAGGACAGTTTCTTGGGTGGAATGCTGATATTTTAAGCATGATATTGGTGGACAGGGCAGTTGAGGGTGGCTGCTCAGGGACAGAGGCTTTCAGAGTGCCATACCTGGAGCTTGTGCCAAACCAGCAGGACAGGGCACAGAGACCAGGGCGGGGGGGCCAGGTAGCCTCCTGAGACCCTTTCCAAAGTGATTTACAGAAAAACTCAGATCCCAATCAAAATCCCAGCATGCTTTCTAGTAGAAATTGGCAAATGGATTCTAAAATGTTTATGGAAAAGCAAAGAACCTACAATAGCCTAAACAATCTCGTAAAAGGAAAATAAACTTGGAGAACTTACTCTACGTGATTTTTTTTTTTTTTTTTTTTTTTTTTTAGGCAAAATACTAGTGTTTTAATTCAGCATGCCACAGCTCAAGGTCATGTATTCAAAGTAAAGGAATATTAATTTTCAAAAATTTTAGTATAAATCACCTGAGAAAGTAAAGAGACTTATGTACAATAAAACATGTTTTCAACTCATGGACTCAGAGCATAAAGTTAAGCATTCACATGCAATACATGAGCATAGATATAGAAAACAGTCCATATTAAACATGACAAGAAGAATATAAACAGCTTAGAGTCAAAGTACATCTCTGCTGCCTTCATAAGATGGATTTAAAATTAAGATTTTTCTAGCAACTGCAGTGACATTGTACAGAAAATTTTGCCAAGAAATACCTATTGATTTAGTCGCATTTCACCCATTTCTCCCTGATTTTAAAACTTACTATAAGGGTATAGGAATAAAACAGTGAGATCTGGCATCAGCGTATTTCAAATGGATCAACAGAACCAAATGGAGTCCAGAAACAGACTCACATATATAGACTCAATTTATTTATTTATTTTACAAAGGCAGAAAGGCTATTTTCTGAGTAGGAAGTCTTTTCAACAAATAATGCTGGAACAACTGGATACATTTATGAGGAAGACAAAAAAGAACGCTTGACCCCTACCTCACACCACACACAAAGATTACTTCAAGATAGATCATAAAAGCTTCATGTATAAAGAAAATATAGGGGAAATACATTCACGACTTTAGGGTAGGCAAAAATTTATTAAAGAGGACACTAAAAGCATGAAATATAAAAGAAAAATTTGATAAATTGGACATTATCAAAATTGAAAACTTCTTATCAAGGGACACAGTTAAGACAAACAGGGAAGGCAGATTGGGAGAAAATATTAACATACATACGAGGTCGGACAATGAAGTTCATGAACTCACCCCAGACAAAGTGCTACGTACCTCATTGCTGAATGTCACTACGGTCACCTTCGAAGTACTCCCCTTGGGAAGCTATGAACTGACACCAGCGCCTAGTCCACCCTTCAAAGCAATTTTGGAACTCTTTCTGGAATGGCCATCAGAGCTGTCATCCTATTACCCTTGATGTCCGGAATGTCATCAAAATATCTTCCTTTCACTATTTCCTTTATCTTTGGGTAAAGAAAGAAGTCATTGGGGGCCAGATCAGGTGACTAGGGAGGGTGTTCCAATACAGTTATTTGTTTACTGGCTAAAAACTCCCTCACAGACAGTGCTGTGTGAGCTGGTGCATTGTCGTGATGCAAGAGCCATGAATTGGTGGCAAAAAGTTCAGGTCATCTAACTTTTTCACGCAGCCTTTTCAGCACTTCCAAATAGTAAACTTGGCTAACTGTCCAGTTGGTACACATTCATAATGAATAATCCCTCTGATGTCAAAAAAGGTTAGCAACATCATGGCAACAAGTTCACAAACTTAATTGTCCAACCTTGTATATCTAGCAGAAGCCTTGTATTAATAGATAAATATATCCTACAAATCAATAATAGAACGACAAATAAAATTGAACAAAGTACTTAGACACTTCACAAAAGGCAATATATAAATAGGCAATAATCACATGAAAAGACGATCAATAGCATTAGTCATAAGGGAGAGCAAATTAAAACCACAACGAAATACCACCACACCCAATAGAATGGAGAAAATTGAAAAGACTGACAATATCAGATGTTGACAAGGACATGGAACAACCAGAAAACTAACTTTGCTGGTAAGAGTGTCAAGTAGTACAGCCTTTTGGAAAACAGTTTAAAAGTTACTTTAGAAGATACACACACACTTATTCTACTTAGCAGTTCCGCTGCTAAGCATTTACCCAAGAGAAATAAAACGTATTTCCACAAAATTATTTGCATACAAATGTTCATAGAAGCTATTTTTCATAATAGCCAGATATTGAAAACAACTCAAGTGATCACCAACAGTTGATGGTATGCTTGTGTATGATGTACCATGGTATGCTCGTACAATGGAGTATTATTATTTCGCAAGAAAAATGCACAAACCGACACACATCACAAGAGTACAAGCTATATGATTTCATTGATACAAAGTTCAAAAACAACTAAAACTAATTTGTCCCCAAGAAATCAGAACAGTGGTTGCGTTTGGGAGTAGGAGGAGGGAATTGATTGCAAAAGAGCAAGAAAAAATGTTACAGGGTAACGCAAGTGTTCTGTATCTTGATTGGGGTGGTGATTTCATGGGTGTGTACATTTACCAACACTCAAGGATTGTATACTTAAGATCTGTGCATTTCGTTGTATGTAATCTCTTCCTCCCTGCAAAGCTGCGAAATTTGCTGATGATTCATTCCAACCTCTAGTTTTAGAGGGATCCCTGGGACCCAGAGAAGGCAAGGGACCAGCCTAAGGTCACACAGCAAGTTGGGGCAGGAGTAAGAGCTGGAACCCAGTCCTCTCTCAGCAGTCCAATCTGTCCACAGACCGCGCCATCTCCAACTTGTCCTGTCCTCAGAGGTCTCCTTCCCTCAGAGGCCTCCCACCGGGAAAAGAGAAGAGGGAAGGAAGACAGAAGGATGGAGTAAAAGAGGGACAGAACCCCCACCCCGCCCCTGCGCGCGCGCACGGCTCCCGCAAAGCTGGGGATAGGCTTTTGCACGCTGGACTTGGGCAGCCTGGGACCGGCTGCCTATATTAAGGAGAATGGAACAAAACAGCAGGGTCACCGGGGTCCTACGGGCAGTGGTCGCAGCCCTCCCCGTGCAGGTCGCAAAGGGTGGGAGGATGCGCCTGCGCCATGCAGGTGGAGGGGGGCGAGGTGAGAGGGAAGGAGCCCAAGGGAGGGGACGCCGCGCTGAGGAGAGGCGGCGGAGCAGAAGCCTCCGCGGACCCGTTCGCCCCTAAATCACGCGGCCCCATGAATAATAAATAAGGACCGCTAGGATCCTTAATAGTAGTCGCATGTCTTATTAAACTAATATTTCACAAACTTTTATTCTCCCTGTGGTTGGAGGTCGGGAGCAAAGCCCTCCTCTTTCACAGGCACTGCAGAGCGGCCTGAGGGCCTGAGGGTGGCAGGGGCCCAGCCGGCCCCTTCCCGAAGGGCCTGGAGGGGACCCATCCGTCTGTCTCCGTTTGTTCATTTGTTCAGGGCACGTAGACCGGGTTCCTGTTCTGTGCCAGGCCCTGTGCACAGGGACGTGGAAATGGGTGGGACTCCGTTCCTGCCGTGAGGGGCTCCAGGGCACGGGAGTGGGGAGACAGACCCCTGAACAAACTGTTATCCTTGGGAGCCAGCAGTGTGGGAACAACGTGATGCACAAAGGGCTGAGCTGCTAGGAGGAGGGGACAAACGTCTCCAGGCCAGTGGGAAGTCTTCACGGAAGGGAAGACCTTGTCGCTGAGTCCTGGCTGCTTCCCTCAGCATGAGCAAAGGGAAGTCCTTTCCTGCAGGTGCAGGGAAGCCCTGGTCAGATGGCCCTGGTGTCAACCCTGCCTCTGCCATGAGGCTGTCTCCTCGCTGTCCCTGGGTCCAGAGAGGACAAGGGACAAGCTCAGGGAGCTTAGTGCAGAAAGCCAGGAGGGGCCCTGGAGACCTAGAGGACTCATCCAGCAGCAGAAAGCGCAAGGACCCTGTGCAGCCTGAGGCCCAGGGTAGGGGGTCCACGTGTGTCCTTACTTTTCTCTCAGCCGACGACTTTTTTTCCCCTTAAAGGTCTGGGCTTCAATCCTGGCTCCATCACTCATCTGTAAAAGCAGGGCCATAGGCTGTGTCCACATCGTCTCCAAAAACTGCGGGTTATTGAGGGAACAATTGGACATTAAGGGTACACAGTGGGTGCCTATCACTTCCCCTTGAAACCACAGTCTTCTGGTGCATCCCCTCCACTCCCCCAGAGGCTCTGATGGATGGCCCCTGGGTACCAAATCCAGGCTGTCTCCCCCCGCCCCCTTTCCACTGCACCACTGGTTGCCACTGTCCCTTCTCTGGCCACTCTGTGCTTTCCTCAAGTTCATCACTGCATCCTCCTTACCTGCCCAAGGGACCGACACCCACCTGATACCAGACTCTGTGCTGAGCACAGGGGCTCTGGGCTAGGTGGAAACACAGATCTCTGCCCTAAAGACTGCAGTCTTCCCAGTCTCACGGGGGAGGCAGCCACGAAAACCTAGCATCACCTCTCAGGGGGCGCAGGCAATGCTGGGCTGGCACTGGCTCTGCTGGCACCTCATTCCCTCCAGCAGCTCCGACCACCAGCCCCGCTCTGTCAACTCCAGTTCTCTATGTCCAGACCACTGTCCTGAGCATCAGACGCAGTCTCCAAGGACCCTCTGGACATGATGTCTCCCAGGCCCTTCAACTCTACAGGACCAACACTGAATTCCCCACCTGCCCCTTGCTCTTTACTCTCGGGCCAAACTGCTTTTTCCTTATGAACGGCGGCATCACGCCTCCGTTGATGGAGTCATGTTGTGTGACCTCCCTCTCCTACCCCTACCCCATCCAGGCAACTGAAATTCAGCCGGTCCTGCCTCTGAGTGGGCTCGCAAACCTTTTCTCCCCTCTCCATCTGCTCCCACTGACCCGGCACTGTCCTCTCTTCCCTGTCACCTGCCTTATTTCCCCAGACCCTTCACTAATCTTCCTGCTTCTACTCTCCTGTAACCCCATTCATTCATCTTATATCATTGTCAGATTAATCTGCAGCCACTTAGGTATGACGTCAGAAGGCTTCCTTGACTCTCCACTGCCCCCACAATAACACTCGGGCTGGCGAACCTGACATTCAGTGCCCTCCCCACCTAACAGCTGGTCCTGACCATCATTCTAAACAGAGTTCCCTCTATACCCACACCCCCAACACCCCCAAAACACACACACACACACACACACACACACACACACACGCTGGCCCAGTCACCCATCCTCAGCTATATCCCTTGGATATAATTTTTTTAAGGCAGAAGAAAGGGGAATTAAAAGAGTACAGACCAACAAACAGCATTTCTTAGCGTGAGCTACTCATATTTAACCTTTCCGAGCTTCCTCGTTATAAAATGGGAAAACAAATAATTACTGCTATCATCAGTAATAGTAATATTGCTGTACGAGTTTCCATAGCCCAGTTAAGCCTCTGGAATGGAATGTTAAGGGATGATCTGTGAGCACCCAAGAGGAGGAAGTGTGTAAACCCGGAGAGTGATGGGTTTGCTAAGAAAAGGCCACATCTGGCCTGTGTTGTTGTATATGGGATGGCTGGTCCAGGAGGTCAGAGAAGTGAGGCTGAGAGAAGGCGTCTAGATTCTTAGAAGGTGGGTGATGAGGTCTGTTGGCACATACTTGTAGAAGACATGGGGAAACGTGGGATGGACAAAGAACCAAGTGACTATCAATATGGCATCCTGTGTCCACAAGGAGAGTCTCTAGTGGAATGCCCCTGGACTCAGTCCTGTTCAGCTGTGGTCTCAGTCCCTTGTGCATGAAGGTAGAGCTAGCTTTGCTGGTCCCACAGGGTTAGGGGAAGAGAGCTACGCTGGCTCCAGAACAAGGGCAAAGAGAGATGAGCTCAGTCATGTCAAGACATGTACCAGGGACCCATGGGAGCTCTTATAGTTGGAAATGACTTACAGGAGAGAGTCCCAAGCTATGCAGTGTGCATGGGAAAAGGGTAGGGGGGAGAGGGGAGGAAATAACAACAGCAGTGACTACTAACGGGGCTTTTCCTCTGGTCTTAAGCCCCTTACACACAGGCTCTATTATACTGGAGGAAATTGGGTCAAACGACCTGTGCAAGGTCACCTGGCCAATGGGCAGCAGGGCCAGGATCCCAACCCAGGACACACTGTGTTAATGCCCACTGCTTCTCAACAGCCTGTACACTAGGGGTTTTCATACTTTCTACTACGTGAAACAAATCACAGAAGAGATAGACAGGGAGAGGAGCCCGTGGCGCCTCTCCCAGAAACCTCAGGGGAGCAGTCTGAACGCTGTGCATCTAGGGTAAAGGAAACAGTCCAGCCCCGTCTGCTCTGCTCAGCACGTAGCAGATCCCTGTCTCTGCCCTTGTAAGCCTGGCCGGAGCTGCCCCGGAGAGCAGCCAGTGCCGGGCGGGGACTGGTTGGCCAGCCCAGGAGGAATGTTTGGAGAAGTTGGGAGTGGTTGTACCTAATTATGAGAAAGTGGGGTGGGGGTGGGGTGCTGTCAATAGCTTCCGGTTGCTGACTCAAACCTCTGCAGGGCTGACCTGGGATGGGTGGAGAGGTGGAGGGATGGGGGAAGCACGCGAGACTGATTTTGAAGAAGGACGTTCTCAAGTCAGAGTTCATTGATGGTAATGAGCTCCCCATCCCTGGAGGTGGCCAAATGAAATCTGGGTGACATCGGGGGGGGGGTGATTATTAGTAATAGTGGATGCACTAGACCTTCCAGGGTCCCTCCGTGCCTGCCATCTGGAATACCTTTCCTTCCAATTCCACCTCAAGACCCAAATCCAACCCTACCTCTTACAGGGAGCATCCCCAAAGCTGCCCGGTGAAATCTCATCTCATTTTTCCTGGTTCACTCACGGTGAGTTAGACACCCTATCAAAAGGAAGAGAATCAAATCAAATGGAATTGCATGAAATTGATTAGAGCCAGGACCAACAATAAGATACTTATATAACAACCACTAGTGCAGGCACAGGTCTGGGGGACACAGATGTTGATTTTTTAACCTTCTCCACCGCCACTGACCTGGGTGTCATGTTGGCTCCAAGTTCCCGATGGAGGCTTGGGAGTGATGTGACCAGCCCAAGGTCATGCAGCCGGCGCCAGGGTAGAGCTGGGATTTGAACTCAGGCACACTGGCTCTGGAGTCCACACTCTTCAATCACAGCTCAGGGCTGCCAGGATGCTGAGTTGAGAACAGAGAAGAGCCGGAACCTAGTGAGCACTCAACACGGTGGCCTATGGAGCCACCGCCATGCGTCTCTGCCTCTGCCCCGGGGTCTCCCATCGCTGCCCTGCCGCACCCAGCTCTGTTGCCCTCCATGTCTCAGTCTCTCCAGCTTTGTGCCTTCCCCTCTGTCCCTGCCTGTCTCTCTGACCTCGCATCTGCCTTCTCCTCCAGCCCTGTCTCTGGCTTTGTGTCCCTGTTCTTGTCTGCCATTCTGTCCTTCTCTCTGTGAATTCCTGCCGCTTTCCCAGCAAACCCGCCGCAAGGCCCCCAGTGCCGCGTGGCTCCACTTCCCGGGTCTTCCCGGCGCCTCTCACCACCAACGTGTCCTTTGTTTTCACAGCCATCCGGGATCTCTCTCCCGCTCTCGCTCCATTTATGAGCCTGTGTGTTAGGGGACGGGGTCCTGGGCTGGAGGCCACTCACTAGTGACCTGTCTCTGCGATCACCTCATTATTTATCACCGGGGACGCCAGTGTTTCCATAAATTACCCTGACCCGGAGCCGCCTGCGCCAGAATCGATAGTCGCCTCTCGCCTAATACCCAATTATTAATAACCAAGGGGGAAGGGTGTCCAGACGTGGCACTCTGGGCCCTCGCCAGGTGGGGGAGGGGAGGGCTGGGAGGGAGCTGGCACTCATACTGTGAAATGCCTGCACAGGGCAAAAGGTGAGGCCTGGAGAAAGAGGCAGGGTACCCACATTCCCTCCAGGGCTGGGAGATAGAATCAGAGGCATGGTTTTGCCCTGAGGTCAGAGGGAAGGGACAAAGCCCCATCTCCAGGTGCCTCTAGTCTGAGGATGGAGACACACCATGCCCTGAAGTCTGCTCTGTGGGACCCACCCTGACCTGAGATGAGGTGCAGCTTCCCCAAGGAGGGGAGATGTGTGTGACAGGACCTTGTCATGCCCGGCTGCAGGCAGACCTGAGAGGCAGGGTGCTGGGCAGGGGTTTAGTTCCATCAGGGTTATGGAGTCAGGGGGTGACTGGAGCCAGGCAGGTCCATCTGGATAAATATCTGAACCCCAGGAGCTGGTGTTTGGTGGAGGAGGAACCAGAGAGAAAGCTGTAAGGGCAGAGGGAGGGACAGGGCACTTCACAGGGGTGCCCAAGGCCGGGGGCTGAGGAGTGGGAATCAGCTCTGTCCGTGCAGGTCATGCGTGGGGGGCAGGGGCCAGTGGAGGGGGAGGCTGAGTCTCACAGGTCCCTAACCTTGGTGTGTCCTGGCACACAGCCCAGACACACATACCCCTCAACTACTGGCTCTCTCCTTATTGCACCCAGAGACCCAGTCGGAAGCACCCTTAGATCATCATAGTCACAAAGCAAAGACAGACACACTAAAGAATAAGTGCAGAGAGGCAGAAAGAGACCACACAAATTCAGACACACAGTCTATTAGCCACAAAGACACACACACACACACACACACACACGTAACACCCATGCAGAGCCAGAGACATACAGATGCATCGATAAACAGAGATGCATGTAGACACGTGAGCACACCCACATGTTTGTACCTGTGCATGCAGACTCCCCCCCTCAGCTATCCCTCCCCTCACAAGTGCCCACACACATTGACACAAGCACACACTTGCAGCCCATCCTGCACAGTGTGCGCACATGGCGACCCGGCCTCTAAGGGCATCTTGCAGGAGCCAGGCTGAGGCTTCTGCACCTCTGGAGCCCAGTTGGTGCCAACACTGCCACCGTGTGGCTGCAGGGCCACAGTGCTCAGGCTGCAAGGCTGGAATGCCTAGCCAGGGGGACCAGACTCGGGAGGGACAGCACCCAGGTGCTGCCTCCCAAACTTGGGCCTTTGCATCTAGATGAGCCTGGCTGCCATTTTGACCTCTTCCCAGTGAAACCATACACGGTTCTGGAGAGCTGGGATCAGATCATGTGGCATCTGGAGCCAGCTACTGTGGACCAGTGCCATCCACTCAGTAGAGCCTGGGCTGCCTCCCTTGGTCTGTGTGTGCAACCCATGCCTGGTGCCAAGTGGCAGGCAGGCAGTGCCCAAGCTTGTATAGACTGGGTACCAAGTTACTTAAACTCTCCCAGAGAGACTG